>NC_140483.1:16922500-17185000 GCF_964271855.1 Acomys minous | reverse complement strand
CACAGCTCGGGTATTCATGCTTGCAAGCAAAATGCTTTATCAACTGAGCCATCCCCCAGCCCAAGAACTGCTTCCAATCAAATGAAATCAGGACCCAGACCCTTCACTAGCCACATCTAAGCTTCATCTATTTATCAGTTACTGACTGATTAATAACAAAGTGCCAGTTACCATAAACATGTTTTCTCCTTTCAGGGCTACTAAATATATGCATTTAAAATTCTTATGCCATCTCCCTATGCCTCTGTCTTTTGGCCGTTGGCCCCCTGCATGGCCGGCAAGAGCTGCACTACTGAGCCATGCCTTCAGCATCTCTGCAGTGCCTTCTGCCATCTCGGAACAGTTGCCTCATTGTCTTATGCTGGCTCGCAGGTTTTGCTTTGGGAAGAGGAAAGAAGAAAGACTTGCTTGTGGTTTCTGGGCTGGTTCGGGTTTGGGAGCAGGTACATCTCAGAGGGGAGCCACTCCTGTTGCGTTCTTGCTCACCTGCTTCTCCTCCCCCCTCTTTTGGGCACTATCTTCCCTCCAGGAGATCTCCCAGAATTTCTGTCCCAGGAAGGCTCAGATAGAGGAGGAAGACACTCCTGGCTCCACCTTCTCCTTGCCATGCTTTGTGTTCCAGCCTGTGCTGTCCCTCTTGTTACCTCTTGGGGATGCAAAGGAAGGAACAAATGGAAGGAAAGAGCCAAGGGACTCTGGCTGTTGCACATTGCAGAGCACACTGGCTTTGTTAGCTTCTATCCTGACCACACCCTCCATGTTAGCTTCTTTCCTGACCACACCCTCCATGTTTGCTTCCATCCCCCCACACCCTCCATGTTAGCTTCTTTCCTGAACACACCCACCATGTTTGCTTCCATCCGCCCCACATCCTCCATGTTAGCTTCCATCCCAACCACCTCCTCCATGTTAGCTTCCATCCCCACCACACTTGCCATGTTAGCTTCTGAGCTAGACTCTGAGGCTCTCCAGATTCAACCTTCCACCCCTTTGTGGTACCTTTATCCAAGGTACCCTGGATAAACCCTGTGCTAGTCTCCTTTTTAAAAATTTTTAGATGGAATTTTTGGTTATGAGCCTAGCCTTTAGTGACTGAGCCATCTCTCTAGCCCTTAAATAAAAAATGTAAGTTAACATACTAAGTAATGGGTTTCGTCGTATATTTTCAGATGTATGTGCCATACTTTATTCCTTATCACTGCTTTTAGATAAAGGAAAATTAATGGGAAAAGGCTGGGTGTGTTGCTCAGTAGTCAAGCACCCACCTGCCATTCAGGATGCCCTATGTTCAATCCCTAGGACCAAAAAGAAAACAGGGGACCAGGAGACAGAATAAATGAATGCATGTAATCAATACACCCCCAAAAGAGAAAAGTGTCTATGATAAAACTTATTAGAAATCTTAGATAAACAATACACAAAACAAAGTCTCCAAAAAAACATTTACTGGACATAACTGATACAATGATCAGAGCTGATACAGATGAAAATAGATCCAGTGAACTGGAAGATCAAGCTGGAGACACTAAAAAAAAGTATCAGGAAAGAAAAGGATAAGAGAAAGGTTAAATGCCATTGAAGCAAAATGATTGCTGTCAGAGAGCATCATGGGAATTCCCAAACAAGAGACAAAATCAAATGGAGAGAGAAATAGTTAAAGAAACTGGCATTATCTTTTTCTGAAAACACCTTTTCCCTTCAAAGAGACTGATCTTTTTTTTTTTTTTGAGACTTTGCAAAAAGTTAGTAAAATGTCTTGAGACCATTTAAGACTATGATCTTAACCTGCTGTCCTACTGTGTGCTTGGCCTGTTTAAGATTAACCTGTCTATAAGAAAGCCATGTAAACAAGTTTGCTATGCCTTGCATTGCCCCTATAATCAGCTTTGACAACCTAAGCTAATGCATGGCTTTAATGTTATGTATTCTTCCATGTCCCTAACCAGAGCAGCAGCAGCAGCAGCAGCAGCAGCAGCAGCAGCAGGAGAGAGAGAGAGAGAGAGAGAGAGAGAGAGAGAGAGAGAGAGAGAGAGAGAGAGAGAGAGAGTTATGGCAATCATTTGTTGCAAGCAACCATAAGGGTGAAAGCAACCTTGAACAACAACTAGCCCTGAAAAGCCAGAAGCAGCATGTGGATCTAGGGTTGCCACATCTGCTTGCAGTTTTGAGTGCTGTTCTGGGTCAGAAAAGTCACTTCTTCCCTTGTGAGACTCTGTTAAACATCTCTGTGGGGGACAAAAGGTGGCCGCATTTCTTTCCTACACCATGTCTTCTGTGCTGTTCGATAAACACAGAGCAGGCAACAGGGACAGGCAGGGACAATCAGATACACACAACGGATAGATTACAAACGGGCCATGGACCATAAACTAATGAGAGATGGGAGACACAGGGAGAAACAAGGAATTGGAATTTGGGCTCTTTCCTGGTCTAAACCACCCCCCAAAAAGGAACTCTCTTTTCCCATTCTGCTCCTTAATGTGACATCAACAAGATCAGAGAAAGGGAAGAAAATTCAGAGTGAAGGTTGTACCCAGTGCCAAACCATCAATAGGCAACAAGATGTGTTACACTCAAGCAAAAGAGATCAAAGCCAGAGAGGACAATCTTAGTTTTTGCAAGAGGCAAATCACATTAGTAGGACCAGGAATGAGGGAGCGGGTGAAACTAAGTAGTAGTGTGGTCGCCTGCCACCTCCGGGGTTCCAGACTCCATCACCTGTACTGAGGAAACAGTCCTTAGCAGCAAACAAGAATCGGGTGGATAGCAGGATTGCTGAGAGGCGTGGAGGGATGATCTTCAAAACAATGAGGATGAGGAACTTCGAATCTAAACGTTTATGTTTAGCCAATATTTCACTTAAACATGACTCTGAATAAAGATATGATTAAGCATGGGCCCAGAGAAAATTTATGCTGATGTTTTATGCATTTTTGAAAGAATTTTTTAAGGAAGGAAATTAATCCAGATTTAAAAAAAAAAAAGGTTTCAGTATATTTCAGTATATAAAAGATGCTGGCACATAATACAACATGGTGAGCCTTGAAAACACCGGGTGAAAAGGGGGCAGCCATGAAAGCCACACTTGTGTGGTTCCATTCCTAGGCAATTCCCTAGCCATGGTGATGAAAAGTGGCGTACTGACTGCCAGGCCGTGGTGGGCAGGGAGAGTGGCATGGATGGGCAGTGACCACTAATGGATATAGAGTAATGAATTGTTCTGGAAATAGAGTGGGGATGGTCACGTGACTCTGTGGCTATACTAAAATGACCTGCGGTACATTTTGAAAGTTTGACATGTATATTTTTGGCTTTTTTTTTTTTGAGACAAACAAAGCCTCATTATGTAGCTAAAGCTGGTCTGAAGCATGCCATCCTCCTGCCTCAGTCTCTTGAGTGCTGGAGTTACTAGTGTGCCCTACCACATCTAGCTAAAAGTATATTTTAAAATAAGTATGCCCAGGAACGGAAGCAGCAGGATTGGTAGGGGGTAAAGAGAGAAGCTCGTGTGTTGGTAACTAACATGAAATGATTTACATGTATGCAAATGGCACAAGGCATTCATTATTATATACAGTGAATGCATGGCTAATAATAGATGAAGAAAATGAAAAAATAGAAAGATGGCACAAGACAAACAACTAATACCATCTCTTCTTCTGTCTGTGGGCTGAGGGTGTAGCTTAGAAGTGGGGCATCAGCAAGATCCCCTCCTTTCCCAAACATTTCCTGCTTCTGCTTTCTTGTCACATGTGTTTCCATTTCTCTCCTCTTCCTTCCTTCCTTCCCTCCTCCCTCCCTCCCTCTCTCTCTCTCTCCCCTCTCTCCTCTGATGGTCCCCTTTCTACTTTCATGGCCTACACACACACACACACACACACACACACACACACACACACACACACACCTGAACCTAGATTGTACATATGAAAGGGAATAGATATTTGTCTTTCTACATGTGGCTTAATTTGCTTAACATGATGATCTCCAATTCCATACATTTTTTTTTAAATGTCATGTGTTTTTTTTTTTGTAGTGGCTGAATAAAATTGCATAGTATATGTGTACCACATTTTCTTTGTCCATTCATCTGTTGATGAGCCTCTAGGCTGGTTCCATCTCCTGGCTATTGTGTTTACTATAGCTATATATACTGGTATACGCCAGTGTGCAATATTTCTGTGATATGCTGCAGCAGATTTTGAGCCCTCCAGGTGTACCCAGGAGTGTTACATCTGCACCATGAGGTAACTCTATTTTTCGTTTTTAAAGAAGCCTTCACACTGACTTCCACACTAATTTTCTAGTTTTCATTTGGCTTTCCAAATATGAAGAAAATATTAATTTAACTCCAGCCAAGGCTATTTTAACATTTGATTGGTAGGGCATTCAGAGAGAGAGAGAGAGAGAGAGAGAGAGAGAGAGAGAGAGAGAGAGAGAGAGAGAGAAAGAGATGTGTAGGCTGTGAGATTTTCCCATGTACCTTAATAGCTTTTGTACACAAGATGAGACTACTTCAAAATTCAATCAATGATCTGCTGAATATTTCATCTCAACAGAAACTCAGATCAGACATGGAGCCACAGAGTAAATCTGCCTCATCAGACAGGATTTGGTTGGTGTTTGGCTGTCAGTTTCCAAATATAGAAAGTGGAAAGTACTCAGGAAGATGCCTGACTCTATAAACACTGGCCCTGGTTTCAAAGGCAACCCATTAAGCAGGCACCGTGGCTCCTGCCTGTAATCTCAGCAGTCAGGGCATTGTTGTAGGAGGATTGCAGCAAGCTCCAGCCCAGACTGGGTTACAAACTGAGTTCCTCATCACCCTAGACTACAGAGTGAGACCTTGTTTCCAAAAACTGAATAAACACACAGACAAGGGTGATCCATTAACACCACCAGAGGAAAACACACAGAGAAAGGTGTGTTTTGATGGGGAAGGTTAAATTTGAATCATTTCTTTGGATCAAATCATAGCTGACTTACTCTGTGCCAGAATTCTTCTGTGTGAGCGGTAGTCAGCACGTCAAGGAGTAAATGATCACACATTTGATAATGTTGAGAATCCAGTCAGGAAAAAGGGGTCCTACTATCTTCTCGTTTTGTGAAAACTCGGCATCTATAATAAAACTTGGAGTGTGTTAACTATGCAACTATAGTTTAGTAGTACTTTGGTGACCTTAGAGCACTGTATTAGAGAGATGGCCAGTAACCTAGTCACACCCATGGTATACAAACAGATGGCATTCGGGCTGGTAGATACAAGGAAGGAGAGGAAGGCCCCAAAGGATGCACTGTTAGTGGTACAGGAGCTGTCACTGAAAATGAAAAAAAAAAATCGTAAGTCAGCCAAAATCCTAAGTCCTGAGAAATTAGAGTATATATCAAGGGAACTATAATTAACCAATCAGAAATTAAAGTTAATTCATTTTCATTGAACATAGCCAATGTATGTAAAAAAAAAAAAAAAAGATAAATGCACAAGATTATGGAGTCCTTGTCAGGATGGGCCATGAGAAGAAAGACAAGGGTTAGGTCAGGGTGTGTGAGTGTGAAGTGCTTAGTGCACTGGAAAGGTGACTCTGGCCCGTGTTCACGCTTGACTTTTAATAGAGCCGTGTGTCTGTGTCAAGGTGTGAAGACACAGTGTGTAGACACTATCACACAGTCCTAGTGGGGAACTCTGGAGGTGTGCGTATTCACTCCTTAAATTTATACATTTAATTGACAGCTACATGTGGCATTTCCATTAGCCACCAAATACTGAAAGTCCATAGTACCCATTTCTTGTGAACTTTCTGAATATTCAAGTCTGGCATTCAAGTTGATGGGAGTACAGTGATTTAACCAGCCTCATGTGCTATAGACCAAAGACTTTGCCACTGGGTAAAGACTCCTTCCAATGGATGGTACCAAGACACATGTGTTTCCATCTCTGTTTCTCACAGCTACTATTAGTTTCCTTCTGTTGTTTGTACTAACTCTGAACCACACTTAAGACTCCTTGGCTTCAAGGTGAGAAAGTTTCGTCAGGACCCTAGAGTTCTTAGTATCATTACCATCATTATTACTGTTTTTATTGCTATAGTGTTGTTATATGTAGTGTGTGTGTGTGTGTGTGTGTGTGTGTGTGTGTGTGTGTGTGTGTGTGTAAAGTACCTTTATCCTTTCAGCTATCTTGTTACCAAAGGACCCCAAGTTTTAAGTGAATGGAATCTCAACTCAATTGGCTTGCTGGAAGATGGCAAATAAGAGATACTAGGTGGCCTGTGCACATTAAACCCAAAGGGAATAGACTCAGCTGGTCTCAGAAGAAGCCCTTTCACATTTCCTGTGGATCAGCTAAAAGCTCTCTGCTCACAGGAACAAGCGGTTCAGAAGGATGACCTTACCCAGCCTCCCCTTCTCAGGGTGCAGGAAGAGTCTTCCTCCTCCCAAACAGCTGCAGTAGAAGTCCTGGAACCGGGTCCTGCTGGCTCCAGCTAGCCTGATCTGGATAGCCAGGCTGCCCTGAGCTCACTGTAGATACGATATCTGGTTCTGTGCCTGAGCAGCTTGGTTATGGTGTCCTCCTTGCAAGCCAGAGATGGGATCAGCCCCACAAAACTCAGGTGGACTGAGAGTGGCAGAAAAGACCACAAATGTCCCCTGGAGCACTAGTAAGTGCTGAGCCTGGAGCCTTCTAAAGGCTGAGGATGTACTTGGCCCATCTGCCTGATGCTGGGGTTGCCCATCCATTGTGCTGAGTTCTGCTCACCCCGGGCAAGTTCTTGTTTGGATCCTTGGAAACAAAAAGGAACATTGTAACCCAAGGGCGGTGATACACATCAGAAATTCCGGTAGCTGGGGAGGCCGAAGCAGGAGAATTCCTGGAGCTCAGGAGTTGGGTCCAACTTAGGAAACTTCTTTAAAATGAAGGCACAAACAAACAAAAGGCTCCTTCCTGCTTATTCAGCCATTTTTAAAGCACACACCCAGGGCTATTTGAACCTGTATATCCAGAATTGCAGTTGCTGATGTTTCTTTTGAGGTTTTTTGGGCAAAGGGCCAAGCTCTTTTAACACTAACAGACTAAGCCCAGCTACCCATCCCAATATCCCAACTAAAGAGACCCAGAAATGGTCAATGGAAGAAGACGTAATCAATGCGGCCGTGTTGGGAGGTACAGATAAAGGTACCCAGTGACTCAACAAGGTCACTGGGGTGTAAGGTGGGGGTGCTGGCATGAGCTTTAGGTTTAGAGAGAGGAACGCTGGAAACAGCAGGTAAGGGTATGCATAATTAAGCAGTCTTGGTTAAAGTGTGGGCTGGCTGCTCATGAGCTCAGTACTCTTTTCTCCAGGGTGATTCAAGAGTCTTTATCGCTGGAGAAGACAGCGTGGTCCCCACGATTGCTTTTGCTTGTGCTGGGAATGGGGTGAGGTGGTGGGGTCCTACCTCATCATCCCACTGTCTGGACAGCTTTGCTAACCCTAGAGGTCAAGGTGACCCCGGGTTTTAGCAATGGCTGGAGACCTTAAGGTACCTTTTAAGATACTGGAGGGGACTTTGTAAAGGGGACAGCGAGATGCCTCTATTACGCCTATCTCTGTGCCTTTGGCCTTGAAGGGGCATGGAATAGGTGAGGACTCACTTGTTTTTTCCTGTGAGCAATTAACGTGTCTGCGTGTGGAGGTAAACAGGTGACCCAAGGTAAAGGAGACAGACTCAAAATTGAAGGCAGCGATGCCAGTTTTCACTATGTTTTTTGTACCTCTTGGGCCCATGTGAGGAGTCAATGCTTTTTTATTATATTTATTTATTTATTTTTTTTTTAAGCAAAACTGCTCCTAAGTTGCTGTTATCCTCAAACCCCATTCTGTTTTACTTCTTCAGCTTCTAAGTTGGGATTGCTCAGCACATCTCAGCCCTATGTTGCCTCCAGCCTAACGCTTTTGGTTTTATAGTACTTTTCCATTCGTGCCCTCGCCCTGTGTGTTAACTATGACACAGTAAGAACAGTGAATTTTGGTCTTCATCCCCAGGTCTTAGCACTGAGCTCCTAAAATCACTTGGAATTTCCTGAGTGGAGGAGGTAAGTCCCTTTCAACCACACCTGAGCGAAAGCCTTTAAGGATGGGAGCTGGTTGCTAAGGGAACCAAGTAAGGCTTAGCACCTTCGAGTACCCCTTGGCCAGTGATTTCTTTGGTCATGTCTACAGATGATAAAATGGGAGTTTCTTTGAGACTGCCAGCAGATGGGATAATGACGTGGAGACTTTTAATATTTATTATAAGCTTATGGAACTGTATAGCTGGGGAGATTCTCACCTATGCTCACCCGGCTATACTGGCCTGGCCTACATCTGCCACGTAGCCCATTAACTGTCCATCTTAGTCTTTAGTGCCAGCTCCTGCTACTTCTTCCATGTCCAGTTGGTGACCTACTGCACCTGAGATTCTTTCCCAGAATCCCTCTCTCTGCCGAAAGTCCTGCCTCCCCCTCTTGCCTCAGCTATTGGCCCGTCAGCCCTTTATTTAACCAATCAGGCAGCAAGGGAAGTGTATGTTTACAAAATATGACGCAGCCAAAGAATAACAATACTAAAGTCCGGCCTGTAATCAGCTCTCCGCCCTGTACCGAAATCAGCGTTTGAAAAAACACAAGGACAGTCTTTCCACAGTGCACAAAAACATCACTAACAGAGTGATGATAACGCAGCCTCCGTGCTCCAGCCTGGATCTGAAATGTCCCCTGTACTCACGCTCGCTCGGGGACAGCTGGAAACTTGGGCTCCTTGCTACAATTCCGGGAGGTGGTGCCTTGCTGAAGGCATCCCAGTCTCTGGGGTATATGACCCTAAGCTGTTTTATTCCTTATCACTCGCTGCTTGCCGGCCCACTGTAACATGAGCTTACGTGCGCCAAGGTCCCCTCCCTACCCTGGTGAACTGGATCCTTCTGAAATCATGGGTCAAACCAAACTTTTCCTTCTGTAATTGTTGTTGGGTTTTGTTTTGTTTGTTTGTTTTTTTGGCTTGTTTGTTTGTTTTCCAGCTAATGTGGTCAAAGTGCTGAGGAAGCCAGCTAATATGCTTCGTAAAGACCCTTAAACCACGGGCTTTGGAGAGCTTCTGGGCTAGTGAACCCAGTAAAGGTCCCCAAGGAAATGCTGCTCTTCCCCTACGCCTGACTCCGTGCGCCCCTCCTTCGGGCTGTCCCTGAGTCTTGCCCTTTATAGCGAAGCAGTAAACATAACCAAGCTACCTACCCCAAGAAGGATGTAGGCAGCTCTTGATTTATGACCAGCCAATCACAAGTTTGGTAGGCCAATATAAAACCAGCAGTCTGCACCTGCAGTGAGGTCAGTCCCGTGGGACCCCGGGGTGGGGGGGCTTGTGCTAACTCTAGGGAGCCACTATGAAGATCAGTTAAACTGTAGGACACAGTTGGATAGTGTGGGAAAGTATTCTCCTAAACCCATTTGGTGCCCGTACTGAAGTGTACGTGAGTACAGAGAAAGACATCTTCAGGGCGTCGGAACAAGATGTAACAGCTTTGGGTTTTTTCCCCTCACTAAGGCGCCCCCCATGCCCTCTGTTCTAATGCAACTTGCCAAGGTTTTCCCACACTATCCTTGACCTGTGGGTCTAGAGTTCAATGTAGCCACTCAACACCCGTGCTTAGAGAATGTGAGATTCCACTGATGTCTCTTTGGACATCACAGAATGGCGGCACTCACCCATCTCTGTGTGAGGGAAAAGAGAGGGGCTGGAAGGAGAGTGGAGACTCGAGGGGGCCTCGCCCTGCTCTCCTTAGGCGGAGGGAGGGCACCCCTCGCTTCTGCACAGCCACAATGGGAAGTGTTGTGTTGCTGGACTTGACCTTCTATTATTTTTAAGCAGCTGTAGCTGAACAAAAGACAAATGAAAACTTTCTGTGGCTGGCATTGAAAAAATTGCCGGCATGTCATATGGTAACTCATTAAAGAATTCTCATTCATCAAAACAATTCATTTTTGTTTGAAGAGGCAAAATAAGCAGTTTCTTGCTGATTTCAGTGTCAGCGTCTCCGACCCCATGTGGCTGTGGTTCATTTGCAATAATTCTTATTCTTAAGTTTTAAGAGCTTTGGAGGCCTGTTTGGGATATTTTTACTTAGATTAATCCATACGAGCTCATTTTCCTCCTTATATTTTTTTTCTTTTATAATTCTAATCTCCAAGACTAGCATTTAAACATTTTTTTTTATAGATGGGAAGACACATACTAAGTGGTTTCTTTCTTTCATTCTTTCTTTCTTTCCTTCCAGAAATTGAAATAGACTGAAAGAATTTGAATCCATCACTGTACTGTGCATAGAAAAATGGTCTCTGGGTGATTTTAAAATGCTTTCCTAATGGGAAGAATTTTCCAGGGTTTCTTAGAATCCTGAGCCTTAATTAAATTTTATAAATGCTCAGTTTATAAAATCTGTCATTATAAAGCACATGTAGTTCGTGTTTGTGTTAGCAATGTTTGATTAGGCACCACAGAAATCCAATTCAGGGCCTCCCCTTTAGCTTTTTCCCCCCCCCCTCAAGATTCGTTAGTCAGGATTATTCCCCAATAGCTGATTTTCATTCCTTATCTCATCGGCTGGGTCTTTAGGAAGTCTCCATGCTCCTTTTTGCCCCTTTAGTTTCATTCCTGGCCGCCCAGATCCCTGGTCAACGCCCTTAGTGCCTGTTCTCAGCTGTCACTGTTGCTTTCTTTTCTCTCTTGGTAGATGAGGAAGAGGCTCAACCCCCTGGCTGAGGTCAGGTGAGGCAGCAGACTGAGAACATCCGTGAGAAACAAACCGAGGCCCGTGCAGGAGCCATGAGAAACTGGAGAGTGCTGACAGAGAAGGTCACGTCTGCCCAGTCTCCAGGAAGGATTTCCCAGCCAGACTTACCAGATAGATCCCACTTGGGAATTACTTTCCTTGGGTGTTAACATTTACTAATTGTGAGACGCTGATCTTCATCCCTCCCATGTGCTTGTGCAGGGATTTTGTAAGTTCTGCCAGTCATGTGGTAGACCGCTCACATTGGAGAGCCTGCTGCTCCTCAGATGGCCAGTCCAGACAGGACTGGAGCTTCACAGAAAGAGTGGATGGCTACAAGCTTCCTTGGGTGTGATCTTTTCCTTTGGCCTACATATCAGGCTCAGGAGGTCAAGTAAAGGGGCTTTGATGACGCTGGCAAAAAAAACAAAAACAAAAAAAACCCCACACATCCATAAACATTCACATCCAAGTACACACACACACATACACACACACACACACACACACACACACACACACACACACATGCGTGCACACACACACTACTTCCTGGCTCATTTTCTTCTCCTTGCCTGCTCTTGATGCTTATTTTTAGCTGATTCTATCTATCTATCTATCTATCTATCTATCTATCTATCTACCTACCTACCTATTAGGCCTGTCTAGGATTTCCAGTGCTGTAAAGAGGACTAAAGGCCCTGCTCACTCCAGCAGGGCCTGGAAACAAGCCTTTTTACAGGGCAGCTACTCTTGGCGAGCCCTGGATGCTCCCAGAGAAGGCTCATCTCAGGCCCTGTTTCCCCCAGGCCTTGGATTATGTTGATGCTCTTGACCTGTTTACCCCAAGTACCCTCCTGATGCCTTGATATCATCTCTAGGGCTCCCAGGAGGAGCCAATTTCCCACTCGAAGCCCTTCTCCTGACACAGCGCCCCAGTCTCTAATAGCCTGGAAGAGTGCTGCGACCAGGCATGGGAAACCCCTACAGCTTAGTCTCTTTACCATGTAGGCAAATAAGGTCTTAGAAACATAGTTTTGTATATGAGGGGGCCCAGTAAAGAAACTCCCAACACAGCCAGGCAGTGGTGGCGCACGCCTTTAATCCCAGTGCTTGGGAGGCAGAGGCAGGTGGATCCCTGTGAGTTCAAGGCCAGCCTGGTCTGCAAAGTGAGTCCAGGATAGCCAAGGCTACACAGAGAAACCCTGTCCTGAAAAACAAAAAACAAAAAACAAAAAACAAAAACAAAAAAAAAAAAGGAAAGAAAGAAAAAGAAACTCGCAACATGACTGCTCCATTATTAGAGAAAAGTTTTTATTGTAGATGTGAAAGAAAGAGCGTTCAGAGGCAGCTGGAAGGGTCCTGAGCAGAGAGAAGGAAAAACAAACTGAGCATAGCCAGGGCTTGGAAGCCAGAGAAAATAGTGGAGATAGAAAGATGGAGAGAGAGAGAGAGAAAGAGAGAGAGAGAGAGAGAGAGAGAGAGAGAGAGAGAGAGAGGGTGGGTGTGCAAGGATGGTAAGGACTAGCAGGGTGTAAGGAGAGTAGGTAGCTGGGGGGAGGGGAGGGCCAGGAGACAGGCATGGGAGCCTGGAGGCCAGCATGGCTTTGCTATGCAGCCATAGGTACAAGTCAATGGAGCCATATGTCCCTTCTGCCAGAGGTCAGGAAAATGACTCCTTTTGGCAGATGGGAACCAGTTTCACAAGTTCCTGAAGAATGCTGCAGGGGTTTCCCATGCCTGGCCACAGCGCTCCTCCAGGCTGTTAGAGACTGGGATCCTGTGTCAGGAGAAGGGCTATTGTTTCTACTTCAACAGATAAACCCCGTGGCTGCACCCATAATGGCAACCCCCCTCCCGGCTTTCCCAAGATACCAGTGTGTTTATGGGTTAGCACTAAACTCACCTATTGGGCATGAAGAGCTGGCCTTGGGGAAGCAGTTGTTCCTGGCCCCTTTTATTTGAAAAACTTGTTGTGTGGTTGTCAAATTCATTCACTTTTAGTGACAAGTTATCTGTGTGCTTGTTTGTGTGTGTTTTGGGTGTATGGTTTGTATGTGTGTATGAGTGTGTAGTGAGTGTGTATGGTGTGTATGTGTGGTATATGCATTTATGTGTGGAGTGTGTGTGTATTTGTGGTGTGTGTGGTGTGTATTATGGTGTACATGTGTAGTGTGTGTAGTGTGTGTAGGTGTGTGTGTGTGTGTGTTGTTAGCAATCGAACTCAGAGCTTTGCTTGTGTTAAGCAGTGACTCCGTCACTGAACTACACATCCAGCCTAGAAAGGTCTTTGTGTCAGTTCTTTCTTGGAAAGATTTACTTTTATTTTGTTTTGTTGCTTTTGAGATAAGGTCTCACTGTGTAGCCTTGGATGGTCTGAAACTTACCATGTAGACTAGGCTGGCCTTGAACTGAGGTCAAATTGCCTCTGTCTCCCAGGTGCTGGGATTAAAGGTCTGTGCAAACACACTTGGCTGAGGCTTTTGTGTGTGTGTGTGTGTGTGTGTGTGTGTGTGTGTGTGTGTGTGTGTGTGTGTTGAATGCTGGTAGAGGTCAGAAGAGGGCATAATTTCCTCAGAAGCTGGAGTTGTACAAGGAGGCAAGCTGAGAACTGCACTTGGGTACTCTAATACAGCAGCAGGTACCTTTAACCATCTCTCCAGGCCCTGCTGTTTCCTTTGAGTGGACAAGAGCACTCGTGTCAGGAAGGCTTGGAGACTTGTCTGATAATGTTGGCTATCAAACACAAAAGAATCCACAAGAAAATTCTGATGTCAATTAGTAAAATATAATGCTGGCTGGCACGCATTTCTACTCTTTTCCTGTGGGTTCTTTTCTTTTTAATAAAGTGATTCACTACCACTGACATGCACACAGGTGGATGAAGTTTACAGTATGATTTGCTGTATGTCATTCATCTGACCACTGCATTTATGATAGCTCTCAGATAATTGGTAGATCAAAGATTAGAATTTCTTTCCTGTGTAGAACGATTTTTTTTCTATTAATGGGGCTGAAGTACACACACAGAAGGGCAGCTGTGAAGGTTTGTGCAGCCTCTGTAGCACATCATTACTAATTCAGGAAATAGAAAATCAATTGAAGTGAATATAGCTTTTTAAGATGTATTATCCCTCCCAAATGTCCAAAGTTGGAACAATTTTAAAAGCAAAATAAAATAGGATGGAATTATAATACAGAGCATAAGATAAATACTCATGAATTCATAATGTTACAAGTAGATGGTTGAATAAATGAACGAGGGAGAAAAGATAATTCTCCTTTGCAGAAGAATTCCAAGCACTCTGTGCCAACAGCCGACCTTCAGGGAGGTGAAGTACAACTCGGTGGAGATCCTTAACTGTGGGTTGCACATAGTAGCTACCATTTCAAAAGGGCAGTGTAGAAAGAGAACAAGTCAATTCACAGTGAAAGCCATGACAGACAGGGCTGCACTCTGGAGGCCAAAGCCAGTACCAACAGTGACAAACCATGCTGTAAGTGTGGACCTGCTATGATCTAAATCCTGCATGTCCCCCCAAATGACCATGTGCTAGAAGCTCTGTGCCCAGCAAGGAGCTACCAGGAAGTGGTGGGGTCCAGGGGGAAATCTTCAGGTTGCTGGGATCATTTTACCAAAGGCCAAGGTGGGTGCTCTGCGTTCTTCCTCTTGCTCTTTTTGGAGGCTGACTTGTGACAGGTCCTCAAATGACAGGACCCATTGATCAGAAGCAGAAGCCTCCAAACCCATGAGTCAAAATAGAAATGTACTTTTTACACATCGACTTATCTCAGGCTTTTTTTTTTTTACAGTAATGGAAAGCTGACTGACACCATTAATATAATATGGTAAAGGTGACAGTTTGCCTTGTGTTCTTTCTTTCCCAAGCCTTGTAGTCCCAGTAAAACAATAAAAAAAAATTAGTCAAACCACAGGAAAAGATATTCTATGAATGTCTTTCTAATAATCATCAAAATTGTAAAAGCCATTCAAAATAAGAGAAATCTGAGGAAGTGTCACAACTCAGGAGAGTTCAAGGGGACTTGAGTATTAAAAATAGAATAGTGTGCAGGATGGCACCCTGGGACAGGGGGGTGAAAAAGACATTGGGTAAAGCTAAGGACATCTGGATAAACTATAGCACGGGTAAGAATATATTATTATTATCGGCTTATGAATTGTAACAAGTGTACCACTCTAATACAAGGTGATAATAATAAGGGAAACGGAGTGAGATGTGTGAGAACTCTGTAGACTCAATTCTTCTGTGTAGGTATAAATTTCCTTTTAAAAAGTACTTTTTAAAAGCTGTCATATCCTCAAAAGAGAAAGCAGGTGGGACAGGAGCCAGCTTAGGGGAATCAGCCTATCAGTGACTCAGCTCCCTGATGTGGGCTCCCCCTAATCTATTGGTGTCTCCATTGTGAGCAGACGACCACAGTGTGTGTGACACATGAAGATAAGACATTTTCCCACAGGAGGACTGCAACTAAGCCTCCCCGAGCTCTTCCTGGAGACCATTGGCCATAATTTATGACCTTCCTGCTCTGGAGCCCATTGCTGAACAAGACCATCTGAAGAGCCTATGAGAACCAGGCTTTTCCCTGCGTCTCATAAGATGGCCTCTGAACCAGCTGAGCTCTTCTGCTCCCTCTAAAGAGCCTGAGCAACCATCTAAACCATAGTACAGAGAACCTCGGGCCTGGAGTGGGAACACCTGGATTAGACACCCCAGAACCCTGAACATTTAGATTCCTTTGGATTCCTGAGTCATCAAAAGTGACCCTAAATCCATAGGGATGCTGAATGGATCTCTGCTTTTCACAGCGACAGGTGGCCACTTCCCGTCTCAGAACCTATCCCGGGTCCAATTCTTATACAGATAACCATCATCAAGTTAGACATTATGCGGTTAGCGATGTGTCTGGCTTGGCAGGTGAGGGAGAGGACTACACGCTGGCAAAGCTGTGGAACTAGCCAACGTGAGCCCAGAAGCTGGAAAAGTGTGTACACGGAGGATGCTGAGAGCACTTGATTGGGGGGAATAAAATGATAAAGTCTGAGAAGAATCCTTGTCAGTATGGTTCCCTTTTCCTTTGCTACAGAACTGTGTGTCCTGCCAGGACCTTGGGAGATTATCCCTGGGAATATATTATCGGAGACACTCCCAGAAGCCCAGGGAAAGTATGATCCATACCAAGTGAAACAGAACTGCTAAATGATTCCTGTGCAAACTGGGAGAGCAAGAGCACAAAGGGCTCAGATGAGAGTGAGCGTGTGTGATTGGCTACCTTAGGGGAAATCCACCCACTAACGTGGGAAGCCTTGGGAGATGAGCCGAAAGGTGAAAAAGAAATCCCATAGCCACCCAGAGCTATGTCACGGAATAAAAAGGGATCCAGGACTTCAGGTAAGTGAGGACATTGCCCATGATGTGGCACGGAAAACACTGATGGAAGAGGCCTTGATATTGACTAACCTGGCATTGGCTGTCCTCTGTGGGACCTACTGATGGTCACTATGATGGTACAGAACCCCATGCCCTGGCAACAGTAAAAGAGGGTAGAACCCCAAATAATAGAGGTTGGATTTAGCCCATCAGAATCAAGGTGGGTACAAATGGTTAACAGTGCTTGGTGCTCCTAGGAGAGGAATAGATGGCAGTTGGCATCTTGTGTTGGCTCTTTGTGTTTCTGTCAAAAGAAATTTTGCTGAGGAGATTGAGAGCTGCTCATCACTCATAACCAGGCAACTCAACTACCTGTAACTCTAGCTCAGGACGATCTAACCCCTCTGGCCTCTGCAGAAACCTGTACTCAGATATACATACACACACACACACACACACACACACACACACACACACACACGCAATGCCCACGTTGCAAGTACCCGGAATTACCCAGCGACGGACTGCGGATTGAAGAACACTCAAGACAAAGACAGCGGGTCATTCGTGCTAAGAGAGTGCGGTTTATTGGAAGTAACAGAACTGCTTATATAGGGGAGGAATCAGCAATCGAAGAGCACTGTGGACTCAAAACAAGGAAAATGAAGGCAACCAGTGGATCACAATGTTTCAACTGCAGAGAAAAACAAGAAACAGTTTCAACTGCGGACAAAAACAAGAAATGGTCAGTACAGCACAGCTGCAGTTCCCCCCACCCCAGGACCCTCCCCACACACACTAAAAATAAATCTTTGTAAGAATCATGAACAGGTACTAGGCCATAGTCAGTGGTGTGTGTGTGTGTGTGTGTGTGTGTGGTGTGTGTGTGTGTGTGTGTGTGTGTGTGTGTGTGTGTGTGTGTGTATACATGTGAGTGTGTGATTCATTAGAAAACCTCTTATCCAATGTCTATACATGAGCCAGTTTTCAGACTTGGCATCCACTAACTGAAAAAAACAAAACAAAAAACAAAAAACTTGAGCCCTTAGGAGGAAAGACCCTGTATCACCATAGCAACCACACATGACAATGATCTAAATAGTATTTCCCAGAGGGGACCTATGTTCCTTTACTCAAATCATCACACAGAGGGATGAGAGCGTACCCACAAGGCTTCGGGACTGTTGGATGTAGGTTCTCAGTTCTTCTAAATTTAAGCCCGGATCTGGAGACGTTATGTTTCTCTTATTGGGACAGAGCATACAGGAGCCAGGTATTAAGTAGAAATTCAGGCCCAAATGATTCGTACCAGGCTCCCTGGACCTTGCCACCCACCAATGGGTCCTTCTTTAGACTGTGAATATGCCATTGGAACGGACATGGCTGGCTGTTGGCAGAAACCAATGATGATTTTTGGCTGGTGAGTGTGGAGTCACACATCAAAGTAGGTGGAGTTGGATGAGAAGACTTTGAAAGGGCTCCTTCCCCCAGCCCAGAGACTGCATGACAATGAAAGCAACACTGCATCGTAAGGAGTCCCACGCATAAAGGCTAATTCATCAGCCTTGGCCCCACAGACTCAGCAGGATGTTAGGTACTACAAACCAAACCTGGCCAAGTAATAGTCCCAGTGCCCGCTGTTACTACAGACATAGTTCATAGCTGTTTTTCAGAGCACAGAAAAAAATGACCTTGGGTCCACAGAAAGTGGTCCTTTCCATTCCTTCCATGAGGGAGCCCAGAGGTAATCAACATTGACATGAGGTGGATACTGCCCGAGACCTGTGCTAATTCTTCTGTCTGTAGTAATTCAATCTAAAAGACTAGTCTGCTTGTTTAAGGAAAACACACTGATTCACTGAGCTACTGGCATCTTGTTAGCAGGCTCAGATGAACAGGATGTAGACCCTGTTTAGACCCCGTGGCCGTGGTTGGACCCCCTGACAAGCAGACTCTGTGTTTCAAGGTATCCGTGGTGGGAAACGATGCCATGTGGAGTTTATGGCAAGATAAGAGACTCACGATGATGACCTCTGGGGTTCTGGAGCAAGGCCATGCCATCTGCAACAGAGAATTATATACCATTTTTGAAAGAATAGCTCTTGGCATACCAGTGGGTCCTGGTTGAGATGAAGTGCTTAACAGGGGATATCAAGTGACCATGTGGCCAAACTGTCCATGATAATCTGAGTTCTATCCAACCCATCAAGTCATAAGGTCAGGTGGGCCCAGGAGCATCCATCACTGGGCAGAATGGTCCAGCCCAATTGGACAAAAGCAGGGCAAGTAGGCACCAAGGAAGCTTTAGGTCCCCGTATCACCCATCATCTGCACACCAGCCCGTATTCCTCAGTTCACACATATGATGGCCATCTGCAGGATAATGAGGGTCACACCATCCTGTATTGGACAATTTGGGAAAGAAGGGGAAAAAGACTAGGCTTAGTTTATGGAGGAATCATACGAGTTTGTGAGTGCAATCCTGGGATACACACTGACTGTATAGTAGTCCCTCCTAGGAAGGACTTTAAAGACAGGCAGAGGAAAGTCCTCCTAACAGGGAAAGCTTCAAACTATGTCCTTGATGATCCACCTTTGAGAAAAGGAAAGTGTCCCATGTGGGGATACACGGACAGTGACAAAAGCCTAGGCGAGGGGCCTGGAAGAAGCAGGACTAAATATCAAGGATTTTTAACTAGGCATCTTTTGCCTGTAGTTTCAGAAATTGAGAGGCCAAGGCAGGAGGACTGCCATGAGTTTGAAACCAGTTCTGGGGACGAAACTCAGGGCTTTGTGCATGCTAAGCAAACACTCCACTGTGCCCTCTCTACTATAGGAAAGTATCTACTGCAGAATAGAAAACCAACCAAATATACAAGATGACCCACCAGGCAGTATCAGACAACGTCTATCATTGGCCACCTAAGCAATGGGGCAACTGGTACATAAACATGGTGGCCACTTTCGTAAGATGGGAGACTCTGTAGGTGTTCGAACTCATGGTCATGCTCATCAAGGTTGACTTAGTCATTACCACTGAGGAGCATCTTAACCTGCAAGCCAGGGGTAAACACTGCATCTCAGACATAGTGCCACCCCTCAGAGAAAACAAGCATCCATTGAATAGGAGTTGGTCACATTGCGTGTTTCTACCTCAGAAAGAGAAGCGATTTAACTTGATTGGAATTGATGTGTATTCCAGATACAGATGTTGTTTCCCTGCACATAAGCCTGAAAGTGCTGTTTGGAGGCCCGCTGGGTGTTTGTGGCACTGACATGGGACCTCACGGAACACTGCATTGCACTCAGTGGTGTACTTCACAGCAATAGAGATGTGACTGGAAGTGTTTGACCATGACCAGTAACAGGCCTTTCATAGATTATCGCATCCTGTGGAGAGATGAGACCAGCGTGTCAAGGAAACGTTTACAAAGCATCTTGGAGATGATAGGCAGCCAGTGTGGGACACCAACCTCTAGGACTTTAAGTCAATGACCATTTCATGGCACTGTGTCCTCAGCACGTGGAGTACAGGGGCCTGGTAACCAAAACACAGGAAGGAGGCATGGTCTTACCCTACTTCCAAGGACCTGCCTGGGCGCTTTGCACTTCCCACCCACTTACTAAAGACTTTCGCAAGATTAGAAGTTTGCCTCTAATGAGAACGTTTCCACCAGGGGGCAGAGCAAGAGTCACCTTGCACCTCAAGACTTAAGAGCTACCAGTTCTACCAATACTCCGTGCAAGGGAAAGAAGGGTCATCTCAATGGGAGTAATTGGTCCTGATCTTCAGGAGGAGAATCAGAAACTGATTCTGATCAACAGTAGGGCTGTTGGTGAGTAGTGGGGCAAAGGTCTATGTGCCTACTGTCCTGGTGACCTAGCTTAGCATCTATTGGTGCTCTCTGGCAAAGCTTAATAACAGATTAAGTACAGCTTGCACAGCACAGGATGGCAGGGGTTGAGGGACTATGTGTGTTTACCTTAGCATGCAAGCTATGTCAGGGGTGGTGCTGGCTAAGGGAGAGGGGCTATGTGGGATTGGATGGAGTGAGATGGATGGATGAGCAGCTGCCGGCCCAAGCCTGTCTCCTACACCTCATCCCACTGGCTCTCCTCTCAGTCTCTCCAGGAAAAGAGAAGGCCAGAATCTTCTCACAGGTACCGTTTTCAAATGGAGCAAAATTGTTATACAGAAGCAATGGGTTGAAATCTGTGACTGAAGTAGAAGTGATCATTCACTGCCAAGGTCCTCACTTGGGACTCAACCTGTAGGCTGTGGGTCACAGCCAGCTCACAGATGTCCTTCAGCCACAGGAAACTGCGTCCTGCCTCCATGGATCCCAGACAAGCCTCTCCCTAACACATGTAACACTCGGTCGATGGGGGAGAGGAGGAGTGGATGATAGGGGGCAGCCCTTTTGTCTCAATTCAGTCCCAGCACGAAGTAACATTGCCAGCCCTTAGGTACCCATGGTCAGAGGCATCCGTTGCTGCTCTGAGAGGCGTCTTCTTCTGCACAGTCCTGGGTTTACCCTCCAAGGTACTTCACTGTAAGTGCGCTGCAGTCTCCGCCTCACAGCGTTTCTAGGGGACCTTCTAAAATCCAGTTAAAGACAGAGCAACAGTGTTTAGTTCAGTTAGGACACCAGGGCATGCTGCTCTTGGCCTGGTTATACCTAATCTGGATCACTGCCATGAATAAGGACAAGTTCAGTTTATCATTTTACAGAATTCTGCTGACTCAGGCCCCAACATCTCCATCACACACACGCACACGCACGCACACGCATGCACGCACGCGTGCACACACCCTCGCGTCCTCCCCTACGGCCCACCCACCCCATCTGAAGCAGAGCCAGGAAAGAGAAAGAGCGATTTTGATTCAACAGTTCATTCCTGCTGCGTCAAAGAGCCAAATCCAACAACAGCAAAAAGAAGGAAGAAGAAACAAAACAGAGCCAAATTCAGACCACCCCTGGCTGACCACAACGTAAACATGTGTGGCTGACTCACCTCTTTTTGCCTTTTGTTTTGTTTTAATAGAAGTTACTGAGTTTTGAACTAAACCCCTGATCATGTACCAAGTAAAAAATCTCAGCAAGGCAAAAGGCTGGTTCAAGCTCTGGTTTCAGTAAACTTAGGTCCAAATTCAACTTTCTGTGATTTCTCTGTCCCCCAACTAACTGTTGGACAAGAACATCATTCCAATTTCCACACCAGGCTCAATGCAAATAGGTATTTACAATTTACTAAGTAGGTAAGTGCCAGATTCAAAACTTTTCTGGGTAATAAATATTTCAATTCCCCACCCCACCCCACCCCGCTCCGCTTTATTTTCTTCTTGACAAAACTTTGGGTTACCTCCCCCTCCTCTTCTGAGCAGTAAGGCACAATCCTTCTAGAATACTGCCAAATATAACGAGCATCTACAGATGGGCCCGCCTGCAGCTGGAGGCTTTAACTCTGTAGTATTTATTTGAAATCTCCAAGCCAGCAGAGCAAGGCAACAGCACACTGAACACAATTCTCAATGTTTTGGCTCTGGAGCAAATAGCGGCTGAACTTAGTTTTTTCAGCTAAAATGGAATTTATGCAGATGTGCTTTGCACTAAATTCATTAAACAATTACATCCTGGTGCCGTTTTCACATTTTTTGTAAAGGATCTGCGTAAGCACTAATTAGATCTAAGACAATGTTACTGGGCAAATTACAGTGTGGAGTGTTCGCCTTGTCTTGCGTTCTGCATCTGCTTCGAGATGATGATAATTTAGGTGCAAAGCCATTTAAATGTTGGGTTTTGTTCCATTTACTGGAAATATTTATTTGAAACATACTATAGATTAATTGATAATGTAACCATTTTTTAAAAGAGCCTCCCCGATGTTTTTCTCACGGGTGTTGAGGGGGTAGCATTCAACCGGGGAGGAGGGGGTACAGTAGCTGGAACTTCTTACAACTGCTAACCGGCATTTTTCTCTCCGTGAGGGTGAGGTTTAGTGCTGAAAGGATCTTTGCAGTTCATTTGGCTTCAAGTGCAAGCTGGATTTGCTGAATTAAAGCGGGGCCTTTCAGAGTGCAGCGTTGATGCAAAGGCACGCAGAGTCTCCCAGACAGCTAGCTCCCAGGGGCCGCAACCCACCTCTTCGGGCATCCACTGGACAGAGTGACAATATCGGGAGATCTCCGTATCTTTTGGTGATTCAGACCTCGCTCGGAGTGTGTTTTCTTTCTCCTATATTTAACTTCCATTCCATATACCATTAAATGTAAAAGACTAACATTTAAGCATGAAATTCACTCTGCAGAAAGTTAGGGCATTCCAACAGGGTTTCTATGGCAACGTTGAATGTACCAACTTAATTCAAGGCTCGCTCCAGCCCAGAAGTCACCACTCTCTGGTAGACATTCCGCACCAGGCTCTCCATTCTGCTCACACCCAGAACTGCTTCTGCTCCAACCCCCAGCATCTCCCACCCCGGGAAGGAGGCCAACGATGGGAATCAGCTTGGCTGCTGCGGTTCTAAAGCCCCGCTCCTGTGGCTGGACTTTTCAAATGGTTACTTCTATTGTTTGATGAACCCAGCCAGGAAAAGCCAAGTTCAGTGTGAACGCCAACAGCGTTTATGAGGCAAAACTGAACTCTGAATGTAATTAGATGCAAAGGCCCAACTCCAGGATACATGGAAATGCCCCCTCTGTGTCCTAGACGCCTGCTTATTAACCCCAGCGTGGCAAGCTCATGTGGTGCTCGCTAGCATCCATGCTCGCTCACTCTAGCCGCCTGCTTCCGCTCTTTCCTGGGTGGAGTTTTGCACTTCGTCCTTGGGTTTTTGCTAGGTGAGGGGAGAGTGTAACCATAAGGGTGGTAATAATTGCTTCTGCAGACTTAATTGTAAGCCTGAAAACGCTGTGCTAGCTAAATATGAGATTATATCCTCCTTGAAGGAGAAAATAATTTAGCACTGGGGCTTCGCAGTTTAAAGGTAAACTATATTGCCCCTGTGGATGAAAGCTGTATTTGTTGATTATTTTCCTTTCTTTCTTTCTTTCTTTCTTTCTTTCTTTCTTTCTTTCTTTCTTTCTTGTGTGTGTGTGCGTGCGTGTGTGTGTGTGTGTGTGTGTGTGTGTAAATTCTTACTATATGCACTAAGTAGACTTCCAATATGTTGTCTCTGCCTCAGGAGTGCTGGGATTGTGGGTGTGTGCCATCACACCTAAACAAAAATTTATCAACCGTCAATAGCTCTTCCGCAAAGAGTAGGTAGGGGCTCATGAAAAGCTCCCCACTCCATTCTGAAATGTTGACGAGCTTGGTCTTGTAGAGGAGTGCGCAGGCAGCCACACCTGTTGCGAGTGCATGAGTGCGGTTGCTCTGTCGTGCCCAGAATCACTGTTGCATAGTAGCTGTTCCTGATCTTCGGCTTTTACATTTCTACTCCTTCTTCTGTAATGGCCTCTGAAACTTGGGGAGGGAGTGTAATTTAGATGTCCCATTCGTGGCTGGCTGAGCATCCCACAGAAACGTATTCTCCGCACTTTGATCAATTGTGAGTTTCTGCATTAACTGGTGTCCATTGCACAAAGAAATTTCTTTGATATGATCAGAGATAAGAGTTTAGAGGGCAGTTTGATATCACATCCATTTGGCCAAATAATAGTAAAAAGATCATCCTTTCCAACGTTGGCTTCTTGCCCAGACTAACAATGCTGGGTGTGCATTTCCTTCTGTGAAGCAGGCCTTACAACCAATGGAAAAGTGGTTGGTTACCCCCATAACATTTGTGCCACTGGTGCACTAGTGGGCGTTGCTTGCTGAAACAGTCATTACTGTAGCTCACAGGGTTTGATGCTGAGGAAAAAAAAATGCTTATTACTTTTCTCCTCCAGCAGTGAGTGTGTATAGCACATCTGGAGTAGGGGTAGCTATCTGGGATGAAGCTTCCAGTTCTGGACTTGCTTAATCTCCATGGTATGGCATGGTGAGGTATTGATAAGGCTGGGTGTTCAGGGTGTACCACCAACAAGGCAAAACTCAAATGGTAGGTACAAATCAGGATTACGTCTTATGAACCACACTGAAGATCGTGGGTTTTACTCATATGTTTCTGGCTAGAATGTACAATGGTTCAGTTGGCATTGAAAGGCAGTCTGGCTGCTCCTGACTCACTAGTCCATAGTTACCCCCATGATCCACTTATTCCACTCCTGGGTATGTACTTTAGACTGGCCATTTTTTTATATTGAAACTGGTATATTAAATGCAAAAGCTCAGTGTGACTTGAACGTGGTGTCTTCAGGAAGTTAGTAGGTCCCCTGAGCACCACCATTGTGGGTGGGGTTGGTACTCTCAGGAAAGATGCCTCAGAGAGCTCCCTTTCTCTTCTCCTCTGTGAAGAATGAGTTTCCATCTGACATCCAATAAGCTAGCACCTTAATCTTGGATTTTTCCAGAGTCTGGAAACATGAGAAATACATTTCACTTGTCCACAGCCACCCAGTTTATGGAGTTTTGTTACAGCAGCCCAGAAGACTGAGAACGTATTCCAAAAGACAGGGAAGCACACAGCCACATAAAAAGTTGTACATGAACACTTACAACAACCAAAGATGGGCACAATCCAAATGCCCATCATGGCCAAGTAGATAAATTATAGTATGCTAATATAAAGGAATTTTATTTGGCTGTTTTAAAAAAATGAAGTGTGGTTGTCCCTCTGTGGGTCCCACATCTAAAGACTGAACCAACCAAAAGTGGAAGGCACTTTTAAAAACGTGGGGTCTGTATATTTTTTTTCTTGTCATTTTTTCCCCCTAAACTACTAAAACAACTATATAGTTAGCGATCTGGGAGGAGAGACAGCTCAGCAATTAAGAGTCCAGAGGACTCTAATTCTGTTCTTAGTAGCCTCATCTAGAAACTCACAACCACCTGTAACTCCAGGTCCAAAGAGGCTCTGATGCCTTCTTCTGGCCTCTCTAGGCATGTGCGAGCACATGCACACATACAAATATAATATAGCTATAATGTTTCATTTGACTTTGTCATGGGAATAATAAACAATGTTTCTTTACATCCATGAGGAAGGGTACTATAGAAAAACCAGAAAGTACAAATGTTAGCAAGGATGCATAATATTGTTAGAAACATAAAGTGCTGTATTCTTGAAAAAATCAGTGTGGTAGTCTCTCAAAAAATTAAAAATGCAGTCTTTAATTAGGGAAGCTGCTCAGGTATAGGGCGTTGGCCTAGTGTGTGCCAAGTTCTGCCATGAAACCACACAATGGCAAACTTTTAAAAACTGTGATTGCTATATTATCCAGCAATTATTCTTTCAAGTATAAGCCCAAAAGAATTGAAAACAGGATCTTGAACAAATATTTGTTCAAGCAACATTACTAATAATAGACAAAAGTTGAATGGGATTCAAGTGCCCACCGATGGGTAAGTGAAAAAGCAAAAATACAAGTAATTATACATATTATACAATTTGTCCTTGGAAAGGAAGGAGATCAGGCTCCTGCCACAACATAGATGAGACCTGAACCTCAAGGCACTAAGCTAAGTGAAATAAGCCAGACACAGAAGACAAATACTGTATAATGCCATCGTTATGAAATATCTAAAGCGGCCAATGTACAGACAGTAAATAAAATAACAGTTGCCAGGAACTAAGGAGACACAGGGATGGGTCGTTAACATGGTAAATTTAATATTAAATGCATTTTATCACGTAAACAATGGTATGTCTAAGACCCTATACACGGGGTGGGGGGAGTCGGGAGGAGGAAGAACTGCTTTAGACTGGCAGGGATTTTGGACTGGGCTGGATTCTGCCTTGCTGCATATATAGTATCATACCCGGGCCAGGTTTTCCTGGGATCCATTCTCTAAGACCCAACCTACAACTCTGAGGTGATAAGTAAAGAAGACTGTATCTATGTTGCATGCTTATTTACCTCTTTTATGTATGCTACTTTAGAAAAATATAGACTAGCATCCATAAATAGAAAATACCATGTAATTTAAGCTGCCAGATAAAATATCAGACACCCATTTAAAATCTGAATTTAACACAAGAGAGTGTTTAATAATTGTTTTATATAAGCATGTCCCTAGCATTTCAAGTGTCATGGGCAGTGTTTGGAATATATGTATACAAAAATATTATTTATCAGAAATTTGAATTTAAATGCATATCCCATATTTTGTTCCCTAGCTACAATCCTCATCCACAGCACTGAGGTTTTTAAAGTAGGTGACAAAGGTTCCCTTTATGGAGAAGGAAAGACATGTTCTTGGTCCTTAAGCCCAGCTATTATGCCAGAGTCGTGGTGGGCATATGGCCCAATGACTAAAACGTCAGCTCAAAGCAGAGCTGATAGATGAATCTTCTTCTGTTTTGCTTCCTCATCATGATTGGTTTGAAGCAAGCAAAAGCATGAATGGGTTAAAGGCTTAATTTTTCATTCTGCCCCTTACTCCAATAGCACTGGGAGCCAGCCTTCTCTCTGAGATAAGCCTCCTTCTCCTATTAATCTGAAGCAGCTTTCTCAGTGAAGATGGTAGCCCTGGATCACCCCACTACCACCCAAAATAAATAAATAAATAAATAAATAAATAACCACTGGCTTTGAGTGACTTACATCAGCAGAGACAGTGTCTACCTACTCAATTTCCTTGAGAGAAGCTTGTCCTTCCTCAGAGCAGGGGAGATGCCTGAAGTGACTTACACACTACTGGCCCTCCAGTATTCATCCCCCAGCCCAAGTCTCCTGCTGGGAAGAGTGCGGTGTCATTAAAATGAAGTCCACTGAAAAAGATTGTGGTCACATTCACCCATAGAGGTGGCCCCTGGAGACACTGAAGGCAGGCCTGTCTCCTAATTGTGTGATGTGGTCTGTGTGCTAGGATGGATGCCGAGGTTTCTCCTGAAGAGCTGTGGGAGCTGTGGGTGAGGTAGTGTCACCCAGGAGGCAGGAGGGCAGGGCACGCTCCGCTCTGCTCCATCCCTCCACATGGCACAGAGACTGGCGATATGGAGGGATGCTTGCCTTTTCTGCATTCTACTGTGGAGTGCTGCAGGTTGGTATGGCGGGACTTCTGCTTCAGCTCTAGATCAGAAATTCATTTTTGTTCAGTAGTCACCTTAACTGCATAAACTATGCCAGATACTGAGTTGGGATAGGAATATAATCTTTTATTTACAGCCAAGATGAGGCCCCTGGGGAGAGTTAAGAAACTTGTTCAGACTCATAGAGTTAATTCAGGGGCAGAGGAGTGAAAAGGTAGGAGTCTAACTCCTGAGTCTATGGTCTAACCTTTACACCACACCTCCATGTTAAACTGTGGGTTTGCGGCAGCTTAAAACAGTGGCGCACACAGGAAGAGCAGGTTAGAGACGGGGAGGCGACTCAGGTGTGAGGACCTGAGTTCAGATTCCTGGTATTCATGGAAAAGCTGGGTGTAGCAGGTCTGTGATTCCAGTGCTGAGGAGGAGGAGGAGAGACAGAAAGATTTCCAGAGCTCGCTGGCCAGACAACCTAGCCAACGCATGAGTTCTGGGTTCAAGGAGAGACCCTGTCTCAAAAAACAAGATGGAGAGATCTAGGGGAAGACACTGCATGTTAGCCTTCACACATGCATGCACAAGTGAGCATGCACACACATTGTTGAGGGTAAAGCGGCAGGGGAAGGGGGTACCTGGAGACATGGTGGGGGAGGGGGCTAGAAAAAGAAGAGAGAAGAGATGAGATGAGAAGTGAAGGGAAGGCAAGACAGGGACTGAGAAGATGGGGGGGGCGGGACCTGGGGTGACCTTTTATGCTTTATGCCCCCACAGGCATCTGGTGGCTGCCAGTGACTACATAAATTGCCACTATATCCCTAAGGGCAGGCCAGTGGAAAATGCTTGATTGCTAACACACACACACACACACACACACACACACACACACACACACACACACCACTTTAATTTTAAAAACCAAGAAATGATATAAAATAGAGTAAATGAAATAGAGCTGACTTCCCCCCAGACAGTCAAACCATGTCCTGGAAGCATAAACTTCCTGTCTGAGGTCACTTTCCTCTCACTTGAAGCAAGATTTGGTGGAGTACCGGCTTCTCCGAATTGACAATTACGTGGGGAGCTTGTTGCTCCAACAGTTCCATATTTTAATAGGAGAATTTGAAATTAAGTAATGTTTATCAGGGTAAACTGAATGTCTGGAATTTAGGGATCATTTACATCATAATGTACTTCCTCGATCTTTTCCTGTGCATGAATAGACTTAAAATATGGTGATGAGTGGCATTGTTCACGCTACTGCAGCTCACAAGGAACTCACAACACACTCTAAAATCACAGATTAATTGCTAATGAGAATATTGCTCTTGAGGAGTTATATTGTTCATGGGGGAAATGATCGTTCCACAGAAAAGCGCCATTTTGGATGGGTAAGCAAAACCAGCATCTGGTCGAGCAGCTTCTGATCTATCCGTTTTTGGTTCCAGGTAGACTTTAACAGGATGCATTCGGGATGCAAGAGTCAAAGCTGTGGAGACCAGAGGACACAGACCACTCACTACCCTGAACCCGAGTTGCAGATGGTAGTGAGCAACTTGCAATGGGTGCTGGGAACAAAACTCAGATCCTCTGGGAAAGCAACACTTGCTCCTGACTACTGAGCTGTCTCTCTAGTTCCAATATACTGGTGTTTTTATCTTCTTCTCTTAGTAACAAAAGTTTGCCTGGAAAATTCACTGCTGCCTGCCTAGGAAATGCTTAGAGCATCCTTCCAGGTCGCGGATGTTGCAAGAACCAGGTATGAAGGGAGCAGTGCCCATGGTAGGTGACCTCTTGGGAAAGGAAGTGTGACAACTGTACTGACTGAGAGAAAAAGACACAATGGGGAGAAGTTGGTTCCTCTGCCCAGAGCTGCACCTGCCTGAGTGATGGTTATTAATCCACAAAGCTTCTTTCATCTCTACAGTCTGTGGATTTCCTGTCTCCTCTAAAAGTTCTAAGTGAAACAGACATTCACTAATGGCATCAGACAGAATAGGCTATGTTATGCTGTGGTTTTAAAAGTGTGATTTTACACCACAGTGGATTATTTCTCATTGGTGAGGTCCTGGGTGAGCTGGGTTCCCCTGCTATGTCCCTGTCTTCCTACTGGAACTCCGTCAGCAAAGCTGGTCTTGTCTTTAACCACCATGGTAAGGGAGGAGATAGCCACGGGCATGGAGCTGCCTCACCTCCCTTTCTGCCTGTGAGACTCACATGACTCCCCCAAGGACAAATACAGTGAGCAACACTGTCACACTGCAAAGCGGTGAGCAACACTGTCACACTGCAATGCGGTGAGCAACACTGTCACACTGCAAAGCGGTGAGCAACACTGTCACACTGCAATGTGGTGAGCAATACGGTCACACTGCAATGCGGTGAGCAATACTGTCACACTGTAAAGCAGTGAGCAACACTGTCACACTGCAAAGCAATGAGCAACACTGTCACACTGCAATGAGAATCATTTATCCCACAGTGAATAGGTTTCTATCCTTTCTCTTCCAGTGAGCTCAAGGAATTATACTCCAACTGTGAGATTGTTGGCATTTTTATTATTTACAAATGACAGGAATATAAGCTTCTTGGGACAGTGTGGTATGTATCCTGGTGTCCCCGGTTCCTGGCACATCACAGAACAGGTGGGAAGGAGCTCAACAGAGCCTTGGCGAGCAGTGCAAAGAGTAAGGAGTTATCCCAGGTCCACAAGTTCACCAGGCAGTTCATGTGGCTGGCTTCCTCCAGCACACCATACCAGAAAGGCTTTCTGCAGCAGCACATCACACACACACACACACACACACACACACACACGCACACGCACACGCACACGCACACGCACACGCACACGCACACGCACACGCACACACACGGGCACACACAGGCACACACAGGCACACACACACACCTCCGCTTCACTGCTGACTTGCTGCAGTTCACTTTGATGAGAACAGGGAGCTGCAGTCTCACAGCCTTCTGCAAGCATTTAGGAAACACTAGGGATCAAGTAAGGAGCCATTCTGTCTTCAACAGAATTGCTGCTGCCTCACTACCTGAATCTCTTTCCTGAGAAAAGTCATCCTCAGATGAATTCTACCCGTTACATCACCAATCAAACCTTCAGCCAAATGAATAGATAAACAGTCTTTGGGTGTAAAATCCTCTGACCACTGTCTGGATATGTTTCTCTCACAATCCTAATAGACTTGTGGTACCCACACATCATCCCTTCCTTAGGTCCCTAGTGACAGTGCTTCTTGGTCCTGAACCACAGCCCTGATAATGCCCTGTCTTGGTGTTTTGGGCTTTGGGCTTATTTGAACACACCACCATGAATGAGTAAATGCTATTTGGCCAGACAACTAAAAATAACTTGTTTTGCCTGCTACCAGAACATCTGACAGCAAAGTTGGTGATACATATTATTAAGGAAAAGGGGACCAAACAAAGATGCATGTGGTTGCTGCACTGTTAATCTTCTGCTGAGCCCTGAGACAATGTCAGATTTCTGTAGACCCTAGCTGTGTGCTGCCTACTAATTGGAATACAGTGGAGGACTTAATTCTTTTTTTACTTCGTAAGATGAATCTTTCAGCTTTGGCTTTCTCCTCTGGGCCTGGTGCCACGCAACAAAAACTTGGTGCATACTCGGTCATATTTTCATCTGTGTGCAGGCTGCCCCCTTGGGGTTTGAACATTAGTATTTGCTGATTTTTTTTTCCTGCCACAAATATTGAAGTGCAAAAACTTACATTTAGCTGCGGCATGGCCTGGAGGTGTGAGGGAGTATAATTTTTCAATAATGAGCTGACTGTGTATGAAAAGGTAGTGGGTGGTTTTATATAGACTATTTATAAACTCCTGAAGGGAAAAAAGCATGCTCCGTTCTTGCTATTAAAATAAAGCAAACTAGACCAAAAGGCTCTATTCACTTTGGTTTAACTGATTTGTACCTAAAGACTCAGTAAGTGGAAATCCATACTGTAGAGAGACAGAAGGCCAAATTTTTAAAAAATACCATAAAACATTAATCTAAAGTAGCACTCCCATCTGCAGATTTCAGAGCTCTAGTTTTTAAGAAAGGAGCTTACTTACAACATGCCCATTGCACTTTGCATTGTCTGATAGCCTTGTAACTGCACCCCAGCATTTGATTTGACAGTCTCTTCTTTGAAAACATCATTAGTTATAGACAAGATTGTTCCTAACTAAATAGGGTCTACTTTTTGGCTTTCCTAAATGAAAAGAAAAATCAATCCTATTTCATCATGCTTTGGTCACTTATTTATCAAGAAATGCATTAATTCTTTTCATGGTGTTAAGTAAGTACCCTGACTGTGGGGAACAACTTCTTGATTGTTAATTGTCCACGGGCAATTGTTGTTAAAGGTGATGGAACATTTTCAAGGCACCAGGACTGTCCCTCATACTTTGAGGTGCGGACCCACTTCAGTAAGGCAGTGTTTTATTTGAGATCGCTTGGCCACTGGCAAGTGAAAACATGGGCTGAGTCCTCTCATATTCCATTTGCCAGTTTTTGATGCTATAACAAAATACCTGAGGCTGTCACCTTAAAAGGACAAAAGGCTAATTTCAGCTCACAAAATTATTTCAAAGGTTTCAGCGCATGGCCACTTGGTCCCATGGCTTTGAACCCAAGGCTCCACAGTACGTCATGGCAAGGGCATGTGGTGGTGATGGAAGATATGAAAAGTTATTAGGACCCCAGAACCCTTTACAAGAGCACCCCCCTCCAGGGCAGGGACTAAACTATCTCCCACTAGGCTCCACCATCTAAGGGTTCCACCATCTTTCAGCAGTGGTCTTTATGGGACATTTACAATCCAAATCATAGCATACCTGAGTTGTGACTAAGAACTTTGACAGGAGCATTCAATGCCTCAAGCACAACGCATTTTGTTCAACTACCAGGGCAAACCATTCCAGGGCAGGGTTTCTTGATTGTTAGTGGGTGATAGAGTCATCAGAGAGGCATTTGAAGGCACACACCCTTAGGCCCTGTCCAGATTCTATCATTGGGTTCAGCTAATTTGGATTCAATTAAGTCTGAGGGGAGATACACAGCCCCAAGGCGATTCTGGTAAACATTCTAGGCTGTGAACTGGTGACCTAAGGGGAACAGGTCCATTGTCATATCTCCAAGCCTGAACATGTTGAAGAAGTGACCGGGCCAGTTTCACACACCACTGCAGGAGGAAGCTGGAGAACTCTTTATGGTTTTCCTGTAACTGAGAACCATGGTCAGGCAGCCAAAAAGTCCTCCCCCCTCCTTCTCCCCCCCCTCCTCCACCATCCCCTCCTCTAAGCCACAAAGCTTGCAAGATCCTGGGAGGTTTCCCTGTAGTATGAGGAGCAGAATAATCACTCCACGTCATGTTGGAAACATTACCTCCATCCTCAGGAGTTCCCTTGACCGGGTTAGACTTCATATTGGGCCTGTAGAACCAATGCAAGCATCCTCTCACCATTAGCTGAGGGCAAACTCCATGGAGACTCTTCCCTACTCTCCTTGCAGTTCCCTGGGGTTCTAGTCTGTCACGTTCATCATTCAAAAACAACTGTGCCTTCCTTGTGTGCCAATCTTGTTATACAGGCAGGCCCCATAATCCAAAACTGGGTTCATTTGACATATACACAAATATATATTGAAAGTGTTTTAATTTTTAGCCCGGCTTTCTGGTTCTATGAAAGTATTTTTGTACAGTGCGTCTTGTACCTTATATAAACAGCAGTACCTCAGATTTCTCTAGTTAACACACATCTTTGAAATTCATTTTTGCTCTTCCAGGGGCAGGGGGAACTACAATTAAAACTTGATTTGAATTGCGTTTAGTCAATCACAAACCAATCATATGCCATTATCTCATGAACCTCAGCCCTCTAGAGGGGAGCTGAATTTTAGAAAGTCACACTGCTAAGGGAAATACTATCTTTCTTTTGGGTAGTTCTGAACATAGAGATCAATCTGTATTAAAAGTTCAGTGGTCTTGTCAGCTCTCTGTAGCTATGACAAAATACTTGAGACCATCAACTTAAAGAGGAAGGGTTTATTTTGGCTCAAGGTTGCAGTTCATGATTATTTGGCCCCAATGGCTTTGGCTGAGATAACACAACACAGCAGGAGGGTGGAGGAGAGGTTGGAGTTCCCATCCCCGACCTGAAGCCTGCTTCCTTCACAAGCAGGCCTCCTTACTGAAGACTTCACCACTCCTGATAACCCCATCAGGTAGGGACCAAGGTGGCAACAAATAACCTGTGGGAGGATGTTCCAAAGCCAAACCACAGCACACCTTGCCATAAAAGATGGCCAAGTGTAACTGTTCTGACAGTGCAGGCCATCAACTCAGTAAGCTGAAGCGGAATCTTGGATTTCACTCCTCTCTGGTTTATTTTTTTTTATGTTACATCTGTAGTATGTTTTTAATCATATTTCCTCAAATGGACTCTCTGATAATTATTCTGTATTGGAAACAGTGTTTCAATAAAATATGATCGATTTTTCAGGGAATATAAAAAGTGAGCTATCCGTCTGTCTGTCTGTCCAACCATCCATCCACCCACCCACCTGTCTGTTACCTCCCTTCCTGCCTCTGTCCCTCTCTCCTCCCTCCCTCCCTCCCTCCCTCCCTCCCTCCCTCCCTCCCTCCCTCCCTCTTTCCTCCTGTTCTCTTTCCCTTTCTTGTTCCATCCTCTCCTTCCATTTTTGGAATGACTGAACCAGCACTAAGATACCCTAACTGATCTTATTTTGTATAGCCATCAGAAGTCATAGTCAAAATAATCTATAAAGCATAGAACTCTAATAGTAGGAGAAACTTTAAACGTCCTTCCTGCCTCCATGAGGAATTATTGTCTTCCACAGCCATTGCTTTAACAACATAGAGCTTTCCATAGACGCTTGCTCAAAGTCTTCCATACAAATTTTAAAATTCCCCCTCATCATGGTAAAATGCATGAACGAGGAGATGGAGCAGCACTAGGGACTGAAAGGACATCATTGGCCAGTCACACAGTCGAAGCCACACCCATCTATGAAAGAAGATTGTGCTCTGTGTCTTTGCACACATGGCCCTTTATATAGTGGTCATTTGGCAATGAAATTGGATGGACTGAGGGGATTGCGCAGAAGCATGGGGACCTGAGTTCAGACCTCTAGCACGTATGTAAAAAGGCCAAGTGTGTTGATGTGTACCTGTGATCCCAGCACTGAAGGGTGGGGACAGCAACAGGTGGATTCTGCAGGCTCTAAGCTATAGCAGAAAGAGCAAGCTTCAAGTTCAATGAGACAGCCTGGCGTGGTGGCGCATGCCTTTAATCCCAGCCCTCGGGAGGCAGAGGCAAGCAGATCTCTGTGAGTTCAAGACCAGCCTGGTCTACAAAGTGAGTCCAGGACAGCGAGTCTACACAGAGAAACCCTGTCTCGAAAACAAAACAGAACAAACAAACAAACAAGTTCAATGAGACACCTCAACTTAAAGCTATGGGACTGAGGAAGACATCCCAGTGTCAAGCCAAGCACTGGCCACATAGGTGAATGTATCTGCACATTCGCATGTGTACACACACACACACACACACACACACACACACACACACACACCAGAGTAAGAGGGGGAAGAGAAGGAGAGAGAGAAACAGGATTATTAGAAACCGTTTCCCGTTGCTTCGCTGAGTTAAGACATGGTTTGTGTTTTCTTTCCTCCCTTCTTTCTGGGAATTCATTGCACCTCAGGTTCCCATGTAGTTAATTTTGGGTCCTGTGACTGAGTTCCGCCCCATGGAATGTTGACAGGAGTGTAAGATGCTATTCTCGGCCTGACCCAATCAAGACTTCTCTCGTGTGTGCTCTTCCACACTCACACTAGTTTCGTTTTGTGAGGTCTTAGGAGGCCATGGGTGGAAAGCTATCTGAATGACAAGATAGAAAGTCTTGGTCCCCCAAACACCTGTATGGAACAGAGACTCCCACAGCAGATAGCTGCTTCAGAAACTAGCCTTGGCCTGTTACAGCACTGAGGTTAAGGGGTTGGTTTTTCCAACAGCTATCCTTATTTACCATTAAGGGTTCATGTGTTGATCACCCAGCTGAAGGCACTGATGGAAGATGGTAGAGCCTTTGCAAGGTGGGACCTGTAGGTCCTTGGAGGATGTGCCTTGAAAGGATGTCTGCACCCCAGCCCTTCCCCTTCTCTGCTTGCTTCCTGGCTGCCAGGAGCTGAGCAACCTCCCCACTATGCTCTCAATCCCTATCATGTGCTCCTTTGCCCAAAAGGCTAGAGGTCAAGCTTGGACTGAAACTAGAGTAAAACTTTGCTCCTTTTCAGTTGGTCATGTGAGGAATTTTGTCACAGCAATGGTAAGTTCATTAACACACTTATGTTAGTAGCTGATTTTTTTTTAACATGTCACACATACATGTTTTCAAAAAGAAAAATATTAGATTTTTTTTCTATTTAAATGTCCCTTTTGTTATGCTGGCATATTTACATGTGTGCCACTTAAAAGTGGCAGCCTTGCTGGTTATAAATACCCTGCATCCCTTGTGCTTTAGAAGTTAAATATGAAGCCTCAGCTAGGGATACTTTAAGCTGCAAGTGAAAAAAAATGTCACATAAGAAGACCTTCGGCAAGACATGCATAATTTCTTTCTTTTTCAAATCAAAACTTTTATATAAAAATACACAAAAGTAGAAACAAAACAAAACCCAGCTATACTCTGTCCATTGAGAGCTAAGTTGATGCATTTGCCTTGTTTTGTTTTTACTTATTTGTTATTTAATTTTAAAGTAAAAAAATGAATATATTTAAGGAGTACATGTGAAGTTTACATATGCTCTTTAGTGATATGATTACCATAGTCAAACTAATCAGCATATTTATCTCTTTTTACAGTTATATGTATATATGTATGTGTGTCTTTATGTATGTGGATGTATGTTTATATATGTGTGTGTATATATGTATGTGAGTAGATGTATGTATATGTGTGTATGTGTGTGTATATAAGTGTATGTATTTATGTGAATGTATATATATATATGTGTGTATATGAATATGTGTGTGATGTGTATATGTTTGTATGTGTATATAAGTGTGTAATATCTACTCTCTTAGCAAATTTCAAGTGTGTAACACAGCTCCGGGGGCTGGGGTGATGGTTCAGTTAATAAAGTGTTTGCAGCACAAAAATGAGGACTTGAGTTCGAATCCCAGAACCCATGTGAACATCTGGTGGCACGTACATGTAATCTCAGCACCGGGGAGGCAACCGAGGCAGATCCCTGGGGCTTGCTGCCCAGCTGGTCTAGCCTAATGGTGAGCTCCAGGCCCTGGAGAGGCTCGGGTTTAAAGTAGACGGGCTGTACTTCTGAGGGTATTTATTTACTCTGGTTCTCCATTTAAGGGCACAGTCTATCATGCGGGAGAAGCCACAGCCACAGGAGCTTGAGACAGCTGGTTGCATTGCACCTGTAGTCAGAGCATAGAGTGATGAGTGCTTAATCTCAGCTTAATTTCTTCTTCTTATTCAGTCCAGGACCTCAGCCCATGAAATGTCGCCATCCACAGTGGGTGGCTCTATCCACCTCAATTATTCTAATCTGGATAATCCCTCACAGGCTTGCCCGGCAGCTTCCTTGTAAGTGGCTCTATATGTCATCTAGTTACAACCGATAGGAAGCGTCCCAGATCGCACGGCTCATCCAACTGATAGGAAGCATCACAGATCGCACGGCTCATCATCGAGGTCCATTATATCAGCCCAAGCTCCAGCCTTTACGCCTGCATTTCAGACATTAGATAGCAACAAAAGAAAAAGACACCAAAAGGCATATTGACTATCTTTTAATGAGGACACAAAATGCTTCCACTCACACACCCAGAGCTTGCCATATGGATATCTAGCTGCAAAGGAAGCTGGGAAACAGTTTATTTGAAGGCATCATATACTTGAGCTTTATTACTAAGGAAAAGAGAGAGAGAGAGAGAGAGAGAGAGAGAGAGAGAGAGAGAGAGAGAACTGCCGTGAGGTTAATGACCAGAAAAAATTACTCAAGTTAATCACTGAAAATGTATTACTGTATAGGAAAGTCGGCTTGCACAAAATGCAATTTTGGATACGCATCTGTATACATATACATATGGACATTCTCTTGTTTGTAATTTCTTAAAAGGCAAGCAGGATAAGGGTGTAGCTCAAAGGCAGAGCTCTTGGTTTGGTGTGAGTGAGAATCTGGCCTCCATCCCTAGGACCGTAAAAAGAAATAAGATGGAACGCAGATGCTTGCCATTCTGTCCCGTTCTTAGCCCATCAGAGTCCCTCTGTGTCCGTGAATTAGCCGCCCTCCAGCCTGAGGCTTCACTTACACGCATCACACAGCAAAGGAAGAAGGAGGCCACTCTGCATTTTGCTCATCGCCACGCAGAGAGAAAAATTACATGCATCTTTAGGCATGTAACAACAGATTGCAGTGGTCTCAATATCAGCACTAGTGTCCAGATTATTGTATTGCTTTGTGGGTAGATAGATACTCTCTTCTGAGCCTGTTTATGTCTGTGCGTGTGTCAGTATGAACAAAAATTTGCTGTATTTTCCATTTCTGTAATGCCAACATATCATACAAAACAATGAAGAAAGCATAGATTAAGTGATGGACACCTCTATGTTTTCTTTCTGTGTACTGTAATTTACTGGTGAGAAATGTACCGGTGTGTAGCACATACACCAGACTCACACACTCCCATTTCCTATAATATTAGTTACATTCTGTCTAGCATCACACTGCTAAGTGTTTTTAACTTGTATCTTTTCGTTTTGTTTTGTTTCTTTTTTTTTTTTTTTTTTTTTTTTTTTTTGGAGACGGGGGTTTCTTTGTGTAACAGAGCCCTGGCTGTCCTGGGCTCACTTTGTACACCAGGCTGGCTTCAAACTCACAGAAATCCACCTGCCTCTGCCTCCAGAGTGCTGGGGTTTTCAGCAGATTGTATCTATTCTTAACACCATAGTTTCCCTAATGTCACAGAAGAGCTGTGTCCTCAAGGGTCGGGTAGTGGGGACATTCAGAAACCAACTCTTCTCAAGCTAGAGACAATGGACTCCCTGCAAGATAGGGACTAAATCCCGGCTGAAGGCACATGCTACTGAAGTCATGACTGTTTTTACAGAAGCGGAAACGAATTGAGTGTCCTGGTCGCTGGGGTGCGGTGAGGCAGCTAGGGCCGATGTCAGATGCAGCTGGTCTGCCCCAGAGCCAGACTGCTTTCCTATGGCCCTACACCATCCCGTGATCCAAGGCGAGGGATCGTGTCAACCAGGCACAGTGGCAGAACACTGCCGTTTGTATTGTACTCTGCTTCGAGACACATCCCTCCCCGGGACAGCCTACGGTCTACTTAGAAAAATGGCATAAGGGTATACAATGACCTGATTCCCAAATTCCCTATCCATAGGAGCGCAGATCCTCAGCTGACATGGTCTGGGGAGTGCAGAATTAGCCCGGGTACTCAGTTGGCACTGCTGACATCCGTTGGTGGACCACCTTGCCTCGCCTTGCCTCAAATAGGCAGATGGGAACCTTCCGGGCAAAGGTGTTGGGGAGGTTTCTTGCCACGGAACCAAGCACCAGTCTTTTTTCGGCATGCACTCGCTCGTTGCCTCGGCGCCACACGAGTCATTTATTTGCAATCACGTTCGCATATTCTGGGCACTGCAAGTTGGTTCAGTTCACAAGGGGAAGGAAACAGATAAGGATTTTGTTAATGGATCTCTTTGTGCATAAAAAGAACTCCCATCTCCCCTCCCACGTGCTGTCCTGAATTCCCCTCGCCCTCCTTCTCCAAGTCTTTACTTTTTTCTCAGAATGTCTGTGTGTGCCATATGACAGTGACTTTCTGTGGTTAATTGCCTTCAATAAGAAACTTTACAACAGTGAACTCCCACAACACTCACATATAAATTAGGGCTGTTTTAAGGCAAAAATCAAGTTGAAAGCAGTTACATTGTGATTTTTTTTTTGAAATTAAAAACAAAAAGACCCCCTTCAACATGAGTAGAATTCTTGGTTGCTGCCCAAAATATTTAGATTTTAAAAGATAATCCCAGCCCAGCCCTACCTGAACTCGATTTTACAACACAGCAGTTCAGAGGAGATAAATTATGAATTTATTTCAGTATTTTTACCTTACAACTGTGTCTCACTCTGCTTTATACAAAAGTTGAGTGGGATTCTATGTGAATTGCAGTTGTGAAATGGAAGTGCTCCTGGACGGCAAAGCTCATGAGCAGGCTGGTAATGCAGGGGGTAGGGGGTGTGTGCCCTCAGACAGCAGTGGTCTGCATGAGGTGAGTCACACACCTTCTCTGAGAGCACCCCTCCTCAGAGAAAGGATCATCGTGGCGGCAGTAGCTTCATTTCCCTTGCAATAGCAACAACAAAATGATGCCACAGACAAAAACTGTCATGTCCCACCCCCTCCATCTGTCCTTTGCTGTGCACCCACAGCTCCCCTCATTCTACAAATTAATCTTTCACACATTTTTTAACAAAAAAAGTGTTAATGTTATAAAAGAAAAAAAAACAAGGAAAACAGAAAGGGCTGTGTAGAAAATAAATTAAATTTAAATTTGATGGCAGTTATGACTTTTTTTATTGACTATGGGAGCAAACAGTCACGTCAAATTGGTGCCACTGGCATATAATTAAAACTACAGGGCACCCTTAATGATCTCTGACAATGATCGTGTGTGTGGTTTTTTTTAAATATAGCATGCACATTTTGTCCAATTTGGGCTCTTTTTTCCTGTTGCTTTTGTCCTCTTTCTGAGTGGGTATTATTCATGAACCGGGTCTTTATTATCTATTTGGCCATCTGCATAGCATTGGCCATAATCCCCTGTATTGTAATTTTGAGTGAAAATAAGTACTATGGGAGATTGCAACCCTACAAATAGTGATACTGTGCTTTGAGAACTCACGTTAAAAAAAAAACAAGAAGAAAAACACTTGGGATGGAGGTGAGGTTGGGAGGTACATGGCATGAAGGTAGGAAACATGCAAATCGTTTGGGGGAAAATGGACTCTGGGCTCTGGGTGTTTATTCTGAGCAAAAGAACATCTCCTCGCGTCAATGAGAGGCCCTGGTGGGGGGGGGGGTGCTTCTTTTGGCTCCAGTGTCCTTCAGAGAAAACAAAAATCTCTGATTTCTCACAAGAGCCCCTTATTTTAAGAGATTTTCCTGTTTCAAAGGTTTGTGTACCTCATATCGAAGTGGTAGCCCCGAAATCTAGTGCAGAGCCCTTTAGGAACTGAATACCCACGTTTGGCCATTCCAGGCCCTTGTTTTTTAGTTTAGTGAAGAGAGATGCTCTAAAAGTAACATGTTAAAATATATTATTCCCCATTAAACACAAAAAAAAAGATTGTGGGGACTGTCACTTAGTTTCATGTAGAGCTCTTGCCTTGCATTCACAGGGCCTTGGGTTCCATCATCTAAAATGCAATATGTATACATGTGTGTGAGTAAGTGCATGCCTGTGTAGATATACGCGTACTGGTGAAAAATGAACTAACTAAAAACTATCTAAACTGGCCCGATCTTATTTGGTTCTGTCCTTTTGCTTTTCCTATTTCTGGCCTTTTCTTTCTGAAATTTCCCCCTAATCAGGGTTATATTGCCTTCTCTGTCTGCTTCTCAGATTTTCTTGCAGCCACTGGGAAGGCTATCAAGGTCAGGTCATTGAAAAATGAATATTAATTTCCAAAGAAACATCTTCCTAGGAAGAGTAAATGTGTAGAGCTACAATATATGTATGACAGTAACAGTTTAGTCTCAGATGCAAAGGCAAAATAGTCTATTTGCTTTTAATATTTCTTATAGTCTTTTCCCTCTTGGTTGAGTCCTATTAAACTAGAAGGATACACGATTAAAACTATGCACATGCACACACACAACCACTATGCACACACACACACACAACCACACATGCACTCACATTGCTTGGGCTTACTACCTACCAAAGGAAGATGAAGTCTGTCAGTTATCTCATTATTTAGAAAATGAATTATTTACTTACACTTAAAAATAACTTTCTCTTTTCTATCTATCTTTCTACATTGGTTTATGTATGTAGATAGTAACACCCTACATGGCATAAAATCTTAAAATTTGGGAAGTTCAAGCTAATGGCTCTCACACCCATACTGATCTACCTAAAAATAACTCAGCAGTTTCTTGAGTCAGAAGTGACAGCCCACCTTCAAAAACAGCCGTTGTGCATTGGCTCACGCAGAAGAAAACTTAGGCTATATTATTTTGTTGAATTTCATGCATAAACAAACTATTATGAGTTTAGCTCAACTTGCGTAGGCAAAGAATATTGTCATTAAAAATGGTTAAGAAAAAAAATGGTTAAGAGTTGGATTGGATGTGATGGCATGCAACTTTAATCCCAGTGTTTGGGAGGCAGAGGCAGTTGGATCTCTGTGAGTTCAAGGCTAGTCTGGTTTGCATAGCAAGTTCCAGGTGAGTGGGGGCTACATAGTGAGACCTTGTCTCAAAAAAGAAAAATAAATGAAGTTTAGAAATGAAGAATTAATGTTCTTTGATTGTGGTCTAGAAGTATTAAACTTTTTAGCACATTGAATAGTATGCAATTTTTAACTGGCGTTATAAATTATACCTGTGCATAGTAGCATTATAGACGCCTGCATGAGACATGAAGGAAGTAAAATTCTAATGTTATTTTAAATGCTTGTTGTAAGCCTTCCAGTTGAATTCTGTTAAATTGGTATTGAAGTTATTGATAATCTTCAAACCTTGTCCAGAGCATCTGTCTAGTATGTGTGAGGCCCTGGGTTCAATGCTTATAGCTGAAGGGGGCTGGGGGGAGGAAGAGTTTAGATTTTCATTTAAAATTTAATATTTTGTGTTTGTTTCTTCAAAGCTCCAAATTCTTCATTAATAGCAAATCTATGGTCCTAAGCATTCATAATCAAGGTCAAAATATTTACACTCTTATGAAAGTAAAGTGATTCAAAGTCATGAATTTTAAAATATTTTTGTTTTTTTTCTCATATTTTTGGAGATATGATGTAATAAGGATGCTTTTTTTAAAAGAGAAGTATGCCTTTATTCCCGTGTTTCTCAAATTAAGCTGGCTGAATTGGCTGCTTTGAGAGGTGATTAGTCAAAGAGACCAAATTCCAGATCCCCATCTGATTCCTTAGACTCTTCTTTGGCTTCAGCCTTGGCTGGGGCTGCAGCAGCAGTAGCAGCCGTGGTGGCTGCAGCCACAGGGGCAGCCATCACAGAAGCAGATGGATCAGCCGAAAAGACCTTGACCTTCTCAGCAAGAGGGAAGGTGTAGTCAGTCTCCCCAGCAAAGCCAGGACCCTCTTGCACCCATTGATGATAGAATGTGGCAACAGTTGGGTAACCAATCTGCAGACAGACGCTGGCAACATTTCGGATACTCTCTAGGAAATGAGAGTGCAGAGTCGGCTCAGTGATGTCAAGCACTTCAGGGTTAGAAATGTTGCCATTGTCAAACACCTGCTGGATGATCAGCCCAAAGAAGAAGGGCGAGATGTTCAGCATGTTCAGCAGTGTGGCCTCACTGGTTCCTGCTTTGTCTCCGGTTTTTATCAGCTGCACATCACTTGGCATTTCAATGGTGCCTCTGGAGATTTTAGTGGTGATGCCCAAAGCCTGGAAAAACGAGGTCTTCTCAGGCCCCAGACCTCCGTGTTCTGGGCTGGCACAGTGACCTCACAAGGGGCGATGGCTCCAGCACGGGTAGCCGTGGGCACCTTACTGGCCAGCAGCATGTCCCTAATCTCGGTGAGATCCTCCTTGGTGAACACCAAGCCTACACTCCCCCGGATGTGAGGCAGCAGCTTCTCCAGAGCGGGGCTATTTTCCAGGTGGCCCCCTATGGCCTTGCACATCATGGCGTCGTTGCCAGTCAGCACCACGGCCTTCCCTCGCAGGGACATGCACATCTGCTGCATCCGCCTGGAGCCCACATTGTTTGCTCCCACAATGAAACATTTTGGGTAATCATCCAAAAGTTGGGTGATCTTAAGGAAGTAGTTAGACTTCCAGGTTGCCCTGTCTTCCCTGGGCATCATGGCAGTGTGTCAGGGATTGCCACGCAGGGTTTAAAGACGATGTCACTCTAATGAGGACACCGGGAGAGAGCAACAAGGATGATTTTAATAATATTTAAAGACACTCCACTTCTGTGTAACGTTTGGTTGGCATCTTTTGCATCCGAATTTCTTTGGCATTATCCTGCCATTCCCCTCAAATATTACCCTATGCTAAACTCCTCTTAGCCACAATTTCCAGTTGCTCCAATAACCAGAAACTCTACGACAGTTAATGTACAGGACCTCTCTTGCACCTCACTTTAACATTTCTGTAGGAACAGTTCTAGGGTTGATTAGGAAAGCAGAATGGCGCCATGGGTAAGTAGAGTGCTCACTCCAAGTGTGTTCCTTTTAGCTCCATAGCCGTCTGTAGGTGTCACGGACTGATAGTCTCAGAAGGCGCGCAAGAAGAAAGAGTCTCAGTCACATTTCTGACCAGATCCCTCCTTATGGCTGTGAGAGTTTAATTTTCATTTAAACAACAATAAATACAGGCATAAGGGTTTGAAATGAATTATGTAAGCCCTTTAGCCATAACTGTTCCATTCTGTCACCGAATGAGCTGCTGTTCTCACTTTGTTTTATGGGCTCTGTGTAGCCCATGTTATTATATCTGCCAAATAAAAGCCAGCAAACCATGCAAATGAAAATATAATCTTTTATCTCTCACAGTCACAGGATGCACCCAGATAGCATTTTTATCCACTCCTCTGCAGCGTTGCATTCTCTGTTCTCAGGACCCTCTCGTCTCATCAGTGTCTGCAGAGAGGAAAACATTTTCATTTATATCCACAGACAGTGTACATTTTCACTTAAGAAGTCAGGGATTATTTATTCTATTATATTTTTAGCTTGTCTATCTGGTTCAATAGAGATTATGGACTTTTCCCTTAAACGTAGGAAATCAATAGGTAGTTTCTTTATAAAGTACAGCAGATTCTGTTTTGTTCCCTTTTGTTTTGTTTTTGTTTTAGATAGGGGTTCTTATTTCCTTCTTTGATTTGTTGTGTTTGTTAAGCAGCAGTGTCTCACTCTGTTGGCCAGGAAAAGCTTCCTGCATTGGCCTCTCCTGTGGTGGCTGGAATTACAGGTGTGGGCCACCTTATGGGGTTTTCCTTTCATTTCCTAAAGTCCTACATGTAAAGACTCGGTGACCAGGAAGAGCTAGCTCTTAAACCCTCCAAACTTGATTCAGGATCTTGGAAAGTCACTTAACCATTCCCTTTGGGCAGTCTCCTCCAGGTGACAAGAATAACGTCCCATACACTTCTGAGTTCTGAGAACTAACTCACCTATAAAACGAAGGGTTTTTTATTTTGTTTTGTTTTGTTTTTGTTTTTGTTTTTTTCTTCCTTGGGAGTCTTACTAGTTTGCCTAGGCTGGCTCCAACACCCAAGCTTAAGTGGCCTTCCTGCCCCAGCCTCCCAAGCCCCTGCAACCCAGTGTCAGCGCACAGGGCAGAGATGCTCTGATCTTACACATCTCCACACACAGGGAGGTGTCTCGGCTGGATGACAGTACACCCATGGCCCATGGAAGTAAATCAGAGGGTCTTCGAGATGGCTCAGTGGGTCAAGGTGCATGCTGTACAGCCTGATCAGCAGATTTCAATCTCCAGAATGCTTATGAAAATGGAAGAAGAGAACCCACTTCATGAAGTTGTTCTCTGACCCCTGCATGTGCTCTGCGGTGCACACACTGCCACATGTCATGCACACACATCATACACATGACAATAAGCCAAGCAAATGAAATTTAAAAGTGGAAAAGTATTTTAGATCGTACAAATTTTCCTGGATTGTGTTTTCAACCTTCTTTCATTAATTCTAAAAATTATTAACATTTATTTTATTTTTAAAATATGTGTGTATGTGGAAGGGGCTGTGTGCTTGTGAGTACAGGAGACCTCAGAGGCAAGAAGACATGATTCTGTGGAGTTAACAGTCCTCTGGAAGAGCAATAAGAGGTCTTAATTGCTAAGGGTCTCCCCAGCCTCCGCAACCCCATTTCTTTCCAGTGCTAATTTTTGCACCTGGATGGAGCCCTTGAGTCAAATGTTCTCCCTAGCACAGGGCAGAAACTCTACAGGACCCATGAGAATGTGGGTCCAAATTTGTTTCTCTGACACATTGCAAGTGCTCACTCAATAACTTTATTGAGTGAATCTTTATCTTTTTTTCCTCTGTTCCTGTTCAAGTCCATGAAGGATGGAAATGAAACAGACCAGAGAGAGATTTCCTGCCCTGTTTGGAATGCAGATCGGTAGACACTGTTTCTGTCTTTTGCTCAGCACCTGACACTGAACAATTGCATCAATGTCCCTAGCTCCAGGCCCTGTATCATAGAAATTCAGTGGCTGTGAAATTAATACATTTATTCTAAAATATGACTAGTTATGTTAACAAAAGTTGACATTCCTTATTGAAAAGACAACACAGTTCTTTGGTAGGGTCAACATAAAGCAATGTCAGTGTGCTATGAAAACTCTGATTCTATCTCAAGAAAATCTAGATTGTACTAAGCAGGTCTCATCAGAAAAACCAACCTAACAAATCAGCAAGGCATATAAGTGTGAACCAACGCACACACATTTTGTGCCTAGGAAAAGTCAAATACTACATATATTCTAGTGTTTTTTTGTTTTAACTTTGCAGTTAGCAACTTCACAGAGCATCATTTAATGGCAGTTAGCAAGACCTTTCAGAAAAAAAAATAGTGGCAGTGATGGGCAGAGCCCTGGAATGTGTGCTGCTGTCGGCTTTATTTATGTCGCTGTGGTACTGCTTCTCCATGCGTCGTCTCCGCCAAGCATGGACCAACACCCACTCGGTCTTGCCTTCTTTCCATCTCTTCAGTTACTCTATAGTCACCATCTTATTGTTCTTCTTTAAAGTGCACCCCCCCAAATAAGGCTATTGCCTCTTAAGACTGTTCTTCTCAGCCTGCATTTATCTTTGTCCAGAGTGTCCTGTTTGTGAGTGTATTCCTGTTCCCTGGTCTTCTATGGCTGGCTGTTCTCTCTCAGGGAGCTAGTGTTTCTGCAACTGCCCCCATTCCAAGTGCTAAAGTATGGTTTGGCGTTGTAGATCAGCTGCTAGTTGGGTTTATTTGTTTTGTTGTTTTCTGTTTGTTTGTTTGCTTGCTTGCTTGTGACAGGGTCTCTCTGCTTAGTCTTGGCTGGCCTGGAACTCACTCTGCAGACCCTGCTAGCCTTGAACTTTTCTTTGATTCTCTCCCTTCTGTCTGTTTCCTGAGTATTACGAGTCCAGGCATGCACCACCTCCAGATTGCTTGTTATTTTTTCACCCAATGTATCCTTTTAGATAGGATCTGGTTAAACAGCCTCACTGCTACAAAGTAGCTTCTGAGCAATGGGTTCCCAGGCCAAGCTGTGCCAGACATTAACATACAGAGACAGAAAAAAGTTCAAAGGGGGATTTAAAAATCTGTTTTCTCTGAGTTCATACTGAAGAACCACTTTCCCTATTGTCTCCCATAAAGTCATTACTGTAGATTCAACTTAAGATGCTTATTTTTTTTTCCTGAGTTTAATTTAGATACACATTTGCATTGTAAAATGGGTACTTTAAAAATAATCATTTTAGTCTTAAGCATAAATGCTAGTTCTTTGTAAAGGAAGTAGCTTCCTGAATTGCATGTGATCGCTAAGGGCAAAGTGAATTCTGGAGTGAGATTTAACCTTCTGTCTGCGCTTCTTACAGAGACTAGTTTGAATTTAGTACGTATCAAGACTTCTGTAGTAAATGTTTAGAATTTCTTTATCATCAGGGATTTTAATTAAAAGTCTTTTTTAAAAAACAATGATGGTTTGGATTGCTATACATTTATCAGACACCAATATTTTAGCCACTGAAATACGAGTAACAGTAACATCAATACATAACAAATAAAAGGGGGTGATATTGATCCACGTATCCTTGTTGCCTAGCACAGGGCAGAAACTCTACAGGACCCATGAGAGTGTGGGTCCATATTCGTTTCTCTGACACATTGCAAGTGCTCAATGGATAACTTTGGAGTGCATCTTTATCTTTTTTTCCTCTCTGCCTGTTCAAGTCCATGGAGGATGGAAATGAAGCCGACCAGAGAGAGCCTTCCTGCCCTGTTTGGAATGCAGATCGGTAGACACTGCTTCTGTCTTTTGCTCAGCACCTGAAGTAGACCAAGTGTGTGGTCCAACTCCCACCCCACCCCTCATTCCACCGCTCCCCAACCCCCCAAGCTACCCTCTCTCTAAAGTGAAGAAAATACCTCATTGGCTTCTTCTATGCTCACTTGCACCCCATATTTCAACACAACCCAAATGTGAGTGGCCGAACACAATCATGAACACTAACATTTACATCTTTAGACTTTTTATCCCTTTTAAAAAACAAATAAAGCGGTTTTATTTATTACATATTTTATGGGAATCTAGAGAAGTTGATACGCACAGAAGACTTCCAGTATTGAAAGAGAGAAGAAGATAATGTCATGGTCAATCTTTCTTGCTAGAACTCACTCATTTGGAAAAGCTATGTGTGTAAGATTATTGTAAATGATTCAGGCCAGGCAAGAAAAACCCACAGATAACACGAACACACCTTTTAGTGGTCCAAATTAACATTCCTTCAAACACAACAGATGTATTTCACATTTAGTTTCAGGGGGCTTTGTGTGATCTTCATGGATGGTAGCCTTGCCTGTACCTGCCGGTTTTGCTTAGGTTGACATTTAAATAAATGCTAACTGACTAAACTCTCATTAAGAGATGGTAGGCAGGCTTTTTGTTTATCAAGGAAGGAAGCCAGCTTGGGGTGAGTGGGACTGTGGATGGGTGGTAAGGCACTTGCCTAGCATACTCAAGGCCCTGAGTTCTATTACCAACATAGCTGGGGGCGGGTGGCCTCATATTATGTACGAAGCAAATGATGGTTACACACAAAGCAAGCACACATATGTCTATAAAAGCACCACTGTGTGCATTCTTACACTTCCATATGTTTTATGGCATAAAGTATTTTATGAAAGAGATAGAAAAGAAACTGAGAAAAAGAGGTTGTGGGTTGAAAAGCTAATGAAATAAGTTTGCTTTCCTGCTAAAGTCTCTTTAGTCACAAGTCCTGGTTCCACGAGAGCCTGAGCTCTTGGCCTCCTTCAGCTACCACACTATCGGAGCTCCACTCTACAGGAGGCAGCTGAGAACTCGCTATACAGGAAAAACCATTCTGGGAACAGGGCATTACTTGACCCTCAGCTGTTTTGAATTACTGGTGTAGATAACTCTGCTCTCAGCACAGGAGTGACCTCACTGCCCCTGCATCCAGTGTAAAGATCTTCCCTCAATCTGATGGAGTTACCTCTAAGGCTCAGCAATCACACTTCGGAGATTTAACATATAGGCTCCTAACCACATAATCTATAACCTGGGAAATGACTTGATATATAATATACGCCACAGAATTATGTATGCATATATATTTAAGTCTTAGAAAGCATTTTCATTGGCTAAATATGGTGGTATGCAGTCTTTAATGCCAACACTTGCTAGGCAGAGGCAGGTGTTCCCTGTGAGTTCAAGGCCAGCCTGGTCTACATAGCAAGTTCCAGATTAGTTAGGGCTACATAGTGAGACCCTGTCATTTAAAAAAAAAAAAGTGTTTTTATATATATATATATATGTGTGTGTGTGTGTGTGTGTGTGTGTGTGTGTGTATGCATGAATGTGAAGGTTAAAGCATAATTTTGAGGGGTAGCCTTCTCACCTTTCACTTTCTTGAGGGAGTCTTTCTTGCTTTTGTACTATACATTCCAGGCTAGCTAACCTTCAGGAGCTCTGTAGTTACAGATGCCCTCACCCTACCCACTCACCAGGGTTAAAAAATATTGTGGGTCCTCAGGCTTGTGCAGGCAGTACTCTTAGCTCCTGAGTTGTCTATGTGGCCCCAAATATATGTACTGAAAACACACACACACACACACAGTGGGGCAGGGTTAAGATCCCTTAGGGAATATACTCCCTGGTCATCACTGTGGTGTAAATTCCAGTTCATTGGGCTGGAGAGTTGGCTCACAGGTTAAGAGGTCAGTTCTTTCAAAGGTCCTGAGTTCAATTCCCAGCAACCACATGGTGGCTCACAACCATCTATAATGAGATCTGGTGCCCTTGTCTGGTGTGTAGGCACATTTTCAGGCAAAATACTGTATAAATAAATAAATATTTAAAAATATTCCAGTTCGTTTCTCTTTAAAAATCATTGTTGCAGCACTATGTTTATGTGGCCTCAGACCGTTTCAATCTGCTCTTTCTTAGCATCCAGGAAAGGAGGTGGGGGTGGGGACGGACTGGTCATTGCTGGGAGGCTGAGGCAGGAGGATTAGAAGTTTCAAGCAGCCTGGGCTACATAGTGGTATCTGTCTCAAAAAGAAACAGAAAGTTAATAGTCTCATTCATGCCATGTGTGGAAAGCAGTGTGTTTAACAGAGCCTTGAACAAACTTTTTATTTTAATGTGCCCTTTCTCTATAGATTAAAAATCAGAGGCAAGCGTGATAGTTCTTTGGGATGCAGAAGCAGGATGGTTGCTTGACACTACAAGTTCAAAGGCAACCTAGGCAATACAGGAAGCTTTTACCTAAAAGTAATTAAACAACAGGTTAAACTCTAGTCACGTTTTGATACTTAAAATAGTTGTTATAAATCTCATACTAGGATTATCTGATCTTTTGTTAATTTGCTTGTAATTCTGATTTTTTTTTAGTAAAAATTCCAACTATACATGAAATCAGTAAGTTTATAAGCCCAATTTAAAATTTACTTTCATAATTTCCAACATGATGTTACTTGCAATAAAGTCAGAAATGGGCTTTCAAAGCTGTAACTTGTGACTCAGTCCTAAAAGCCATCCCTTCTGACACAGCTGCTCATCAAATTGATGTTTATCCTGTTAGGTTGTTACTGTTTGACATGAACTTTATGACACATTTGTTCTCTCCCAAGAAATCTCTTGTATTATTATATTTTTAAATTTCAGGATTCCTGGAGAAGCTTGGGTGAATCAGAATTGTGAAGCAAAGGCACTCCTTCAGAAACAAAACAAAACAAAAACCCAAACAAACAAACAAACAAACAAACAAAAACAATGGCATATTTTCTCCAACAGCTTAGTGTTGGTGTTTTCTGCATATTTGTTTTCACTGTGTGAGGTGGGCATTAGGGGGTAGTCTATTAGCTTTAAAACAACAATGAACTCTGTCAAGCTTCTTTGTTTCATGGTTAATTTGTTTAGACTATTGTGTAGGAGTAGAAGGACTTCGATTCCAGAAAGATGTTTAAGGGAAATTATCTGGACTCCGGGGCTTTATCTTCCATGGATCCAATGGTTGCAGAAAACAAACAGTAGCCCTCCTGTACACAGTACCCGATGCCCATCATACTTGTTTGTATGCTGATTTTCCAACCAGAACTGAAAGTACCATTTGTGAAATAAGTTTTTTAAGACACTTCAATTGAAGTTGGGGGTGAGGGAGGGAGCAGAGAAAATACAATTGCACTAGGGACCTTGGATTTGACTGTCATAGCAATGAGGGGTGACAGACTGGCTTCCTTAAATATCCATTTAATCTGTATTTCCTGGACATACTTTTCAGTTCTCAAAATGGATACTAGTTATGGCTTAAAAGGAAAACAGCCCCAAAATAAAGCAAGCCATATTTACAACTTCCAGATCCACCAGTGTCTTCTGTCCATCTCTGGGACTGTTAGCTCCACTTGTAGGCACATTCTGCAAACCATTGTCAGAATTGTAATTTCACTCTGGACACCATAAAACTGAGTGGAAGTTTTGGTGGATAATCTGAATGTCCCAGTTTTCTTGTAAACTTATGTTTTGATATCTTGGCATTATCAGTCACTACATCTATTTATCTGGAGGTTTGCTAAATCCCTCATTGTTAACTTTTAATTCGTGGGAAATGACTTTATGAATACAAACATTTTTTCCTTTTATTCTCTTGAATTCTCCATAAAACATATATATTCCTTTTTATGTTTTTAAAGTGTGTCTCATTCACTGGTAGTGGGGTGTGGTGGCCCACGTCTTTAACCACAACCCTTGGAAGGAAGTGACAGGCAGACCTCTTGTGAGTCTGAGGCCAGCCTGGTCTACACAGTGAGTTACAGGGCAGCCAGGACTATCAATGTAGAGAGACCCTGTCTCAACAAGCCATACCAAACCACCACAACAAAAACCGTTTGTAAACTCCCCTCGGGTGAAACAGATGGAGACTAGGTCTCCTTTCTTCTGGGAAGGAAATCCGGGTTGAACCTGAAGACGGCCCTGACCTCCACCCTGTCTCCCAGATCCATCACAAGGATACATAAGAGTTGAGGAAAGAGTGGAAAGCATTACTATTTCCAACAGAATATCAAAGTTCTAGGAATTTTAGGTACTCTGTGTGTGTTTGTTTCTTCCTTAGTAATTCAATATGTCAGATTTGCCCACACAATTACTTTCACCTTCTTTACCTGTTTGACCTGAAAGAATGAGAAAGCAGATTTTGCTCAGCTGCAAGGTTTCCTGGCGAGTTGGTTAGCAACAGGGCTTGCCAGGCAGGGTTGACATAGCAAAGAGTAAACACATTTCATTTAGACAATTACTACTGTGTTGACTTCCTCGCTACGAAGTTTTCTGTTTTATTGCCTTGAACCATTTTCTCAACCCCGTTCGTTAATCAACTTTTTGTGTAGTACTCTTGCCTTCCATTATCTTGAAAGCAGAACCTTTCTACATTTCCTCCTTGCTGTGGAAGTGATCCACACAGGTTAGCTACTAAGAACAGGTACAGAGGAAGTTTATCCGCAGGAGAGAAGCGCCACACAAAATAACGTCTTTCCCTTCGGTAATATAAAGCTGTTGCCCGCTGCGTACCAATTAAGAAAGAGGCTAAAGCGTCTACAAGTATCACTCTCACAGGAAAGCTCTAAGACTGGTCTCGGGGCAATTGGTCTTTGCTTGTCACGCTGCGTACAGCCGGGACGCGGGGATCGTGGAGAGAAACGCAGCTGCAACTTGCACTGAGGACGCCGGGAAAAGGCGCCTCTCACAGCCGCTGGGACCTGGCAGCTCGCGTGCACCTGGCGGCAGGCAGCGCAGGCCGGAGGCGGCCAGTCCCGGAGGACGCTGCCCGAGCGTGCACTGCAGGAGGGCCAGAAGCCACCCGCCCCAGGCCGGCCCCCGCCAGCTGCGGCCCCGCACGCTCGGCCTGCCCGGGACACCTGCCCCGTGTAAAAGTATACTTATGGCCGTCGCGGTGCACGCGGACTCGCTCGCTCCACACCCCCAGAGCGCGCTCGTCGCCAGCCTGGAAGCAGGCCCCTCCCCGCGCAGCTGTCGCCGCCGCCTGCGGGCTCCTTTCACTTTCTCACGGCCAAGTCACCCAGAGGGGCGCCGCTGCCGCCGCCGCCGCCGCCGCCGCGGCGGCCCGCGGACTCCGCCCCCCTGGAAAAGACCACGCCCACCCAACAGTCGCCGCCTGCGATTGGCGCGCGCAGGCGGCAGCTCCTGCCCGCCGCTCCCATTGGCCGAGCTGCCCCGTCAGTCCCGCTGCTCCTCCGCCCTCCCTAAACACCGCTCTCCTACTGGGCGACACCGAGAGCGGGGGCGGGCCAGGGACCCGGGCCCGCCGCTTTCGCTCAATCGCTGAGCGGCCGGCGCGGGGCGGCTCGGCCGGGCGGGGCCACATCTGGGCCGCGCCGCCGCGTGCGTGCGTGTGCGTCGTCCGCCCCCCGCCCGCGCCCCGCCCGCCCCGCCCCCCGGCCCGGCGCCGCGCTCGCCCGCCCGCCCGCTCCCGCCCGTGCGTCTGGCAGGCTGCGGCCGCCGCTGGGCTGCTGCCATGGGGAGCCGTTGAAAGAGTGGGGCCCTGTGGCTCGGCCGCGCGCCTCAGGCTGCCAGCGCGGGCGGGGGGCGGCGGGGGCGCGCGGGGCCCGGGCCGGGGCCGGCGGGCGGGCGGGGGCCGGCGGAGGACGCCCACAAGTCCAGCGGCGGCGGCGGCAGAGGAGGAGGAGGAGGAGGACGCGGCGGGGACGCGGCGACTCGGGCCGCTCCGTGTGAGTCCCCGCGCCCGCCCTGCCCCGCTGCCGGCCGCGGGCTCCCGCCGGGCGGAGTTAGTTAGTGCGGCGGAGGGCGGGCGGTGCGGGCTCGCCTCGCCTCGCCTGGCCGCGCTCCCCGGCCGGTGCAGCTGCGGCGCGGGGCGGACTCGGTGCAGCTGCGGCGGCGCCTCCCGGTGCGGAGGGCGGGCGGGCGGGGGAGGGGGGCCGGGCCGCCGCAGCTGCAGCGCCCGGGACGGCCGCGGCTCCGGGGCCGGTGCAGCTGCAGGGCCGGGGGAGGGGGAGGGCGCGGCGCCCGGGTTGCGGTTGCCGGGAGGCCCCGGGGGCAGGCGCGCGGCGGCGGCGGGGGAGCGGTCGCCGCGCCGCTTCTTGCGACTTTTCTTTTGTTGTTGCGGCGACCCGGGTCTGTTTTCTCGGCCGTTGTGGAAGGTGTTTTCCTGCTGCACCGGCTCTCTGCCCTGCACCTCCTTCCCCGTGGTTTCACCCTTCCTCTTTCCCTGAGTGCTTTCTGCACGGCGAACTACGCTAAGATTTGCATCTTTTCCCACCCCAAACCTCACACACACACACCCGGGGCACCCTACCCCCACCTCTAAAAAACAAAACCCCAAACCTCACAGAACCTCCGCGGGTCCGCGGTAGCGGTGGACGGGTTGATCTGTGGAGTGGATATCTTCGGGCCATTGCGGTTCTTGGGGCTCATTAAACTGTCACTCACCCACCACCACCACCCCACTGGGTAAACGGGGTGATTAATGTCAGATATATTGGAATGGGGCGAGGGTATCTGTGGAAAAGAGGGTGTGTGTGGCAGGGAAGTAATCTGCACATAGTGCCTCCCGAACGAGTTCAGAATTATGTCATTCACCGCGAAGTTAAGAGAAAGTTAGGTTTGTGACTCGTGAGCGAGGGCAGGACAGAAGTGAGGTTTTCTTCTCTAGCTCCTTGCCTCTGGTTTTTAAGACGAACCTAAGTAGATGTGGCCCGGGTTGGGACACTTGTGCCTCGGGCCCCAACTTCTTTTTTTCTACTCCCCAACCTCCCAAGAGTCTGAGGAGATGTGTCTGACATTCATAGATGTCATGTCGCTGCACCTTGCAGGGCACCGGGCGGCCCAGCCCCGGTTACATTAACATTTCGTCAGCCGTTAGAAAAGATCCAGAACTCTAGCCAGAAAAAGTTCCCAAAGTCTACACCTGGCTTCTCACCCCTCCTGGGCATCCCAGCCTCTTCCCTCAAGGAGAGAGAGACCAAGGGCAAGACAAAGCGACGGCTTTTCTGAGCAGAAAGACGAGATGTTATGTCATATGGTCCTTCAGAGGGACTGTAGCAGGTTGTGTCAGTTTATTAATTTGCCTCGTTGAACTGAAATACTTTCCAGGATTTCAGAAGTGCAGTTTCAGTTTGTTGGTGCTGAGAATGGAAATTTGCATTAACTGTGGTGGTGTGAAATATTTTCCTGGGAGGTAGTTGCAGATAAGTTGCTAAGTAAGAGTGAAATAATAAGGTGAGCCACACTAAAGTAATAGTTCTTAATAAGTCTGCCAACATTTCGGAGATGTCTACCATTATCTCCGCAGGGGAAGGAGAAAAAAAAAACCGTGCTGTAATAATGTTGAAATGGGACTGGAGATGTCAAATGGGTTGGTTTAAAAATATCCCTAAGCTGCCTTTGAAACTAGACGTTGGAGTTGAATAAAAGTGAGTGTGGGTTTCCTGAATAGCGCTGAGCTTGAGTGTGCTGTCATATGTGAGCCAGTCCACCAACTCGAGGCAGAAGTGTTGCGATTCCATAAATACAGTAGGACTCCATATGCTGAGTTTTTCAATTTCTTCTGTTAGAAAGTTTGGGGGGGAAAAGGAAGACTTTGAAGTATTTTGTTTATACTAACAGAAGAGAAAAGTTCTCCTAAGAAGAAGCTGGTGGCAGGAGTGTAGAGGAGCAGCATATGGCATTAAAGGAGCACAGCTGGAGGTAGCATTTCCATCTGAGCATGATGTCAGAGCAGCTGACAGCCTGCCATCCCTCAGCCTTTTATTCTAACACACAGACAGGGAGTCAGTGTGTGCGGGTCTGTGGTGGAGAAGGTATCTCATTGCTCTCCAACATCATCTCCACTTCGCATCTGTCTCTCCTAGTCTGCTTTTTTTCCACCGATGTAACAGACCTGGAGCCAGCAAGCCTCCGAGGGAAGGACTTAATCAAGTTTATGTGTCCTAAAGGTAGGAGTAGCAAGAGATTAGATTGAGCATCTTTCTGTTTGGGTGTTTTATTTGATTTTTTAAAAAATCACATTACTTTTTCTAATCCACTTTATGAATAATATGTGAAATTGAGCATGAAGTGATGGTCTTAAGGAGTTGAAAGTCTTAGGCTTGCTTGGTTTAAATTTTTATTTCTTTTATTTGAACAAGTAAATAACTTTAATACACAGAAATATTTCAAGTTTTCAGATGGTAAGAAAGGCTTTGGAATATGGCTTTTGGAGATCACTTTGGATTAAGAAGCCTTTTGTTCACTGCTGTTTAGATTCCTTCTGCTTGAGGGGGGCAGAAATAGTAAACTGTCTGGAATCCAGCTTTCAAACTTATACGAGAAGATTATTCTGGTTAAGAAGCTAGGTTGTTGTGTAATTAATTCCACTGTGAAACTTTATTCTTCAAAACATTCGGCAAGCATTACTGAAAGCAGCATACAGCTGTAGTGCTTTTGAAACCGGAGGGTTTTTGTTAGTGGTTTTTTGTTTTGTTTTGTTTTTTGTTTTTTAAGAAGGAAAGAAGAGAGAGAACTTTTGTCCCTAGGAGAATAGTTTGACCAGTTTCCTCATTTTTCTTTCAAATATATATTTAAGAGATCTTTTATTTCAGCATAACAATAATTATTTGCAGGAGTTTTTGTGTTAGCGACTAATTTAGAACTTGTAGATTTGAGCTGCCTGAATTGGCCAGACAGCTGTAATCGCACTCCTCTATTCTTAATCTCTTTATCTGGGCAGCAGCTGCCATATGGCCACAGTCAGCTGGATCAGATGTTTATAAGCTTCCTTCTTCGTCCCTCTCTGTCCTCTCAGCCTCCTAATTTGATCACGGCTACCTTGTGAGCTGCCCTCCAATCTTTATTTTTAGCCCTCTCAAGGATTAGGATTGATGTTAGCTGTGGAGCACTTAAAGTGATTGTATTGTAAATCTTGGTTTGTTCTATTGGTGGTGTCTTTCAGACGGTACCTGCGGTTAGGATGGACGGTTCACGGTGTGTAAGCACAGTGGAGAGGGAGGGAGGTAGTTTCTGAATATTAGCTTCATCTCCATCCCCAGATTTACTTGCTAAGCTAGATGTGGGGAGGCTTGCTTCTGGTCCCAGGATGGGGAAGTGGGCTCTGCTTATCTTAAGGAGTTTTAGCCACTACAATTGGATTCTTACCCTATCTTTTCCTTCCCTCCTTTCACCACCCTTCTTTGGCAGAAAACATGGCAAAGATGTATAACTGAAAGAATAGAAGCTACTGGGAAAACAAAATATATCAAGTTGTTATTGAAACAAAGTATTTTTTTTTGAATACCTAAGGCATGGGGGGGGGGGGTTTGGGGTTTTTTTTTGTTGTTGTTTATTTTTTTATTTTTTTCTAGGAAGGCTTTAAAAAATACTAAATATGGAACCTATAAAGCTTTTGCAACTCATTTTAGGGTGGTAAAAGTTTGGTTAATTTTAATATGGAGTTTGTTTTGTCCTGTAGCAGATCAAAGTTTAGATGAAAAATTTCAGAGTTAATAGCCTCTCTGGTTGCTAATATTGTTGAAGTAGAGGTTCTACAAAGAAACAGACACCCCCCCCCCCTTCATTTTTAAAATGTTTGGATTTGTTCATAGTAAAGATGATCTTTCCCATCTGGCAGTGCAGTTCTGTCTGATCTCCTGCATGTGCACTACCTGCAAATCTTACGGCACCAACATCTGTTCTTATGCACAGGGCTTTTGTTGTTGTAACACTCTGACTTTAAAAGTAAGTTGTTTGCTGATTTCTGGACTAATTATGCAATTTCTTTTTTTCCCCCTCAATTCAGCCAAATGTGTGTGTGTTTAGTCGGTGCTTTCTAAGTAGTCAGGTATGAAAAGTGATAAAATAAAAAGAATGGTTGGACAAGTTTTCTTGACTCTTGCAGCATTTGTGTGGGACTTTGTTATTATGCGCTTTTTCCCTTTGAAGTTCAAGCTGTCTTGTAGGTTTTGTAGGGTGTCATTTGATGAATAGTTAGTTAAATTTCTTCTAGATGAGGTCTGAATTCTTGTTATCAGTAATAGGCTGTAGCTAAAGGAAGGGTTTAAACTTGACCAGGGGTCCTGAGAGGGGTGAGCGAGTCCTTGGCAAGTGCATTTAGGTCGCATGTGTGACTTGGGAGTCCTTGGGGTGTGAGCCTGATTTAAAATTCAGAGACATGTAACTCTCCACCACTAAGGCAGATATTTTTTAAAGTGGAACTAGAGGCTAAACTCCTGACCAGGCTCTAACAAGAAACTCGTCTTTCCCCAGGTTATGAAGACAGTATGGAGTTTCCAGACCACAGCAGACATTTGCTGCAGTGTCTGAGCGAGCAGAGGCACCAGGGCTTTCTTTGTGACTGCACTGTTCTGGTGGGAGATGCCCAGTTCCGGGCGCACCGCGCTGTGCTGGCTTCATGCAGCATGTACTTCCACCTCTTTTACAAGGACCAGCTGGACAAAAGAGACATTGTTCATCTGAACAGCGACATTGTGACAGCCCCCGCTTTCGCTCTCCTGCTTGAATTCATGTACGAAGGGAAACTCCAGTTCAAAGACTTGCCCATTGAGGACGTGCTAGCAGCTGCCAGCTATCTCCACATGTATGACATTGTCAAAGTCTGCAAAAAGAAGCTCAAAGAGAAAGCCACCACAGAGGCAGACAGCACCAAAAAAGAAGAAGATGCTTCAAGTTGTTCAGACAAAGTCGAGAGCCTCTCAGACGGCAGCAGCCACATGGCAGGTGACCTGCCCAGTGACGAAGATGAAGGCGAAGATGAGAAATTGAACATTCTGCCCAGCAAAAGGGACTTGGCAGCTGAGCCTGGGAACATGTGGATGCGATTGCCCTCAGACTCAGCAGGCATCCCCCAGGCTGGCGGAGAGGCCGAGCCACACGCCACAGCAGCTGGAAAAACAGTAGCCAGCCCCTGCAGCTCAACAGAGTCTTTGTCCCAGAGGTCTGTCACCTCCGTGAGGGATTCGGCAGATGTTGACTGTGTGCTGGACCTGTCTGTCAAGTCCAGCCTTTCAGGAGTTGAAAATCTGAACAGCTCTTATTTCTCTTCACAGGACGTGCTGAGAAGCAACCTGGTGCAGGTGAAGGTGGAGAAAGAGGCATCCTGTGATGAGAGTGATGTTGGCACTAATGACTATGACATGGAACATAGCACTGTGAAAGAGAGTGTGAGCACTAACAACAGGGTACAGTATGAGCCGGCCCACCTGGCTCCTCTGAGGGAGGACTCGGTCTTAAGGGAGCTGGATCGGGAGGACAAAGCCAGCGACGATGAGATGATGACCCCAGAGAGTGAGCGGGTCCAGGTGGAAGGAGGAATGGAGAGCAGTCTGCTTCCCTACGTCTCCAATATCCTGAGCCCCGCGGGCCAGATCTTCATGTGCCCGCTGTGCAACAAAGTCTTCCCCAGCCCCCACATCCTGCAGATCCACCTGAGCACACACTTCCGCGAGCAGGATGGCATCCGCAGCAAGCCTGCAGCCGATGTCAACGTGCCCACGTGCTCCCTGTGTGGGAAGACTTTCTCCTGTATGTACACCCTCAAGCGCCACGAGAGGACTCACTCGGGGGAGAAGCCCTACACGTGCACCCAGTGCGGCAAGAGTTTCCAGTACTCGCACAACCTGAGCCGCCATGCTGTGGTGCACACCCGCGAGAAGCCTCATGCCTGCAAGTGGTGCGAGCGCAGGTTCACGCAGTCCGGAGACCTGTACAGACACATCCGCAAGTTCCACTGTGAGTTGGTGAACTCCTTGTCGGTCAAAAGCGAAGCACTGAGCTTGCCCACTGTCAGAGACTGGACCTTAGAAGATAGCTCTCAAGAACTTTGGAAATAATTTTATATATATATATAAATAATATATATATATATATACATATATATATACATAGATCTCTATATAGGTGTGGTACGGTCTAAAAGCAGTCTTGTTTCCTGGAACTGAGAAGTTGGGATCTTAACTTGTTTTTGCACTTTAGAATAATAGCATGAGAATCTCACTAATTTAGCATTCTGATAAAAGAAACTTTAGAGCAAGTCAGAAGTAGAGAGGTGTCTTTCCTTTGAGGGGTGGGCCAAGTTAGCCAAGAAAAAACCTTCTCAACAAACGGTTCTGTCACAAAACGCTTTCATACGGCTTAATTTTGTAAACACTGCATTGTCTTGAGCGCTTTTCTTGTGCCCCACATTGTTTTGTTTTGTTTTCAGAGTAGAAATTCCCTCCAGTTTTATTAGCCGCCTTATATGTCTCAAATTGCATGAATATTTTCTGGCTGTTGGAAACCTGAATGCTTTTAGACCCAAATGGAAAATTTCTGAGATGCTGGATTATCTATTTTTAAACAAGCAGTTGACTTAAAACTTTCTGTGGCAACTTCTGGTTTTCTGATGGTCCCCAGTGAGAGAAATCTGACAGTACACTGGGTCACTGGGGCTGTCTCTGTGAAGGTTTGCTTGAGATGAAAAAGGATATTGCAGCTTCAGCAGTGTTGAACTGTGTGTTTAAAATGTGAATTACTGTTCTTGTATACTGTAATTGATTACACGGGCTGGGGGGGGTGTCAAAGAACTTGACAGGTTGTGTTGATGCTCTTAGTTGAGTCTTGAAAAGTAAATATTAACGCTACAGAAATGCATGAGTTTCAATATATTTTTTGTCTTTGTTTGCATTGTATAACTTTAACGAGTGAGTTTAAAATTATTTAATTTCCTTAGAAAAATAGCACCATTTGGGGAAAAAACTGGTGTTACGAAGAACGTAAATGCACTGTTTTTATTTTTATTTTATATAATTTAAATTGACTTTTCCCACTGTCTTTAAGTTGAAACTGTTAAGCTGAATAAAAACTTAAGCTGCAAATTGATAACTTCGCTACATTACAAGGAACATATAAATGTTTACAAACGGCTTAAAGATTTGCATGTGCGGTGTGCATTTATAACACACTTGTAATTGCACAGAACCCATGCCAGCTCAGAGTTTAGGTGTACACGCGTACCCAGCTGAGCATTTTTAGAGTAACTACTGCACAAATTGACAATAGGTCATAGGTCATTCTCTCTCTCTCTCCTTTTTGCTTCCCTTTTCTTTTTCTCCCCCATTTCCTTTCCTTCCCCCACCCCCTAACTCATGAAAAGATTCTATGGACTGAAAAAGCCCCAGGCTGAAAGGACTGAACTGCCCTGATTGGCGTGGGGAAGGGGTTAGGAGACTATGTGTATCGGCAGCGGAGGCTGCAGCCCAATGTGTGGTTTTAATGACCAGCGCACAGGGCAGAAGCATTTTGCACAGTGTTTGTTTTCCTGTCTTGCACTTACAAATAAGGTCTATGGGAGTAGCATGGAAAACGTTTGTTGTTTTTCCCTTTTTCTTTTTTAATTGCTTTTGTTTAAAATTTGATCGCCTTAACTACTGTAAACATAGCCTATTTTTGTGCTTAAGATACTGAGTGGAAAACTCCATTGTGTGTTGCTGGACTGTTTTGGAAATATTTGGTCAAATGTATGTTAATTTGGCTGTAATGGCATTTAAAGCAAACAAACAAAACAAAACAAAAAAAAGCTGTGAAAATGGCCTTGGAGCATTATCTTTAGTTACTTGAAGAGTTTCTAGTTTTTTTTTTAAAATACAGTTTATGTTAAAATAATCTTTATTAATTTAGAGAAGACAATCAATGTCTGTGAAAGAACGGACTTTTTGGATTTTTTTTTTTTGTGGTCATTGTGAGTGATTGCTTTTTCTTTTTCTTAGTTTCACATTCTTCCTTTGTTCTAAATCTTAGACTGACATCTAGCTTTGACAATCATAGTATGTTTTATTTCCTGAGGGGGAATAACTTATAATGCTGTTTAGTTTTGTACTATTGGTGTGTTGGTGAATTTTTAAACTGTGTGCTAACTGCAATAAATTATATGAACTGAGAATTTCCCGTGTGTTTTTTGTATTATGGTCGCATAACAGATTTTTAAAGTTGCATAGTGCATGGCATCTTCATTTTAGTATCCATTTTTTTTCTGTTTCTGAAGTTATTAGAATGCTTTATGGAAACATGCGCAATCTTATCATCTAAGAAGACACTAAGTACACATTTAAAAATACAACCCATTTCTCCAGTGTAGATCAAGACTGTAATTCCCTCGAAAATTGTGAATACAAAGAACTTCAGATGGCAAAGGTAGATTTTTTTCATAATAAGCCACACAACTACTAACCCATACACAATGCAAATCACTTTCCATGCATGATTTTATCCTAAGTTGATTGGTCAAATCCATTCTCCCATGTTCTGGCTTAAGTGGAAAATTGAAGGAGACCGGATGTCTTAATTTGGAAGACTGCTTGGCTAATGAGTGGGAGTCTAGGCAATTGAATTAGCAGCATTTGGTTGTTCCACAGTAGCTGTGTACGTCCGTTTTTCTTACCAGAACTCAAAAGATCTTAGTGTTTAAGTTATAATTTTAAAGCCCTTAAGTAATGCACGATTAGAACTATACCTCCTCTTTGTCATTGCCCTGCCCCAGTTTCTTGCCTGTCTTGTTGGCTATGTGTCTGGTACGGGCTGGCTGACCCTCGGAATTGACAGAACACATGGATGTGGGACTCTGGAGGAATTGTCACCCCGGCCCTAGGTTGCAGTGGGGCCTAGGTCCTGAGGTTGTATAAATACTAAAATCTTTTTAACTATCCACAACTCCCAGTCCTAAAGGCAAATATGGCAATAATTTTCTGTTACTACTGTCAAAGACACTATTACACCAAAAAGCCCATGGTAAGGTTAATATTTTATGGGGGATCCAGAGTGAAACCATTTTGATGGCTTTGGCTAGAAATCCACAATTTTATCAAAGTACAAAAAAAAATTTCAAGCTTGGCGTGATAACATTTAGTTTTTAACTGAGAAATTAACACAACTCAGTTGGTTTTAAACAACTGAACATTCCACATGAAGGGGAAATTTTCATTTGGCCTCTACACAACCATTCCTTGAGCAGCTAGCAAGAGAGCCACTTTCCGCTCTCCCATGAGTTAAAGCTTCCTGAAAATGCTGAGGAAAGACTGTCTTTCAGTGAACACCACCTTAGCAGGCGTCACAGGACACTCTGTATGATTTGGAAATAACTTCTTAAAGTATCCTACAACAGGCATAGAATGTTACTACACAAAGGGTCACATTTGGCACGTGGCGTACAAGAATCCGTTGTTTATTCACTGCATTGACGAAAGAAAGTTGTCGTATAATCCAGTTGGAAACCTGTAAAATCAGCCCTCCTTTGACATCTGTCTAATCCCTAAATTCATACTAAAAATATGGTTTCATTTACCTTTGAAAACATCTGTTTCTTTCAGATAATCAATTATGCCCTGGATTGCTGTGGGCCCACATTGTGTGCTAGGTATACCCCAGGGAATACCCGACAAGCAGAAGACGCTAAGGATGCCGGTTGGGGATTTCCTTCCTAGTTATGCTATCGGATTAATAGGTGAATCAAGTAGCATTTACCCCTAACAGACTTCACATAGGCCTCTAAAAACAGGTTTTTGGAAGGTTAGAAAAAGGCAAACACTATGTCAAAATTATACGTGAACTCACATTAAATGTAAGTACTAGAATTGATTGTTTCCCCAAGTCAATTTTTGTTTTGAGTGAGAAATAGCTGTCTTTTCCTTTAACCTTCAACTTTCTAGTTTTACAAATAAAACACACATTCAAAACAAAACAAAACAAAACTTGAGAAACTCCATTTTTAAAAATTAAATACAAATTGTTAAAATCTCTTAAGATACCTAAACTTCCTGCACTATTTGCCTAGTTCATTCCTATAAAGTTTAAAATCTCTGAGTTCTAACCTAATGAAAATAAATCACACATACCTCTGGGGAGAAAATTTTTAATTGTAGATACTGTTCTAAATTTTGATTAAAATTATTGTAATGTTTGAAATTGCTGATAAAGTATACTGGAGAGGTTAAGTGTGAATTTTGAAGCTGAGGACAGAAAAGCTGTGGTACTTTCATTAAAGACCTCTGCCTTTAAAATACTGGAGATAATGTCATCTTAAAAATAAAGAAATGGTTTGTTTGTTTGTTTGTTTGTTTGTTTAAAAGCAAATGGCTTTTAGGAATTTCATTTTGGCCAGAGTCCAACTTTACCACACTGCCAGAACTTTGTTATGTTAGAATTGTTAAGTTTTATTTTATTTTCCCTTTTGCCTGGGGAATCCTGGCAAAATATCTGTGATCCCTTGGTCTAGAAATGCAGTCACCTCCCTTTCTGCTCCCAGCGCTCTCCACCCTGCTCAGCTAAGGTCTTCTAGAGCAACAGCAGAGGGGTCACCTCTGAGGCAGAGTGGTGAGAGCATCCAGAAATTCATTTTAATAGATAATGCCAAAATTAGCTTTTAGTATTTTTGCAAAACCAATACCGTTAAGATGAAAATGCTCACCTATCTTTGTGATTCCTTATGGAAGAAACTGAACTCCAAATGTGCAACACTATAAAAGAAAGGATGGCTGTATAGAAATGAATCAACAAATAGCGATAGTTTGAACTTTTTTTTTCACTTTAAAAATCCAAATACCTAATCATACTTCTGCTTATGTTAAATAAGTTGTCGGTAATTCTCCCATATAGAACAGTTTTATTTTCCTCAGGACACGTGAATCTTTGAAATCAGCTTTTTATTTATTTATTTATTTATTTATTTAGGCCTTGGGGGGTTGAGGGGAGGGATGAAATATCCAGTTACCTTTCCTAGTTCTATTCTGATATTTACTAATCTCATCTTAATATCAAGCTTTATGTGGTGTGATACTTTTCTTTAGTTGAAAAGGTACCTTTAACAATATCTTTTAAAACCAAAGACTGCCTTGTATTTGTGATCACTTATCCCTCTCAATAAGGTATGTCCTTTTCTAAGCCTTGGGAATGGATTTGTGATTAGGCTCTAGGAAGCCGTGACTCTTTTGGAAAGGAGAGGAAAAACAAAACAAAAACCCATTTAGCTTTAAAATGTAGCACACTTAGGAACAGTTTCACTGAGCGTGTGTGGGGTAGCTTTGCGAGTCCCTGTGACACCCAGAGAATCTGTTTGTTGGACCACGGGCATACAGATTATGGTCTCTGCTGCAGTTAATCATTAAATCAGATGGCTTTTGTTAAGTGTCAGTGAGCATGCTTAATGTGAGTCTACAGGAATTTCTCAAAGTCGTCGTCCCAAATACTCAAGTTTGTCGAAAGTATAGTTGTAGCTCATGGGAGCTGGAGCATGAAAGGGTATATTCTAATATCGATAAGCCTGTGCAAGTGGATTATATCCATTTTAATGTAGAAAGTGTGTAGATGGCGTTGAATGTGAACAAACTAGCATGACTTCATCTATGTGTCATGACAGACCAGAGCTAACTTTTGGTATGTGACAGAATTTAGAAGATAGGTATCAGTAATGTATGAAAATACCTACCCAGACCTATAAAGAATATGTATATTTCATTGAGAAAAATAAACATACCTAGTGCAGGTCAACTTACATCTGAGAGGATTATTAATGACTAACATTTTGTGTCCCTTATTATCTGAGATGAGCTTTGATTGAAGTAAAAGCATTTAAACTTTTTTTTCAAATCTCTTAAAGATTGTTTTAAGAGATTTGAAAATACATGTGTGCCTTTCTGTAAACCTCTTCTTTTGAACCTCCAGCATAGTCGTGAGTGGCTTGGTAAGACTCAAACATCATCTGCGTGTTTACTAGACAGCAGTGCCTCTTAAGCAGGTAGCTGTGGACAATTTTGGGGGGAAGCACGGTAGTGCAATAATTAAAATGCTGAAAGAAAGTATCTATGGTCGGTGAGCTGGAACTACCACAGAAGTTAGTGATGTGTATTTAGCTGGGGAAAAACCCATTTTCTAACTTACAATAGTTCTCCATCATTTAAACTCCTTCTCAAATATAATAAATTAGAAAAAAAATCTCAAGAAAATCGGATTTGTAAAGTTATTTCTCTAGCTACCTGGCTTTCAGAAAGAAGGTCCTTGTGACAGTTTATAGCCAGCGCACTATCATAGGACAGGAGTCTCTTAGGTAAAATTTAAGATCTCTTCCACATCCTCAAGATCTTGCAAGTGAATAATCTAAAAGAAACTGATGTCTGCTGGGCGTTTCCTTAAGTCTGATTGTTGCAGAGGCACAAACTAAAATTCTTACCTCGTTTTCTGTTTCCTAGTTTTCTCCATGTTTTTTTATTTACCACAAAAGGGTAAAGCTTATTCATCAAGTGATTTTTACGCCATGGCATAACTGCAATTTCCAGCCAAATCGTTTTCATGTCTTTCTACCATTTTGGAATTTAAAAAAAAAAAAAAAAAAAGGAAACAAATTTGAAATGAAAACTCAAATTTGGATTGGCCTATTTACTGCTCTGAGTACCAGATAGCTAAGTGTTAATATACCCAGGCAGGGGGTCCTGAGCCTGCAGATAAAGGAAGGAGACATTTCTGGGGCTCCTTGCAATAAATGACATCAAACTGAATGCAAACCTTCAGCGAAAGGCAAAGAAATTAAGGGATATGTTGGGGCACAAAGAACTTTTGCTTTTCATAGTAAGTGTGAAGTCTAGAAAAATGTGGTGGTTTCTCACGTTCTATTTATATGTTGTTTTACTTGAGGGATGCCTTGAAGCAATGCTAGAACCACTTCTGTACAAGGGGGGAGGGAGGGGGAGTGTGTCATCCTTTATTCAATTTGTTATGTAAAGGTGCTTATCTTGCAGTAAAAATAATACTTTAGTGATAATATGACAGGCGTTCTGTAGGCTTGACCAGTATGGAAGGGTTTTAAATGATTGATGTGATGTTGTTTTTAAAAGTCAGTCAAATAGCACCCTCAAAGAATGAGGCTATCAATCTTCATGTCATTTTTATTTACCGATACATATATTTTTTTAACCTCTCCAAAAATAAATTTTAAGAAAAAAAAATCAAAACTTAAATCTGCATCTCAAATTTGAATATTTGCATTCTGGACTGATTGTCTTTAAAATAATAAATTAGCTTTGTTGTTCAAATTATGAAAATCTAAGGGCTAGAATGGCTCAGAAATTCTCCATGTTCTCAAACCCTGTGGTGTTTGTCTAACAGTCTCTCCTCACAGGTTGCTGCCATTCGTGTTCTCCCAGTGGGGACTAACCTAGAGGAATTATGAACATTTGAAGCTGGCTGGCCCAGAAGTGACTTCCTAGTCATTCGCTCTGGTGGAGTGAGAAACAGGCACGGTGTGGGAGAAGAGGATTCAGGCCTAGGGCATGGTGTGGGAGGAGGGGATTCAGGCCTAGGGCATGGTGTGGGAGGAGGGGATTCAGGCCTAGGGCATGGTGTGGGAGGAGGGGATTCAGGCCTAGGGCATGGTGTGGGAGGAGGGGATTCAGGCCTAGGGCATGGTGTGGGAGGAGGGGATTCAGGCCTAGGGCATGGTGTGGGAGAAGAGGATTCAGGCCTAGGGCATGGTGTGGGAGGAGGGGATTCAGGCCTAGGGCATAGTGTGGGAGAAGAGGATTCAGGCCTAGGGCATGGTGTGGGAGGAGGGGATTCAGGCCTAGGGCATGGTGTGGGAGGAGGGGATTCAGGCCTAGGGCATGGTGTGGGAAGAGGGGATTCAGGCCTAGGGCATGGTGTGGGAGAAGAGGATTCAGGCCTAGGGCATGGTGTGGGAGAAGGAGATTCAGGTTTAAGGCACAGTATGGGAGAAAGGGACTGAGGCCTAGGGCATGGTGTGGGAGGAGGGGATTCAGGCCTAGGGCATGGTATAGGAGGAGGGGATTCAGGCCTAGGGCATGATGTGGGAGGAGGGGATTCAGGCTCTTTGCAAACATCTCACACATCCCCCAGGCCTCGGATAGGTGTCATTTTAAAGATGGACCCCTTCTCCCTTCAGAGGCACACAATGGCCAAGTTCCTTGCTTTAGTTTCACCTTTGATGAAGACTGAGTCTGAAATCTCCATCCTGGGTACACTTCTGTGATCATATATTCTCACTATAATATTTGCCAGGGTTACCGACCGTACCCATTGTCTGCTACAAACACTTACTATTGGAATCTAATTGGTTTAGTTTTTTTTTTTTCTCCTCCACTTTGACCCAGTCATCAGCCCCATACAGCAGGGTACTTGCTGCTGCTGCCTGAGCTGTTTTGGCCTCCTCTCTTTCACCTCAAGAACCGAAACCCAGCAGCATCCTCCTGACTCACACTCCCAGCCAGGAAAAGGTTGCTTGGGTTTCCATAAAGTGTGCCGCTTGTTCAGCCACACGAGGCAGGGCTCGGTGCAGGCGGGGGACAGCCAGCTGTCAATACTGCTGGACTTGGGGAGGCAGCGGCTCTGCTGCCCAGCTGGGGGCCTCTGCGCTTCCTCTTCCTCATGCCTTTTGCTTAGCATAGCTCTCTCCTCTCAACATAAACTACTGGAAAGAAGGTTCAATGGAGTCAGGGGGACATACCCATCTCTCACAGCACGGATGTCACTCTGCCACATTCGTTTCTTCATTTTTAAGAGTAGAGTGACAACATCCTATCCCTTGTTCCTTGACACAATGTGAGCATGAATGTGAGTTTTCACATCATTAAGCTCTCAGAGGAAAAATGCTGTATAATTTTTAGGGAACAATACTACTATAGAAATAATTTGTTTTTACACTAAGATGAAAGTTTTTTGTTGTTGTTGTTTTGTTTTGTTTTGTTTTGTTTTTCTTCTATCACAAAGCCTTCCCAGCAGTGTGGATCTTTTTTTTTTTTTTAATGTTGATTTTTCTTTTTGAAAATTTAAATACATCGAGCACTAATAGTTGCAGCTTTATTTTGGTTCTCAGCATGCCCTCATGGAAAGCAATTTCTACATGTTGTGTGAAAATTAAAGGGCCATATCTGTGATAAGCTTACACACTCTCCGGTGGGCTTGTGGGTATGAACACATGTGTACAAGTCTCCTCTCATTGGTGCCACACCTTTGGTTTCTTCTGACAACTTTCTCCATGCCCTGAGTCTGTTTTTTTTTATTGATCCAGGGTGCCACACCCATATCACTTCTTGGGAGTAAAGGGAAGACTTCATTGACTTCTCAGAGAAAAACTTCTATGTCAAGTGCCCCCCTCCTTTTAATGCTGAAGAAATCAAGATTAAAAATGCCATGATTGATGTTCACTGGAGTATCGTTTTAAGAAATCGTATAAAAACCAGTATGACGACTGTACAGAATGACAACAGACAAGTGCCCGGGAGACGGCAGCACATGTCAGGTCAGCCCAGAGCATCTCAGTGTCAGGCCTCGTGTCACCGATGTGCTCTTTGTGTTGTCATGACCATACCATGGTGTCATGCAAATGGGTGTGGGAGGGTAACACATCTGGGTGGCGCCCAAAGAGCAGCAGAGCACGACCGTGTCCCTGCTTAGGCAGACACTTTAAAATGATAGGATATGATCCAACTCTGTGTGTGTGTGTGTGTGTGTGTGTGTGTGTGTGTGTGTGTGTGTGTGAAGCAGAGCCAAGTATTGTATGGCTTCAGAGTCTCTTTTCAGCCTGTCCACGTCCCTCTTTGATGCCACTTCACAAAAGCAGTTGGGCCACGGCCTCTATTCCCCCCCCTTTTCTTTCTTTCCCTCCTTGTTATCACGATACAATCTTCCTTTTTAGTCTTATCATTTTCATCAGTTCTTGTAAAAGGCAAAATGAGCAAAACAATACGTGTTTGGTTAAAAAAACAACAACAACAACAACAACCAAAAAACCAAAAAACAGTTCTTTGTTGCTATATTTAATCATTTGGTTTTTAAAAAGAAGAAAACAACAACAACAAAAAACAAACAAGCACCTCCCTCCCACTGTGGTGGTGGGGGGGGGGCGAGAAACAACCTTCTCTCTGCTTGATGCCATAGACAAGAGTCCAAAGGACATTAGCTTAGACAAGAGTCCAAAGGACATTAGCTGCTCCGTTGCACACATTGGAGGGAGAGTTTGCTGCGGGCTCTGTCTCCCTAATAGACTGGAGATTTTGTAAAAGGTTTTGGAGGGTTTTGTTTAACCATTTCTGCATGTGTTTTTAATGAGCTCATGATGATTTGTAACAAAGGCCAGGTTGTGGGGTTTGCAGCCTTTTTTTTTTTTTCCGGACCCGATCCCTTCCCGCTGACCTGCAGAGTAGGCACCTGTGCTCCTTGCCTGGCTCACGTATGGGAGGCAAGGTGGTAGGGCCATCTCCGGGCCTGTCTGCCTGCCAGGGATGAATCATGCAGTAGGCAGAGCGGAAGGAGTCTCTTTGTTGACACCTTTCCATCTGGACTTTGGATACGGCCGGCCGTTCATGGAGAGCGTGGGTTAGCTGGAAAGAACTGCTCCTCCATGAAGGCCCCGGGCAGTGTAAAACACACCAGCAGAGGAACTGCCCAGCATCGCAGCCGCAAAGCAGAGAAGCGTCCTTCCCAGGTCCAGGCGCGCCCAGGTTTGTGAATGTGTACGACTCCCGCCTTGACAAGTGGGTATTTAATAGTCAGTAGGATCATTTACAGCCTCATTCAGATAAAGTGATGGGAGGACACCTGAATAAATACATCAAGCTCAGGTGGCTGAGCGCTAACCCCTTGGAGTTTAATAATTAAAATAAACACAACTATTGAGACGAATCCCAGTTTTGCCATGTATAAATGTAAGATACGCTGCACAGGATGGTGTTCGTGATTCATGCAGGAATATGATGGATAGATGATATGTGTTCCATAGCTATTTAAGAAGAAGAAGAAAAAAAGAGACCATCTTAGTCATTGGGGTAAAGCTATGTGATACATTGTACCATCCACTCTGATTTGGGGCCAGTAGATTTTTTTTTTTTTTGTCTTTCTGTCTTTTTTTTTTTTTTTTTTTTTGTGAAAGATTACTTCTTGGCAAACTAGATATGCAAACGCCAGAATACAGTAAAACCACATTTAATTGGACCTACTTGCCAACTCCTTGAACACAGCTTGGATTATCCCACTGGAGGCTGCTTCTGTTAAAAGCAGGGGGAGGAGGAAATGGCATACTGACAAGGCCTCGGATATTTTTTTTTTCTCTCCACTCGAAGTACAATTATGCAATGAGCCAAGTTTGGAAGTATTTTACTATGTTTAATAATTATTATTAAAGATATTGTAAAACATATGCATTTGTTAAGTGGAATGTAATGGGAGTAAAAATCATGTCATAAATTTCACTTTGGATTTATTTTTCTATTTTGCGTTTTATTTGACAGCCTTCCAACTTGAGTCTAGCCCAAAGCCTGTACTCTAATATAGATCATACTTGATATTAAAGTGAGAAGAGGGGGTGATTTATAGGGGCTGCATAGGAACTGTTTTCTTATCAGGGCCAGCCTATATGGAACCACCACCTCTGTTCAGGTAATGACTGACGTGAAAACCATTCACAGCGGGATGGCAGCGAGAGAGAACAGCAGCTCTAAAAACCACATGTCCTGGCCATGCCTGATGCTCAAATAGAAGCTGGAGCAGGGAGCAGGGTGGCTACTTCTTTGTGTGTGTGACTCTTGGAGGAATGTGGTTAGGATGCTGGGTGCTGAGCTGTGGTGCTGAATTCCCATCCCAGCCTCTCACCTGGGATGCTGGCATTGGTCTGTTGTACGCCTTGAGCTTAAACAAATTTGTCTTATCTGTACAGTGTCTTTTCCAAAGAGGAAGAAATGCTCCTGAAATCCCACTTTTTGACATTGAGCGGAGGTGCCATCTCTAATGATTAGCGAGACACTCGAGGTTGTTTGTGCCGAACTCCACCTGCGCTGTGAAATCCCCGTGATTTTTCTCACATTCCCACTCAAGCTGCTGAGCAACTGGGTCCTCTCTCTCTCTTCTATGTGTGGTTGTGTCAGTGTGACTTCGGTGCGCCATCCACTGGGTTGTTTCTTTCTGCCCCACCACAACTAATGATGAGCTGCTGGAGGAGGCTGGCAGGTCACGGGAGGGCAGAGTCCCCGCATCCACGCCCCCCCCTGCCCCCGCCCCTTCAGCAGGCTGCCTTTCTTTCCAGTGGGGGTGACATCCTCTGGTCTGCTTTCCTAGGTACCCTTTGAAAGGATCCCCCAGGGCTTCTGGAACTCTCCTGCAGCTCTGCTGCCGCGTGGTGGGACTGCGGCAGCGTGAGGCTTGCATGTGCAAAGGGAAGGCAAGGACATCTGGACTGTGTCCCCGAAAGCAGAGTACCCGAGGCGAGCCTTTCCCAAGCCAGCAGCACCAGCTCCCATATGCCCTGGAACTTTCTCTGGACACCCACAGCTCTGGGTCAGGAAGGACTGACCAGGAGCTAGAGAGAGAGGGGGCTTGGGAGCTTTCTGGAAAGGTCTTGCTTCTAAAAACCGGAAACCAGGAGGGAAGAAGGTGCTGATGAAAAATCTGCCCTCTTGTTCTCTGCTGACTAAGCCGTGTTGTACTGACAAGAGACTAGATCGTTTCATCTTTAAAATAAACCTTTTTGAGCTAGATGCCGCTGAGGTTCATTCTAGCTCTGCGTTCTTGGGTATCTTTTACCTATTTAGCTGAAATGTTGCCTGAACTTGAACAGGGCAGTATTTTCCAATTAGAGTAGAAATGGTGACTAATACAGCGGTAGGCTTCTGAGGTGCCCGTGATCAAAGGCATGCTTGCTCCGATAAGGGCGGGCAGGGGGAGGGGTGGGGAAGCCTTCTCCTGGCCAGTGGGATTTTAATATCTAACTGCACTCACGTTTACACATGTCAGCCATGTGCTAAGCATATGTTTTCTTGTGTCTGGTCAAATCCAGTGGGTGTGGGGTTAATTTTTAATTTTTATTTTTTTTTAATTTTTATTTTTTAACAGACAAATAATAACAAAAACAAACAAAACAAAAAACCTTAGAGATTCTAAATAAATACACCACAAGAACTTCGTGCTTTGTTTTATTTTGTTAGCACTCTTAAGAAAGTGGGTGAAGACAGAATCAGCCATGTTGTACATTTTTCGTTATTGGTTATTTTAAGGAGCAAAGATCACATAGAGGGTTCACCTCGATAAGCATGCTCCCTTTTAGTTCTGCAAAAGGATTTTCTGTCTCAGTTTCTCCACAGAATTTTCTTTGGACAGCTCTCCGCCACTTTGTGTCACAGGTCTTTGAGCAGCTGTCAAAGGAAGGCACGCAAAAGACTAGCGCTCCTCAGATATGGTTCATGGGATTTTGAGTGGCAAAGGGGATTCCTATAGGTCTAGAGGTCAGAGGTCACATACATTAGATCATCAGGAGACCATACTGTTTTTGCATATGGACTTTAAAATTAGAGAAGAGCCAATTCTCAATCCCAAATAACAACCCCCCAACTCCCCACCCCACCCAAGCCGAATGTGTTTGTGCACATGCGCACACGTGGATGCCAGAAATCAACCTTGGTGTTATTTCTCAGGAGCCATACACCTTGTTTTTGTTTCTTTTGTTGTTGTTTTGCGACACAGGCTATCCTGGAAGTCGCTGTGTAGCCCATGCTGGCTGCCCTCAAACCTAAATCAACTGCCTCAATTTTCCAAGTGCTGCGGTTACAGGTACGAGCCACGGCACCCTACTCTCACTTTGTTTTGAGGCAGGGTCTCTTACAGGAGCAGGGCCTTGCAGTTAGCCTACTGGCGGGCTTGGGATCCATTCCGTCTGCCTGTCTGCCTCCACCTTCCCAGAGCCGGAAGGGCTTGCTACCATGCTGGGCTTGCTTTGTGGGTTCTGGGAATTTACCTGGGGCCCTCCTACTTCGGCAGCACCACTTCACTCACTGAGCCATGTCTCCAAGCAGACTAACTACTCCTCAGGGAATCTCAAGGCACACCCAGATTTCTAGTGCGGTCTTAAATCACTCCAGGTGGAAGAAAATTCTACCACAATCTTCCGTGCAGAAAACCATCCAAGAGAATGAGTGGCAGACTGCAACCTAATTGAAATATTCTCATTTTTCTCTTTTCCATTCGGAAGTCACAAAGTGAAAAATGATTGAGAAATTCGAGCTTGACACAGGAGCAGGATCTAAATAGGGCCACGCTCTCATATTAGTTAAAACTCTTGGGGTTGCAAAGGAGTGAAATCCAACTTAAGTTAGTTGAAGCCAAGAAAGAATTTTTGTCATAAGGCTACGTGGATTCTGTGGGATCCAAAAGAGGAATAAGTCTGGGCCTGGGCGCAGCTAGCCCGCGCGGCTCGGGCTCGGGGGCTGTCTGGATTCGCTCTCCTGCCATTGCCTCTGCTTTCCTTACTGCTGATTGGCAGTTCCCATCCCTCAGTCCACATGGTGGAACAGGGCTGCCAACTGCTTCTGCATTTACATGTCTTCATTTTCAGACACCCAGGGGGAGACTGACTTCTTTTTGTCAGTTGCAGGGCCCAAATCTTGGGGGAGGGCTCTGATTGGTCAGCTTGGATCAGGTGCCCATTTCTCCACCAATGGCTGGGGCCAAGAGTGCGTCCCATTGTGCCAACAGGCAGACTCCTGTGGTGCCATATGCATGTCGAGGGGCCTGCATGTTCAGGGGGCCGGGGGCCGAGGAATAGTTCCCAGGAGCCAGGGACACGGTTCCCAGAAATGAGGCCGGTGCTGGGCTGAGAAAACAATGGGAGCCCATCATGCTTCTGGACTGAATTTAAAGGCAAACTATGAAAAGATATTTATTTGGAAGTGAGAAGAATATGTTCTCCCTTGTGGCGTAACAGCAGTTAATTTCTAACCCACGGTCAAGCACTAAGTGAGATAATGTATGTTTGTTAAAGCACTGTGAAAAAAAATTAATTTTCGTGTCAGCTCCCTCCCTTGGAGCATTTCCACGTGCGTGCGTGTTTCTCATGTCCTTACCTGGCTCATTCTGCAGAACCCAACAGCAAGCATCTCTCTCCTTGGCTGAATAATGACCAGTGTGCCTTGTGAGCCCAGCACCGGGTAGTCAGACAGTCAGAGCTGAGAACAGAGAAGGTACATCCTTTCTACTTCCTTGGGGCCTTGAAGAGGGCTTCTGTATCCACGAAGAGCTCTGCCCTGGCACAGGTAAGAGAGGTACGTTCTCCACCTAGGGATGCAGGAAGCACGGAGGTGCTGGGAGTACAGATGTGAGGTAATGTGAGCAAAGTCCTCATACTCTGAGTGCACATTAACCACCAGTCAGGCGGTTAGCTACTGAGCTCTGTTGCTTCTGAGTAAACCCTCTGGTGGCTGCCTGCCTCCTGGAAAGAGAGACCAAGCCTCGGAGAGACCTGCTGTCTAGTGCCCCAGGAAGAGAGCGACACGAATTGGTTTAACGGAAGATAGAAACAGACTGTGTTGGTCCCTAGATGCTCTTGGTCCTGTCTTAGGGTTTCTGTTACTGTGAAGAGACACCGCGGCAGCTCTTATAAAAGGAAACAGTTAACTGGCGCTGGCTTACAGTTCAGAGGGTTGGTCCATTATCGCCATGCTGAGAGGCACGGTGGAGACGTAGGTGAGAGTTCTCCATCTGCATCGGCAGACAGCAGGAAGAGAGCGCCACACTGGGCCTGGCTTGAGCGTCTGAGATCTCAGTCTACCCCAAGTGATGAGTTTCTTCCAGTTAGGCCACACCTACTCACACCTCCTAACAGTGCCTCCTTATGTGCCAGCGGGGGACCATTATCTTTCAAACCACCACAGGTTCTGGCCCTAAAGATGCAAATGGTGAGCTCTAAAGGCCAAGATGGAGAAGCAGTGACCCAGAGCCCTGCAAGCCTCCAGGTCTGGCTTCTGTGTTAAAAACTAACGCTGCAGCTCTCTTTGAACGAGAACCGGTCCGGTGAGTTGCCCCTGACTAGATAACGGAGGCATTGCTTCAGCAGAGATGCCCGCAGTCACAGGTACAGAAAATTGACTCAGACCAAGTTCAGAAAAGAAGTCCAGGAGTGATGGTAACCTTCACAGTAACCAGGTGTAGGTGCAGCGACTTAGATGATGGTATTTCTTTCATTTTCTCCTTCCCTCTTTCCCACGTTTTTTTTGTTTTGGGGGGGGAGGGGCGGTTATTCCCTTAATTTCAGCTGCAAATACTATTTTTTTTCCCTTGTTGTTTGGTTTTTGTTGTTGTTTTGTTTTCTTTTCTTTCTTTTTTTTTTTTTTCCTGAGACAGGGTCTCTCTGTGTTAACCTTGGCTGTCCTGGACTCACTTTGTAGACCAGGCTGGCCTTGAACTCACAGTGATCCACCTGCCTCTGCCTCCCGAGTGCTGGGATTAGCAAATATTCTTTCTTCATAGGGTAAGATAATCAAACACAGAAAAAGCTAGTCATATTCCAGCTAGTGACTCCAAGGAGAAGGGGACAGCACCCTCCTGGTGTCTGTGTTTAACTCCTAAGGGAGCAGCTGTCTAAGCTTTGCTTTGGATGGTGCGCTCCTCCATGACATAGGAAGGTGACCTATGCTGAGGCCAGCTTGGGGATCATACCTAAACTTTGGTACAGGTCTTTCAGAGGCAGAAGTAGAGCTAGAACAGGAAGGGGAGAACCAAGGAGATTCTATGAAGAAGTCACTCTGAGGTCCTTTCTGCCCAAGGAAAGAAACTTGGCATGTAGCAGGCTAGGAAAAGAGGAGGTATGTAGTAGCAAGGATGGGTGTTTTGCTTTGCTTTGCAACAGGGTCTCATGTACCCCAGGCTGGCCTCAAACTTCCAGGAGGACCTAGAAGTTCTGAGCTTCCTACTCTGTCTCTCAGGTGCTGGAATTACAGGCACATGTCACCAGGCCAGTCTATGTGATGAAGGGCTGGGATGGAACCCAGGGCTTTGCGTGGGCCTGGGACACACAGGGCCCCGCTGACCAAGTGTCATCCACCACCTTAGAGAAATCTCTAGAACAGTTTTTTTCCCCTTAAGTGGCTACTGTACTCTTCGCTCTGGGAACACAGAGGTCCTTACCACCATGACACCATGTACTGGGTAATGAAATAAACAAACAGAAGTTGTCATAAACCCTCAAGAGTATTCTGCAAGCTGAAGAACAAAACAGCAGATAGAACCACACAGTGGTTGGGAGCCAGCCTGGAGGATGCGCCAGAGACTTTTCTAGGGAGGTGGCAGGTGGTCAGAGATCAGCCGGCAGTGAGCAGGTGGAAGAGCGGGCTGGACTCAGAGACTCACGGGTATATTCGCGGAACCTGGAGCCCCAGCTCAATGCTTAGCCTCATTAGCCCAGTCAGGGCATCGGTGGAGAGGGTGTTTTAGTGTCACAGAGCCACTAGGACAAAAGCCCACAAACTCAATGTCTTAAAACATATTGTCTTGTGCAAACAAACAAAACAAAACAAAAAGCAAAAATAAACAACCCCTCCCCCCCCCAAAAAAAAACCCTCCAAAATTAAGATGTTGGCGTAGCCATTGTCCCTCCAGGAGATCCACTGGGGAACCATCACTTGACACTTCACTTCAGCTTCTGATGGTGCCAGCGACTCCTGTGGCTACAGTCTAACCTCCACCTTTATCATTATGTGGTCCCCTGCTCTATGTCTGGGTCTCTCCCTCTGCTTTTTCTGAGGATACTGGTCATTGGACTTGGGGCACACTGGATAAACCATGGTGATGTGACAGGATCCTAGAGCGTCTTCCATCTGCAAAGACCCCCCCCCTCTTTTTTTTTTTTTTTGGTTTTTCGAGACAAGGTTTCTGTGTATTAGCCTTGGCTGTTCTGGACTTGCTGTGTAGACCAGGCTGGCCTCGAACTCACAGCCATCTGCCTAGCCTCTGCCTCCCGAGTGCTGGGATTAAAGGCGTGCGCCACCAAGCCTGGCAAGATTTATTTAGATGTATCTTCTAGTAAGCTACCATCTAACCTGCGACAGAGGGCTGCACAGTGAGTATGTTCTCGGTGTTGGATGGGGTTCAGCTCTTAGAGTCTCTGGAGCAAGAAAGTAGATTCATTTCCTGTCCATTCAAGAAGAAATCGTAGGTATCTCGTGGAAGCAGATAGTAAGGTGGTGGTGGGGCATCTACACTACTGGGGTCCAAGGCAGAAAGTAGAGAGCTGGGTAACATCTCACCAGAGCAAGGGATGGACAAAAGTGTTTGTATCATAGGTCTACTTGGCCAATAGATTTGAGGTAGTGGAGCGGCAGGGTGAAGGCACAGGAACTGTAGACAAAAATACCATTCTTAACGGAGTCCCCAAACTGCTTTTCCTCCAGGAGACAGCCCCGAGCGATGAAAAGAATGTTACCAAAAATCTGGGTTCAAATCCCTGACTTTCCTTCTGTTTCCCAGATTATTCACATTGGTGATGTTTCCCAGTGCCTGAGCTGTGGTTTTCTGTTGTAGAAAATGGAGCTAAGTAATAAGGACTTCACAGATCTCTTGAAAGAATGAAATAATAACATGAGTAGGGCATGGCTCTAGGGCTTGGCACCTCGTGGGCACCCAGATGTGCTGGCTTCCCCTCCTTCCTCCTCGCCTGGCCTGTCCCTTTCCGCCTGGTACTTCCCCAGGGCTCAGCTGTGCCCAGCTCTTACTTCCCTTTCCCACGTCACCTGCAGCCTCTGTCTCCTGAGACCTCTCCTCAGAGGGACCCTCTCCACCGACCTGGAACCTTCAAGCAAGTGTCTTTTCCTGGTGGCTGGTAACCAGCACGGCAACATGCTGTAAACGCAACACGCAGTGAAGTGCGTGGTCTGAGCACCTAGACCTCCGGTGCTTGCTTAGCTGATCTCTGTGGTGGTGGTGTCACACACACATACACACACACACTCTCTCTCTTTTTTCTTGCATCGCTTACACAGCCAACATTCCAAGGGGGTTGGCATTGCCTGGCTCTGGAAAAGGCAAGCTGAACCGTGGTTTTCTTTTGGTGTGTTTCGCTCAATCTGATTTGTAGCCCATTCTAATTGGTAACAGATATCCCCCTACACTGGTTTAAAGTCCCCACCATAATAAAATAAAATAAAATAAAAATAAAGCCCCCACCATGCAGCTCTTAACTGACTGGCTCCCCCACCTCACCCCACCCCCCATAGCCTCACAAACACCCTAACCCATCCGTTGTACAAGTCTTTGCCATGATGTTTGATGTAGAGTCTAGATGAAGCCTGGAACCAATTTCTTTTGCCTCATTTTGATGGCCCAGAAATTCAGATTGGAATGGCCAAAGAGGGCCTTTAAAGACCCAAGCAAATCTCTGTTTATGCAGGTAAGGAAAATGAGCCTCAGGCAATGTGACGAGACTGGCCCAGAGTCACGTGGCTGGGTTGCGGTGAAGATATGAGACATGAGGTCCCCCATCCCAGCCCGCACTTCCTGCCTCTTGGTTCTACTCAGAGTGGTAAAGGAGATGGCTGGACCCCCACATCAGCTATGTCTCAAGGAAGTGCTCATATCCATCTTGTGTTTGATGGGGAAGGCTGCAGTGTGATTGTTCTGACCGTGCATGTGCCCTGGGTACCCAGAGCCTGTCTGTGCCTTCTAACAGGAGCTAAACATCCGTGGTGCCACATGGACCTGCCAGCATACTCAGCCCCACTGAATCCCGTCTTTATGTTGAAGACTCGGTTTATATTTCATCGACACTCAGCACGCTGTGAGCTCGAGGTTGGGCGTGTGCTTGCTCCCTTTGGGAATGTGGATTTGAAGTTCATGGAGCAGGTTCCGATCTAGGAAGGAAATAGCCTCTTACTCACGGGGTCTTTCTGGACTCTATGTGTTCGTCACCGGCCTGACCTGGTTGTTCTCAGAAACACATACTCACAGAGGTCTCAAAGAGCTGGGCTTGGGGAGGCCTGCCTGTGGGGATCAGGCATCTTCCATGTAGGCTCCCCATCTCCAGGAGGGTGCTCACAGGCCCAGCCTCTGTAGCTGAACCCTCCCTTCCTTCCATCCCCCTTTCTTGGAGTTGAGGGGGAGGTGAGAAGGGACTTGGCTCTGTGCCTGGCACACAGCGATCCTACGGGAAGGTGCCAGCTAGTACTACAGCTACTGTTGGTGTTACTGTCACAGCGTCCACACCTTCTACACCACTCACGGGCTGCTTCCTGCCAGCACTGCGACCTGGAGGGAAGGGAGTGAGCTGGGAAATAGGAACCATGGAGTGTGGAGGTCAGTGCCTTCCCAGGCCTGCTGCCCTTCCCAGACTCCTTTGCTTCCTCTGGATGGTCATTCCTATACACCGTGGCATTCACCCGAGTGTCTGCTCTCATTCACATGGAGACCGCTGAGATCTACTGGGAACTGGGCATTCTCACGTCAGCCTCAGGAGGCTGGTGTCCCCCACGAACTGTGATACAGAAGAATCAAGAAAGATTCCAAGGGTGAAGTGACATGCCCGACGTCACTACAGAGTGATGGGCTGAGCCCTGCCCACCTCCAAAGCTGGCACTGCACCTGCTTGCTTAGGAATACCTGCTGCCTGTCACCAGCCAGTCACCAACACTTAGTCGTTAGGGGTCATGGGTAATTTTCCTTTGCAATTCTTAGATTCTGGGCTTTCTAAAGGAGACTGCATTACTTGTGTAAGTGAAAATAGCATTGGTGGTCACTAACAGTGTCCTGGCTACACGTCACCTCATTTGTGCCCTGCGTAGCCATGCGTAGGGCTCTATATGGGTAGTGTCCTCACTTTGTTTTTCTTACTATTATTCCTGCCCCCTTCCCTGCCTCCCCCTCTCTCTCTTTCCTCTGTTTATTTTGTTTGTTCCCTTGAGACAGGATATTATTGCTACATAGCCATAGCCCAGGCTGGCCTAAAACTCACGGCAACCCTCCTGCCTCTGATTTTATAATCCAGCCCCACTTCCTGTTCTCTCTCGGCTTCCTGACTGCTAATGAAACGTGACCAGACAGCCTCCTGCTTAGGCCACCGTTCTTTGTCTCCCATACTGAAATGTAATCTCTCTCTCGAACTGCAAGCCTGAATATGCCCATCCTTCCTCAGGGTATTTTATCATAGCAACAGGAAAAGGAAGTAAGACAAAGGAGGGTCGTGTGCAAAATGCCTTGCTTCAGCAGCCCATGCTGACACCCGGTTAAGGTGGAATCCTTAGCAGTGGGACTTAGCAGGAAGAAGTTAGGTCAGTGTGTGAGTGTGACCTTGAAGGGGATTGTGGGACCCCAGCTCCTTACCCATTTCCCCCATTGTTACACAGGCCCCAAAGCAATGGGTTGTAGACTGGAGATTCCACAACTGTGAGCCAAAACCAACAAATAAACAACAACAATGGCAGAAAAACAGACAAACAAACAAACAAAAAACTTCCCTTCGTAGAAGCTGATGATCTGAGTTCTTGTTACAAGGGCGAAAGCTGCTAGGGCTCCCTGTAAGTGTCCCCCTTTCTTCATTGCTTGTACAGCCCTGACCTCTTTCTCATGTGTCTTTTATCCCACTTTATATGTAGAGACGTATCGTGGTCACATGGTGTCTGGAGGTTACTTGATTTAGGACAGCGTCTTTAAGCAAAAGAATACTAGAATGTGTTACTTGGGGGAAACCTCATAAAACCACCTGGAGATGTGACTTCCGCTCTGCGATCCCTCCCAGGACCCCGGGAAAGGACCCCTGTTAGCTTGGAGACCTGAGGCTCAGCTGCAGGGCCTTCAGGTTACACCCTCCTCCAGGCTTAAAAGACTGGTTAAAAAGTGTTAAAAAGAGCTCAAAGTTCAGCTTGATCAATACCAGGAAGTAAAATTAAACAAAGAATGCTGAACAAAACAGAAAACTCCTTCCAGGAAGCCTCTTGGGTCAAGAGGAAGAGCAAGGAGCGTTGAGTTCTTCTATGAAGTGAAGATAAGCGCCTCGGTCTGGGAGCAGTCAGTAAGGTAGCGTGTACGCCCCGGCTTTGTCCCTTCCTCATAACTGCTGAGGAACGAAAAGACGCTTGGACTCTTTTTGTCCTCGGCGAAATCTATCCTCGAGTTTTGTATACACTGGGCATTCCATAGTTCGCTGAACGAACTGGGTGGGTGGATGAGTCATTTTGTTAAGAAGGAAGTCCATCCTTGGGAGAGGGCTTGGGACTCCACCTAAATGAGTTTTCCAGTGGGGGCTGCTCATTCTCAGTCCTTCACTGGTGGCAATCAACAGAAAGGCAGGAAGGATGCACATCTGGCTGAGGAAGCAGAGATCGGCTGAGGTGATCCGGAGAAGCCCTGCTTGGGCTAACTATGAAGAATTAGCATGCACCCAAACTAGACAAAAGCTGTCAAACGCAACCCAGGAGGATATGTCTGATGGCTATGCCATGCAACACTGGTGGAGTTCTCACTTCATGCTTTTTTGAATACATTCGGTGCTTAGGGAGCAGTTATTTCACCGACACAATCTTCTGGGGCTTGGGGAGGAAGTCCCTTTCTGTTGGCTTCTCAAAGGACTATTATAAAGATGAAACGCTGTGCAGGTGGCGGTAGTGTGTTTGTGTGCTTGTCTTTGCTGTAGTGAAGTTAAACTTTGGGCAGAGGGCAGGGAGTCTTATGGAAGAGTGAGATAGAAGGACCGGGAGGGGACAGGAGCTCCACATGACCAACAGAACCAACAAATCTGGGCCCGGGGTGGGGGTGGGGGCAAGGGGGGCTTACAGAGACTGATGCACCAAACAAGGACCAGGACCTAGGCCCCCTGCTCAGATGCAGCCTATAGGCAGCTCAGTCCCCGTAGGGGTCCCCTAGTCAGGGGAGCAGGGGCTGTCCCTGCCATGGACTCTGTGGCCTGGCTCTTTGATCACTTCCCCATGGCAGAGTCCTTTCCAGGCCACAGAGGAAGAGGATGCAGGCAAACCTCATGAGACTTGGTAGGTAGACTCCAGGTAGACTGGGGTCAGTTGATATGGGAGATGAACTCCCCCTCTCTGAGGACTAGGAGAGGGGTGCAGGGGTGAGGAGGGAAGGAGATGAGGGAGGGGGCTATGGTTGAGATATAAAGTGAATACATTAAAAAAGATTAAATGCAAAAATTATGTAAAAATGCGTGTAAGCCTTAAGTAGCACATAAAGAATGTAGGATGTTGTCCCTATTGTCACCATTTTGGGCTCATTTCTTTTTCCCCTTCTAGGACTCGCGCCTTCTGTTTTTGTTTTTCGAGACAGGTTTCTCTGTGTAGCCTTGTCTATCCTACAATTTGCTCTGTAGACCAGGCTGGCCTCAAATTCACAGAGATCCGCCTGCCTCTGTCTCCTGAGTACTGGGACTCAAGGCGTGCGCCACCATGCTCCTTGCCCCCCTCTGCACTCTTATAGACTCTGTATCCCGTGAGCTTACCTGACATGTCATTGCTCCTCAAACGTATGTGCTCCTTGGCCCTAGTCACCAGTGTGACCAAAGTGACCTGTGCCATGTGTTATCTGCTTGTTCTTCAGGGCCTGGGTCTATTAGTCAGCTTTCTGCTGATAACAAACCACCAGCGGTTGTTTATAAGCGAGAACGCTTTCTCTGAGCTTTTAATTCTGGAGGCTTCTGTCTATTATCAGTCAGGCTCATTGGTTTTGGGGATGCAAGCCTGTTCCTGTCACTGCCAGAAAAGGAAAGAGGTCATTCAATCTCTACCTTCAGCCAGACCCCACCTCTTAAAGGTCCCCCCACTCAGCAGTGCCTAGCAAGGCAACAGTCCCCTAGCATATTAGCCACCGGGAAAGATTCTGGGTACAAACTATGGCCCTAAGGTCTTTGGGAACAGACAGTGTCTGACTTGTTTTCATCAGGCAGTCTTGAGAACAATTCCTGGTGTATAGCGAGTGTAGCAGAGCTTAGAGAAATGTTTGCTGGGCAGAGAATGCTCACATGTGATGGAGAAGGAGCTCTCTTGTGTTTTGTTTTCTCTGTGTCCTTCAATTGTATGGACTGCTTCTTGGGGGGGGGGGTAGGCAAAGGTAATCCTAAGCCACTAACTACCACCCTTTATTCCTTCTAGGACAGCAAGGCCATGCATATTTCTTGTTACTCAATAAATCTTGAAGAGTGACCCGTTTCCCTCTGGTTTCCCTCGGAAGAAAAGACACTTTTTATTTTTGTGTAGCTTTAGAAGTGCCATGACTATCCAATGATGAGAGAGGTAGGGTTAGGGTCCAGTCAGACTTCTGAGGCTATGGGTTCGAATCCTGTGCTATCCGGAGCACTTGCCTCTCTGCAATCTAGGTTGCTTTTCTATGTTTAGTAGGACAATAATTGTCCCAGGTAGCCCGCTGAAGGGGTCGCAGTCAAGACCAGCAGAATAAGACTTCCACTCCCCAGCCCCGCAGCCTGGCGCCTTCCCCCCTCCCCCCACCTTAGCCCTTATGAAACAGGGTCCATGGTAGACACAGAAAACATTTATTGATAAGTTTTGGTCAAAGGGCCACAAAAGGGCAATTTTAAGAACATATACAGTAGCACCACCCTGGGGGAGGGCGGGGATGGGTGGATGGCTGTTGCATAGAGGATTTCTGTAACGACAGCATATGGGATCACCCACGTGGTCATGGGACATAGAACACAGAGGAGAGGATGTCCAGACCCGAGCTCACAGGATTCTCCCTCCTTCACCTTCCAGAGAAGCCAGATCCTGGTAACCCATGACCGTCATGTCACAGCATCTGGCTCTCCACTCATCACCTCCCTCGAAGTGGAGTCCTTTCTACTGATGTGCTCAGTCTCATCCTAAACAAAGCAAACAACCCTCCCTCGAGCCCATCAACTGATGCCTCTGCCTACTTCTTCCTTTTCATAGTTCAACATCTTTATGGGGCTGGGCCTGCCCTGTCTCCAGGTCCCCATGTCTGTCCTTGCTCTTGTCTGTCTTTACCCATTTTCATTTCTATCACTGTTATATAAAGCTAAAATAGTTACCATCTGGCTCTTCACGGGAAATGCTTATTAACTCAATCTAGACTGAAAGTTTGTATCAGTTAGCTTTGGCTGTGTAAGAAACAGCCCCCAATAATTGTTTAGAAGAAGCACAATTTTTTTGAACTTACAGTTCTGTGAGTTGGTTTGATTTATTTTTAGATCCAGGATTAGTCGGGCAGTTTCTGTAGGATCTCTGATGTATCTGTAGTTAACCAGTGGATCAACTAGCTGCGATTTTTCTTTTTTCTTTTTGAGATGGAGTATCTCTGTGTTCCAGCTCTGACTGTCTGGAACCCACTATTCAGACCAGGCTGGCCTCAAACTCACAGAGATCCGTGCACTTCTGGAGTGTTGGGATTAAAGGCATTCATCATCATGCCTCTTGATTATCTTAATTAAAATAATCTTGCTCATAGTTTATTTTAACTTGATGGTCATTGGCCAACAAGACAACGGCAATCAGGCCATGGCACTAGGTTGTCTTTTTCATGTGGCCTCGGTGACTTTGTGGAGCAGTCAGGCAGAACAGCATGCAGCACGCTTCAAGTCTGCATACTTTGTATTAGTCTGAGTCAGAGTGATGCCTGAGTTCATGGTCAGGTTGGAAAGTATTGGCAGGGATGTGGACGCAGGGAGAAGAGCTTGTGGCTCACTTTCCAAGCTCAGTGAGAGCACAGAACCCAGATATGCCTGTTTCCCTTCCTATGGAGAAGGGAGAAACGTAGTGCCTGGCCCAGAGGCATTGGAGCCCCCTGCAGCTGGAGTTATGGGGGGTGGTTATGAGCCACCTGATGTGGGTGCTGGGAGCTGAGCCCAGATCATCTACAAGAGCAGTGTCCTCTTTCAGCTGCTGAGCCACCTCTCCCACTCCTATATTTTAAAAAATGATTAATTTTATTATTTTTTAATGCTGTCTACATGTAGTGGGGGTGCACATGAGTGCAGTTTCTTGCAGAGGCCAGAACAAGGCATCAGAATACCTGGAGTCAGTACAAGAGGCTGTAAGCTACCTCCTGGTTGTAAGCTACCTCCTGGGAACCAAATTTGAGCATGCTCCCCCCACCCTCCCGAGATAGGGTTTCTCCATTTAATGGCCTTGGCTGTCCTGGAACTCTCTTTGTAGACAAGGCTGGTCTCAAACTCACAGAGATCCACCTGCCTCTGCCTCTGCCTCCCAAGTGCTGGGGTGAGCATGCTCTTAAATACTGAGCCATCTCTCTAGCTCCCAACTATGTCTACAATTGCTTGAATGCACATATCTTTGACTAAGCCTTCTCTACACAACTGGCCTACCTTTACAATGTCACATGCTCTATCTATTGCTTGCTGTGTGTTGTGTGCTGCAGTTTGGATGGAACGTCCGCTCAAGTGCCCACGTGTTAAAGGTTAGGTCTCCAGTATGTTACTATTGGGAGATGGTGGGAGCTCTAGGAAGTGGGGCCTAATAGGCAGTTACAGCTCACTCAAAGTGTCCTGAAGGGGATAACGGAATAGCTCGTCTCTTCATTTTTGTCTTCTGTGTCTGAGGTGTGATGACTTAAGACAAGCCCCAAAGCAAAGGAGCCAACCAACGACATACTGAACCCCCCAAACTGCAAGCCAAAATAAACCTTTTGTCTTACAAAGTGGATTCATTTCAGATATTCGCTATAGTGATGAAAAGCCAACAGATTATTTATAGTAGAAATTATCAAGACCATTTTGGTGACAAGAAAACAGAAGGAGCTGGGAATAGTAGTGCATGCCTGTAACCCCAGCAGTCAGGGAGGCAGAGGTAAGCAGATCTCTGTGAGTTCAAGGCCAGCCTGGTCTACAAGGCAAGTCCAGGACAGCCAAGGCTACACAGAGAAACCTTGTTTAGAAAGAAAAAAGAAAAACAGAAAACGAAGGTAACTCTCCCTGTGTGATTGATGTAGTAAGAGAGGGTGAAGTGAAACTGAAATGAATTTGCTGAACTCCCCAGCCTGGGCTGCTACCCATGACTCTAAAATGTAGTGGCTTCCATTTTACTAAAAGCTTTTGTGGGGTTTGTTTGTTTGTTTGTTTGTTTGTTTTTGTTTTTGTTTAGAGAGTCGTCCTTTATCTTGCCATTCAAACTTTTAAAGTAGGGTACTATGTTCCGCATTGCTGCTAGCCTCTTCTGCTCACCCTCCTTGGGGACTTGAGGTCCTGTTAACATCTCATAATAAGTCCCCCACCCCAGCACCAGGCCACGAGTTTGGCTTCCACAGTCAGCCTGTGTGGCAGTCAACAGAGGTGCACTTCAAGTCACTGGCTGACCAACCCTGAGAAGCAGCAAAGTTGAGGGCCGGCATTGCACTCCAGAGGGCGATAAATCCAGCCCCACGTGAGCTGCTGACACATGCAGAAACCATTGTATTATCTTATCACCTGGACCATTCAGGTCTTGCGTAAAGAAATCCCTGGACCAAAGTCAAAATCATCTCCAGCCAACATGTCTTCTAAATAACCATTGTTTACTTAGAGTTTGATAATTAATCAACTCCACAAACATTTCCTTAGTGCTCACAGTATTCCAGGCATGATGCTACTCATGATGGGAGAACACAAGAGAACAAGAGTCCCTGCTGTCAGGATGCCCAGCTAACAAGACAATTAATCATTGGACAATGTATTGAGTGTGCTGGTGGAGGCATGCCCGAAGAGTACACAGCAGGAGCAATGAGGCTTGGTGTGGTGACACACATCTGTAATCCCAGCACTTAGGAGGTGAAGACCGAAGGACCAACAGGCCAAGGTCATTCTCAGCTATATAACAAGTTCAAGGCTAGCCTGGGCTACATGAGACCCTGCCTCAGTCCTTCCCTGCTCCCTGCCAAAAGGTTAATGACCTCAGCTTGGTCGAGGCTTTTAAAGGGGACATGAAGTCACTTCACACAACTTTTGGTGTCTAATCCTGACTCAAACAAAATCATGCTTCTAGAACAGTACAATTAACCGAGTGGCTGAGGGGCACAGCTAGATCGCTGTTTCTGCTACTTGGTCGTGGCTCAGTCTTTAGGATTGAAAATTTCTCTAAGTCTTAATTTACTCTTTTATGAAGACGGGCTAAGAGAATCTCCCTTATAAAAACTTCCGTGAAGCTCAATTAGTCAACATACTGTGCATATGTCCATCAGTTGTGTCTGTGCTTTACACTTGGCACAGTTGTGGGCACATGGTAAGTGTCTCACACTTGACAGGTGGTAACTACCGGCTGAGGTTAGAGCAATACCAGCAGGTACATCTCTGACAATATTCCTCATTACCTCACTCATTTGACAGGTATTTGCTGAGTGTCTGCCATATGTCAGCCTCTATGGGGAGCACAGGATGACAAGCTACAACAAAGGCTTCAGTGTAGGGTAGAGAGGACACACAGATCAGTGGCTCTGCTCCTGTAGGAGCGGGCCTGGGATGCTCCTGCACCCCCCACGAGGAACGTGCCATCTCACGCTCAGCGCTCCCCTTCCTGGACCATTGGGTGTCTTCCTCATTGTTCTCTTCCCTACTGCTGAAATGGGGTTTCTCTAGGAACCCTGAACTCACTGATTCAGCTAGCCAGACAGTTAGGTCCGGGGACCTGTCTGCCTCTGGCCCTGCAGACCTGTGCAGCCACACCTGGCTTTTTATGTGGTACTAAGAATTTACTCAGTTCCTCATGCTTGCTTACACAGCAGGCGTTTGCCTACTGAGACATTTTCTCAGCCCCCAACCGCATGTGTGTGTGTGTGTGTGTGTGTGTGTGCGCGCATATGGGTGTGTGAGCTTATGTGTGTGTCTGTGTGCATGTATGTATGTATGCATGCATGTATGTGTATTTATGTGTATGCATGTGTATATGTATGTGCATGTGTGTATGTTGTGTGAGTGTGTTTATTTGTGTATGTATGTATGTGTATATGCATGTGTGTATGTGTGTGCATGTACATGTGCGAGAGTGCATGCACACGCATCCGTCTGTGAGTTTATCATGTGTGCCATGCCTTTGGAGATGAGATGAAGGTGTTTAGATGCCTGGAGCCAGAGATACAGGCATCCCTCTGCAGGAGCAGTCTGTGCTCTTAACCACGGCACAATCTTTTCAGCCTCATCTCCCTTCTTACTTCATGTGCGTTTTCATTTTTCATCTGCAGCCTTACTTTTGTTTCTTTGTCTTGCTGCCTGATGCAACTCTTTCTATATTGACCAGTGGCTTTCCTTTTGAGTGAAGGTGAGTCATGTGTTTTAAGGCCACTCTAGGCAAACCATTTACCCCATTTACCCTGAGAGGGAATCTGGCCCCAAATTCATTCTGACAGGTCAACAGAAGGCAAGGAAGCTAGAGATTTAAAAGACTCTTTGGGGGGGCGGGGGCGGGGCTGGCCGGCAAAATGGCTCAGAGGTTAAGAGCACTTGCTGTGCTTCCCAGGACACAGATTTGGTTCCCAGCTCACAGCCATCTATAACTCCAGAATACCCAACATCCTCTTCTGGCCTCTATAGGCACTGCCGGCAAAGCACTCATACACATCAAATAAAAAAAAATCTTTTAAAAATTAGCTGGGCAAGTCGGTGCACACCTTTAATGTCTGCACTCAAGAGGCAGAGGCTGGAGGATCTCTGTGAGTTCAAGGCTAGCCTGGGCTGTGTAACAAGTTCCAGGCCAAGAAGAGCTATGTAGTAGCTGTCTAAAAAGAAGGAAGAAAGGAAAGAAGGAAGAAAAAAGAAAGAAAAGAAGGAAGAAAAAAGAAAGAAAGGAAGAAAAAAGAAAGGGAAAGAGAAAGACTCTGTCAGGAGGAATAGGAAACTGCCTAAAGAGGACTAGCCTGGGGTAGGGGTTTCCATAGGTGCTTCGTGTGTGGGAAGCCGTAGGCCCCATGAGGAGATCTATTTCTGTGCAGCCAAGAGCTCCTATCTGCAGCCTCCTAGTTGCCCCCATGCATCTCTGTGCACACATACACACTCATGCTAACACTTTCCCAGAGCCTTCTGACTATAAGCTCACATTGTCTAAAACTCCATCAATTCACTTATTAATTACAGCAAACTAGTTTCAATCATGGGAAATTAGAAGCTAATTTTTCAATAAGCCTCATCTCCGAGGATGGTTCACAAAAATCAAAGAGGAAAATACCTGGCCAATCTAATTTATTATCACAATCAAATAATGCTCACCGGCAATCTGTGGGATAAGCGTAAACTGGGGGATGCTAGTAGCAGTTCTCCTCGCTACTGGTTATTTACTGATTGGCCATTTTTAAATTATCTCCAGTTGGGGGTCATAGGTCAATCTGAGGGTCACAGCACACTTCCTCAATTCACTCTTCCCTGAAACAAAACATATGGCAGTGTCAGACACTTGGGGCAGATTGCTTCTTTTCTCTGAGTCTAGAAGTCCTCATTTCTGAGTGGAGAAAATGATACTCACTTTGTGGAACTGCTGCAAGGATGAAATGACATAGCACATTTGAACGCACTGCCGAGATGCCTGGCAGCAGTGTTGCACACCTTCAGTCCCAGCACTGGGGAGGCAGAGGCAGGCGGATCTCCGAGTTCAACGGCATCTTGGTCTATAGGGTGAGTTTCAGGATAGTCAGGGCTAGACAAAGAAACTTTAACTCCAAAAACAAACAAACAAACAAGCAAACAAAAAACCAAAACCCCAACCAACCAACCAACCAAATAAATAAAAGCCAAGAACTTACCAACTGCTTAACAGATGCTGGGAACACAAATGGGTTTTTATTACCATTTTACAGGTAAGAAGACCAAGGCACCAGGACCTTTAATAATTCAGTCAAATTTCTCAATATTAATAAGCACTACAGCAAACTTTTGAATTATGGTTTCTGGCCTGCTCTTGGTGTCATTTGGAGATGTTCTGGCAAGTTTAGGAGGTGGGCTGAGCCAGAGGAAGTAGCTCACTGGTCCGGCTCTGTGGAGTGAGGGGTATCGCGTCCCTTGTCTGTTTCTGCCTCCCTCCCTCTGCTTCCTGATGAAGAATCAGTCTCCTCTGCCACACACTTCTGCTACCCTGATGATTTACCCAAGGGAATAGGACCAAGCAACGACAGCCTGAAGCCTCTACAACCACGGACGCAAAGAAGTTCTTCCTTGCTTAGACTGTTTCTGTCAGGTATTCGCTTACAAAGGCAAAAGAGGCTAATCAGGGGCTAGAGAGAGGGCTCAGCAGGTGAAAGTGCTGGGGAGTCACAAAGACAGCCAGCTATGGGAGTCCTCTACAGCTCTGTAAGCTCTTTTAAAGACACAAGGTGATTACTCACTTTTGTATCTGGCTGTCACAGTTGACAGCATCGGGCCGTTAGAGTAAGTGTGTGTGTGTGTGTGTGTGTGTGTGTGTGTGTGTGTGTGTGTGTGTGTGTGTGTGTTGTATGCATATTTATATAGAAGTGAGACTGAAGGAAGGCTGGGGGCAAGAAAAAAAATCGGATCGAGATTTTGCTGCTGGCATAAGGCATAGTCTAAGGATACTACGTTCAGGCAGCCTTTGTTGAGATCACGTTTTCTAGCAAGTACTTTGTCAGTGATAGACTAAACTCCACTTGGACGGCCCTGGTCTGAGAAAGCAAGCCTGTACGCACTCTTTTTTTTGGGGGGGGGGGAGATACTGGTAGGTAACAAAGAAAGTCGGAACAGTTGGTGAGTTAATATCTGAAATGCAATTCAGATGAAGTCATACGGAGACTCTGCCAACTTTCAATTGCTTCCAGCATCTTAAACACCACACACCAAACCCTTCCATCCACCTCGCTCACCACCCACCTCCACCTCCCAGCCACTGTGCTCCAAACCCAGCCTTTGAATCTCTTCCCTGAGTGCCCTGCCCCACTGGCTCAGGTCGCAAGACCACAGACCCAGTGTTTCTGATTCCACCACACTACCCACCCCCCCACCCCGCCCTGTCGCCTGTGGTGGTTGAGCCTCCCACCTTTCCTGTGCTCTGATGCCTTTATTATCCTGACTGCAGTTCTAAGCACTACGATCTCCTGCTGAGAGCCTTCCAGTGGATCTCCATCATCTCCTGGCTTACATCCTCCCTTCTCTTCAGTTCCAGGGGCTTTTGTCCGCCTTCACTGGGAAATCTGGGCTCTGTTCTCTCTGCCTGCCCCTCCCATATTCACCTCCATGGTCTGTATTCTTACCCACGAGTGCTCTTTGCAGCTCTGCACACTTGCCGTGTCCTCCCTCCTGGTCTCTGAAGACCACCATGCCCTTCTCCCAGGATCTCCTTGTCTCATAAGTCTGTCCATTCATACATGGTTATTGCTGTTTGCTAGGCAAACTCAAAGAAATGTGACCAAGGGCCAAGGTGTTCCTTTATAATTTCTTAAAGGAGATACTGTCTAGACCGTTACAATGGTTGTCAGGACACACCAGCAGTTTCTTCATTACTCGTTCTACCTTCGTGTTTGCTTTATCAACAGGTTGTAGAACAGCTTTGTCTAAGCTTTGTCATCTTAGGGACAGGTCCACCTCAGTCTTACTTGTTTATTTAACAGCCTGAGCTAGCCACTTTTGAAGAAGGCCCCTTGAAAAATCTTGTCTGGCTATGAACGGAGGGCCAGGAGCCAGGTAGGGGAGGAAATAGGACATGAGAGGTGAGGAGCCATTGTGTCCAAGAGCTAGATATCTCTCCCGTTGGTCTCCTCAGATATACCTGTGATTAAAAATATATATTTATTTTATTTTATGTGCCTTGGTGTTCTGTCTGCATGTATGTCTGTGTGAAAGTGTCAGATCTTGGAGTTGCAGACAGTTGTGAGCTGCCCTGTGAGTGCTGGGAATTGAACCTGGGTCCTCTGGAAGAGCAGTCAGTGCTCTTAACCACTGAGCCGTCTCTCCACTTTTTAAAGTATGTAGATACGTGTGTGTACAAAGGCATTTGTGTGTATAAATGTGGGTATGCATGGGCCACAGTAAAAATGTGGTGGAGGTCAGAAGCTAGCCTTGGATGTCTGTTTTTGTTTCTTTGTTTTGGTCTTTTCAAAACAGGGTTTCTCTGTGTAGCCTTGACTGTCCTGGGCTCTCTTTGTAGACCGGGCTGCCCTCGAACTCACTGCTATCCTCCTGCCTCTGTCTCCCTAGTGCTGGAATTACAGGTGTGCGCCACTGCGCCCGGCCGCCTTGGATGTCTGATCCTCTCTATCTTGTTTGAGAGACAGTCACTTGTTAATCCCCTCCCCCACCTCCTACCCTCCCCCACATGTGTGTCAGGCTAGTTGATCTAGAAGCTATCAGGGATTTTCTTGTCCCGACCCCCCCATCTCATCACAGGGGTACACTGGGGCCACAGTTGCATGCTACCACAACTAGCTTCATGTAATTTCTGCAATCTGAACTCAGGTCCTCATGCGTGACTGTACCTGCCGAGTCATTTCCTCAGCCTCGGTGTGTGTGCTGTTCTTCAACACCTTGAACAAAGTACCTAAGTCCAGTCACTCTTCTAAAGAGGACCCTGGTGAGTCTCGGCAGAAGATTTTGGGCTCAGGCCGTAGAGAACAGATGATGTTTATGGTTAGAAAACTACACTCAGCTACCATTCACCTGTGAGGGACGCTACCTGTTAGTAACTAAGAAAAGCATTTCGTTCCTTTCTGAACTGTGCAGCCTCTAAGATGCTCTTAGTGTGGGATCCAGCAAACCTAATTGCATTAAACACAAAAGCAATTACTTATCATACAAGTCTCTCGGCCTCTCCTGGGTGGTGGGTACCATTTCATACCAGGATATTTATCCCAGATAATCTTTGACAAATGCTTCACTTCAGAAGGACTCCAAATAAAATATCTCCCCTATCCAGACTTTCCTGCAAACCATAGTTTAGTTTGGTTTTTTAAAATGGCTAATCACCCCCTTTGGGTGATTTTTGGATATCTTTTTCCTCAACGTAGTCCATCTAGATTTTCAAGATTTTTGCCAAGGGACAGCGAAGAATATTAGAACCACTAGGCCATGGCTGTTTACTATTTCAACATATGGAGGAAAAGGTGGGACAGTTTTGCAGAGCAGATGCGCCTTGTATAATCACAGTATCATAAGGGGACTTTGATTACACAGAAAATAAGCAACGGGATCCAGAATCCAGAAATAGCTACTCAGGCTTCTTCAGACACACCTATCAAGTCACTTAACTTTTTGTGCATATCACTATGTTTATAGCAATCAGCTATATAGGGTGTTAACAATGGAAAAGAAAGGAAATCAACAAAGCCGGGTTTATTAACCTTATTCAAAGGGGGCTACAGGTAGTTCTTGTGACAAGCGATAGCTTTGTTTGGTAGCTGTCTGTTAACGTGGAATTAAATGCGGACCATCAAGCCTATCAAATGGCCCATCCAGCCTCAGCTCACAGTTTTGCCTGCATTGGGTTGTTCTGTGGGCGTGGCTGTGGGCGTGGCTGTGGGCGGGCTCTATCGTCCGCTGATTGATGTGGGAGTACCCAGTCCACTGTGGGTGGTACGATTCCCTAGATGAGGGATCCTGAGCTGTGTAAGAGTGGAGAGACCAAGTTGGGCACAAGCAAGAAAGCAAACGAACATGTTCGCATTCATTTCACTCTGCTCCTGATTTTGGATATGATGTGACCAGCCAACTCAGGCTCCCGATGCTGTGACTTCAACATGGTGACGGATGATAGCCTGGAACTGTGAGCTAAAATAAACCCTCTCACCACCTGCCAGGTACTTGTCGTCACGGTGTTTTTATCACAACAGAAATGACACCAGGACACATCCTTGTTTTAGTATATCTCCATGTGCATGCATATTAATTCATATATATTACTGATTTGTTAACTTTGAGTTCATGGCCAACAGCAGTTTAAATCACCTGTCTGAGTTGAAATTGAATCAAGAACAGTTTTTATGGAAATTGGTAACACTTGAGAGTAATTTGGAAAAGTCAATCCAACAAACGGCGTACGCAGTTTTCATACAATACTTGGTAGAATCTGGCTCCGAGGAGTACAGACTTGTGTCCTATTTATTGGTTTGACCACTTGCCGGACACTAGAACTGAGGCTTCATATGCATTTTCTCATTTAATCGTGACCTTAGCTCTGCGCAAGGAAATGTCGTTGCCCCATCCATGTTCACTGTATAAGGAAATTGTGCTGGCCAGCCCTTTGTCAACTTGACACAAACAAAGGCCTTCTCAGAAGAAGGAACCCCTGTTGAAACAATGCTTCTGTCACATTGGTTTTTAGTCAAGTGGGTGGGGCCTTTTTCTTGATTAATGATTGATGTGGGAGGGACCAGCCCACTGCGGGCGGTGCCACCCCTACTCTGGCAGATAGTCTTGGATTGTGTAACAAAGGAGGATGAGGAAACCATGAGAAGGAAGCTTGGAGGTAGCTTTTCTCCATGGTCTCTGCTCCAGTTCCTGCCTCCAGGTTCCTGCTTTGTCTTCCCTCGATGATGGGCTGTAATGTGGAAATGTAACCCAAATAAACCCATCCCTCCCAAGTTGCTTTTGGTCATGATATTTTATCACAGCGATGGGAACCAAGTAAGACAGAAATGGCGGTTGTGAGGACCAATAACGTAGCCAGTGGTGCATGGCGAGGAGCAAGGAAAGATTCCGAACTCGGTCTCTGACCTCAAACTCCCATTTGATTTAATTAAATTATTTAGTTTGAACTAGTTCATATTTCCCTATTTCATATGAAATCCACACTGCCTGACAACCCATGGGGCCAAAGTCAATAGTCTTACTGTGGATGGGAACAGGTTAGCAGACACAGAAGGTGTGGCCTGAGGTGACGAAGATGCCTCTGGCCCTCATATTTGGATAGCCTGCTAGAGTTTGTACAGTTCCTTCACTTATGTCATATGTCACAGGTCCTTGTACAATTCCAGCAATTTCTCCTTGGAATTTTACTAACTGGAAACTCATTGAGAGAAAAAAATGAGTGAAAGATTCCAAAGAGACAGGCAGGTGACCAGCGAAGGCAAGAATTGGAACTCAGACCTCAACGCCCCCTCCGTCCCCAATCCCGGTGTCCTTTGGCCTTGACCTTTGGCCTTGACCTTTCAGCCATCCTCTAGGACCAATTGGAAGAAAAGCCAGTAGCCATTTAACCTCCCACCCCCCTACCCACAGTTTCACTTTCTGTCGTTTCAGTTACCCAGTCAACCACAATTCAAAAACAAAAAAATATTAAATGGGAAGTTCTAGAAATACACAGTTCATAAGTTTTAAATGGCATGCCATTTTTAATAATGTCCTAAAATCTCTAGACATGAGTCTTCCTTCAGTTCAGACTGTCCACACTGCATACACTGCCCGTGGGCTAGATACCCAGGAGCCATCTTTCTTATCAAGTCAACAGCCACAGTCACACAGTCCTCAGGTAACCTTGCTATGGTCACTAACTGTGCTGGCATGGTACCTATGCCACCAGCTCACTTCTCTTCACATAGCTATTACATCATCGCCCATCACAAGAGGAAGGACAGGTATGGCTCATCACAAATGTAACTTTTTAATTATTGCACTTGTTCCAATTGTTGCATCTATGAGTAATTAATATTTTTTTTCCAGGTTTAACTTATAAATTACTTTTACCATTCACTGTAGGATACAATGATGAAACAGCGTACCTGAGATTTGGTGCCTTCCGCAGTGTCCACATCCACTGAGACACTTAAACCGTGTGTATGTGTGTTTGTACACGCGCACGTCTGTCTGGGTCTATTGCTCTCCGTTTGACTCCCTTGAGACAGACTCACCACTGAACCTGGAGCTAGGTGGGCCTCCTGCAAGCTCCAGAGCTCTCTCTGTCTTTGTGCCCCGCCACAGGACTGAAGCTACAGGCATGTGAAGCTGTACCTAGTTTGTTGGTTTTCACTAGTGCTGAGGGTTTGAACTTGGGTCCTCATGCTTGTGCTCTGACCTGCTGAATGATCTCCCTAGCCTGACTGTCATCCTTTGAAACTTGAGTTGTATGTGTTGGCTTTCCTGACTCAAAGCCTCTCCCAGACACATCTCTTGTGCATGGGTTTGCCTAGAAATGCATACTCCTCTTAATTCTGGGTTTGTTTTTTTTTAATGGTGTGTTGGGCATACAGAAGGTTTGGTAGTATAGTTAATGCTCTGAATAGCATACATGACTGGAATCTGCGGGCCGTTTAGGCTCAATTTGTGGGTTATTCCGCTGGGGGGATTTTCCGGTTATGCAGAACAGGTTAATTAAGCAAAGTTGCTGGAGGGGGCTTCCTTGGTATGGAGAGGGGGTGGACCACAGCAGCATCTGAAGGCTCCAGCACTGACTGGCATCCTTACCCAGCACCGGAAGGCTCTTTGGATCTGAAAAAGGGAGCTTTTTCTTGGTTTTTGCAGCCTTGGCTCTGACCACCCTCCCTCTGTCTCACAGCCAGTGTGCGAAAGCCCTCATGGGCCCCTGTCCTGCAGCAGACGTGAGGGGACACAGGGCTCTTTCTCCTTCCAGCAATAGTAGAAGGAGAGAGAGTAAGGCCTTTCCTAGTCCACGCAGAGCTGGTCTATGGGGGGAGGGGAGGACTAGCAGGAGATGCTGGCTCTGTTTCCCAGAATTAATGGTCGGCTTCTGCTGAGGCTATTTGCACTGTAAACGAAATTAAACAAAAAGCAGAGATGAAACAAAACAACTGAAATGATCAAAAAGCATTCTGGCGCTGGGTGTAAAACATGCTTCCTCTCGGCGATGCAGGTCCAAGTGTGTGTGTCCGCTGGAAGGTGGCTGCTGAGCAGTACCCATGAGAGGTCACTTGTCAGGGAGACAGCAGGAACATGCATTTAAAGAGGAACCTGCCATTCCATGCTCCAGGAATTGTCACACATCTTTGTGGTGAGTTTCACATGTGATGAAGGGGGCGGGGTCTGCTTTTAAAACGTAGGTCACTGGAGATAGACCTGTGGAAATGATAATAATTTAGCAACTTTACTCCATCAAGTAAGGAGTAATTCCTAACATCCCTCTGTCTCACCAAGCAGTTCTGTGGTAGACTCATTCAAAGGAAAGTTTTGTCTGGTTTTCCATCTGCTGCGATAACCACAATTAGTCAAACAGGCTGACGTTATCCCAGCTCAGGCGGGGCCTTATGTCACCTCGCCAACTCTGGGTAAGGTCTGTTCTTGGGAAGATGTTGCCGATGGACTCTGAAGGACCATCTCCTCGTAGTGAGTGAGCTGACTCTAAGATGGAAAGCTCATGTCCTAAAAGAAAGACCAAACAAGATCTATGAGCATATCCCCTCTTTTCTGAGATGCCCTCTTTCCAGATGTTTCATCCCGACTGCACCCGAGTCTCCACTCTCACCAGCAGAATTGATCATCCTTGTCTGCCCTGACACTTGGGGTTCTGTGACCTTTCTTGAGCACACAAGTGTCCTTCCCAGGAACCCCAGAGTCTTCTGAAGCCAACTTGCCTGAAGCTGCCTCAGCCCTCTCATCGAAGCTCTTTCTTTGTTTATTAGTTTACTTTAGTTTCGGAAAGCAATTTAAGGCTCAAAAGAGTTGTGTAAACAATTTGAAGGAGCCAGTGAGAGGGATCCGTGGACAGAGGTGCTTGTGGCCGAGCCTGATGACCTGAGTTCAACTCCAAGGATTCACATAGAGGAAGGTGAAAACTAATGCCCACAAGTTGTCTGACCTACACACACACACACACACACACACACACATACACACACACACACATGCATGCCACATGCACACGTGCATGTACACACACGCAGAAAGTAAACAAGTAAATAATTAAATTTAAATATAAAAAAGCAATGCCAAGATTTTATGCTTGTGCTGGATGAATTAATTATATGACACATGGTCTTATTGTAGAGAAAATTGGAACCCTGGTACTGGAGGTAGAAAAAAAGAGAGTGGTAAAACCTTCCATCTTACAATTAGGACAAAAACAGGAAATTTCTAAATGTGACTTTGAAGTGAAACACGTTATAACTAGCAAGTTAGCCTGGAAACCCCAGACCCCCGGGACAAATGAATATGATAAATGTTGTTTAGTATTATTATTAATTACATTTATCTATCTATCTATCTACCTACTTATTTATTTGTGTGTATAGGTGCACACTTACCATCATATGCGTGTAGCAGTCAGAGGACAACGTGGGGGAGTCAGTTCTTTCCTTGTACCAGATGGGATCCATGGATCGAACTCATGGATTTTCCAAAAAGCTCTTTTACCTGCTGAGCCATCTTGCCAGGCTAAAGTGTCCCAAGCGAATTGTCTCGCCATGCCTCCGATGCTTTTCTTAAAGCCCTCCCGTCCTCCGAAACCTCAGCTCTTCCCTGTCCCTAGGAACCTCCTTTCTGTGTTTGAGAGCAATGCTGGAGGACAGTGTGGGCTCTGGGACCACTCAGCCTGGCTTCAAACTGGGGCTTTGCTCTTTGAGCAAGCTGCTGAAAGCTCACCTGCCATGGGGCTAGAAGGAGGCAGTGTATAAAGTCACTTAACGCAGTGTCTGCCACACAACAACTGCTCGCCAAGACTTAGCTGTGTCACCAGGAAGCAGGCGCTCGCTCGTCAGTCTGGACACATTTCCCATGTCACAGCTGTGATAACTTTTCTTTCTTGAGCTCTCAACTGTTCCTGACTTGACTATAGAAGGTGTTGGGGTTAGGCAGGCCAGCAGGGACAGAGAATATGACCAATTGAGGATCCCGGGGGCATAGGAATAGAGCTCAGTATTTTGTTGAGGTTTCTGGGCTAGCTTTGACTTATCCAGGAGTTCAAGGGAGCTGAAGGTGATATGGCCAAATAATTTGGATTTATTAACACATATTCCTTCTTGTTGTATTTCTAGTGTCCTTTGAATCTCAAGTGTCCAGCTGGGCATCAGGGTCACCCTTTTCTATGGGCTCTCCTTTTTTTTTTTTTGTTTTTTTGTTTTTGTTTTTTGTTTGTTTGTTTTACTTTTGTGATCCTTAGAACTTTGTTGTAGTTCCTTACACAGTTGTCTAGAACACCTTGGCGCACTCTCACATAGAGAACTGGCTTTTTCACATTTTAAATAAAAGATCCTTTAAAAAAATTTTATTCACACTAAACCAAGAATCCCTCCCAGGTAGGCAATGCGGCCTTTTGCTTGTTTTCTGCTGGTTGTTTCGACCTTTTCCTCTCTCCGCGCCCCTTCTGCCTTCATGTGACCCCCTCCTCCCCCTCCCTGCCTCCCTGCCCCCAGTTCCTCTCCTAAATATTTAGCAAGCACCTTAGGACGAGAGCCCCCAGTCCGGAGTGACTGCGCTGGCTGAGCCGCTGATTCAGCGTGGCTGCTAGGGAAGGAACAACACACATCAGAACTTGCTGATAGGGTTAGAACAAGCTTGTAAGATGGAAGAAAACTGAGGTCCCCGCATTTTCTGGGCGATGTAAGGCTGTTCACCTCTGGGAGGCAGACCGCGGCTGATAAGGGAAGTCTTAAGGCTTCCCAAGGCTCTCTGTTCTGTTACTTTAGACACTGAGTGGAGCAGCATGGGCCGGCGGTGGGAGGCTGCTGCCCCTGCTGTGACTGCCCTGGCGCAGCTATGGCCCTTCTCTCTGTATCAGCATCAAGAGGATGCGGCCATCCCATGCACCCAGCAAAGCCTTCTGCCCCACCTAACCGAGCTCCAGGTTGCCCATAGATCGTCTGTTTCCCACAGAAATGGAGGTAGAAGATAGGTAAAAACAAACATTTCTGCATTACCCCCACCCCCACCCCTGCGCGCGTTTGGTGCTGGGAGTAGACCCGGGGCCTTGTTGCGTCTTTAACACAGGTGAATTTTCTTTTATGTGTGAGGGGTTTCCTTTTGCTGACTATATAGTTTCAAATTCTAATGTTAATGTAACTAATTCCTGGCAGATGATGGATTTTTTTTAAAGCACAATTAAATTAAAGCAGATTTTCTTTTGGTAAACTATTTTTAGTAAAATGCATAGGATTAAAAAAAAAAACCTACCCAGTGCTAACAATATGCTCAATCTGGATGTGAAGGCATGCTGCTAACTAAGATCCGTGACACATTTTGTTAACATCATGTAAGTCATGTACTGGTGGATTAATCTGAGAAGAATTTAACCTTGTATAAATAAGTATGGCTAGCTTCCTGATAGATCCGCCAGTGAGAGATTTTAAACTATTAAAAATGTGAACAGACATTAAATAGGACACATACTTTTTAGTTCATATAAAAATACTATGCAAGGGGTCATTATAGAGGAGAAAAGAGAGCTCAGGCTCAGGAAACACTGAAACGTTTGGTGTGGGCGTCTCCTTCGTCTCCTTCGGATGGCGGAGCCGTGCTAAGGGCTGGACCCCTGTTTCAGAGTCTGCTCTACCACCACACTGACCCTCCAGCCCTTTTAATTTTCTCAGAGGAGATAGAGTCTTGATATGTTGCCCAGGGTGGCTTCTGAATCCTGGGCTCAAGCCATCCTCCAACCTTGGCTTTCTCAGAGGGTAGGACCACAAGTTCAAAGTCAGTTTTAAGTTACATAAACGTAGGCCTTGCATCCCAAGGTAATGCCACTGGGACTTTGCCATGTCTGATCATTTGCTTAGCAAGGAGCAGCAAGAAGGTCCTTCCTTAAAAATTGCCTATAAAATAGGCTCTGTGTCTCTGTGTCTCTATGTCTGTACCTGTGTCTGTCTGTCTGTCTGTCTGCCTGTCTGTCTGTCTCTGTCTCTATCTCTGTCTCTCTTACTCGTGTGTGTGTGTGTGTGTGTGTGTGTGTGTGTGTGTGTGTGTATGTGTTCCACTGAAGAAAATTATGAGTGAGAAAATGCAACCCACTGAGAAGCAAGTCCTCACTGCAAACGCAATGGTTGGCATTCCTGACTTGATTGATTATCCTGACGTCCTCCCTTCTCCCTGCCAGGAGCAGCCTCACCCCTGCCTAGGACCACAGAGCTATCTCCTCCGAGCTGCTTGCCAGACCCGTTATCCATTATCCCATCCTCTCAACAGCTGTTTCTTGCTTGCACTCCATGTGCCATGAGTTGTTTTTTTTTTAAGTCTTAAAAAAGAGATGTTTATATAGGTTTCATGATTTCATTCTTGGACTAACAAAATGGTTGTTCTCCGTTGCCTTACTTGATGCTCCCAGTTCTAAGCATCTGGCTGTCTCGCTGAAGGTGGGGAGAGCACAGCCTTCTCAGCCCTTCCCTTAGTGGCACCATGGTCAGCATCATGTTGGGGCCTTGCTGGAAAATGGGATACACAAAGCAGGCTGCTATCTTCCTTCCCTTCCAGGCCACTCTGAAAAGGGAACCAGTATAGGTTCTTAAAAAGAGAAAGAACAGCAAAAAGGCCCACGTGCTTCCTGTTTCAAACGACTGAACACCCCACACAGAGAACAGGAGAGCCTCCATTGAAGAGACAAAACAGGAAGTTCCTACTTCAGTGTCAGTGTCCGTCCTAGGGAAAGTGAGCCTCATGGATGTACAACCAGACCATCAGCATTTGTAGAAGGCTCTGTGGGTTAAAAAAAAATTATCTAAGGGGTCTACATCTAGTTCTGGTAACTCATTTTCTCTCTGGTAACTTTGGAAGACACCGGAAGGAACTTGCTGTCACATGGGCAGTCGGGGGATGGGACTGCATTCCACAGGGACTGATGACACAGATCTACCTCTTCCAGCTGTTTGTGGGCCAAGGCAGGAGAGTCGCTTCAACACAGGAGTTTAAAGCCAGTTTGGGCAACGTAATGAGACCCTGTATCTAACATAAATCAATCAATAAATACACAGATGATAGAAAAAATGAATTGGGAATTGGAAGCTCTATCTTTCACATTCTCTATTTTGATGATGCCCCATGGACAGTGATGTCCCACAGCCCAGGAAACACAAGTAGCATTGCCTGCCATTCCCCAGCCTTACACATCTTTCCAGAGATTCTGAGGCCACTTCCTGAGTAGTTTGATGTGAGAGGTGAGACCTTTTTCTTCATTTTCTTCTGGCCTAGACATCAAATTTATCACCCAAACTTAACATTTTATTGCTATGGGAAATATTTTTTTTTTAGGTCGTCCTTGCAAACAAACAAAAACAGACACAGACACCCTAGAATCTCTACATATATGATACATGTAGTGCAGGGACTACAGACTGAAGTGTCAAAAACCAAACCCTAACCGTGCCTGGTTGACAAATTTTACAGCTGTGGGAAGGTTTAAAGCAACACAGATCGCCTGAGCCGGTGAGTTGATTTGGTGAGAACTAGATGCTAATGAGCCTTTGATCTGCGCAGAGGCCGGTGAGCTAGAAACACAGCCTCTCGCCTGCACCCCTCACCCTGCCAGCTGTCTCACAAATGCTTGCCATTGGTCACAGGGGGGACCGGGCAACCTGGGAGTGGAGATGGATCAGCTCAAATCCATCATCTCTCCGCATGCATCACTCAAGTGCTGGCCCACATCGTGACTAGCCAGCAGCAGCCCCTTCCTAGCAGAGATGCACACATCGCAATGAAGTTTGGGGTGTGTGTGTGTGTGTGTGTGTGTGTGTGTGTGTTGGTTTTTGAAAGGAAACTCTTTTTCTTGTCTGAAAATAAGCATATACTGGTATTTACTTCCTGGCTTGGGTTTTGGAAGGTTGTATGTAAGTATGTATGTATGTATGTATGTATGTATGTATGTACACAGGTGATGATTATGGGATATCTTTGATAAAGAGAATAAAAATCAGGATCAGGGAATACTTTTCGTTTCTGAGAACCGATGGGGGGGGGGATGGGGCTGCCAGGCACACAAGGACAGCATGGAGCAGCTGGGCTCCAGTGGGGAGGCTGACACGGCCACAGCAGCTGGACAAATGGAAGGGGTCAAGAAGTATTTGTGTCCCCTGACTTCTTCCTGTGCATCTCCGAACAGTGGGCTTCATCAAAGCCCCGCACCCAGGAGTGATATCCAGGGCAGTTTCCGTGTGTAACGCTCCCGCCTCCCAAGATGCCACTCCAGAAGAACATTCCAGCACCACACATCCAGGATGGAGCCATTTTTCTTCTAGCATGTGCTATTTTTAGAAGTTGGTTTTTGATGGAGGAGAAAACAACCCACATTCCAATCATATCAAAAAAAAAAAGTCAAACGTGAAAGTTTTATTAGCTGTCCGCGTTTTTCATCTGATGAAAATACCCTCTAACACTCGCCGGGTTTTGTTTAGGTGCCTACAGTATGCTGGGTGTGAAGGGCGACGGGTGGCAGCACAGAGCCTCCTGGGGGCTGGGTCCTTGACGATTTCCATATGGACTCTATATCACATGTCCCTCTCCTTAGGACGACTTATTTTGATTATTATTTCAGAATATAGAATGCGTGTGCACTTAGTACTGGAGGCCAATTAGAGAACAACCAGGAAAGCAATATTAACGAAGGTCTAGGGGCTGAGATGATTTACTCTTTTCAAATCACTGATTGTCCACATGGGTGGGTATGATGGACTCACACAGGGTAAGAGGTGGAGGCAAGTGCTTGGAAAAGCCAGAGCCGGCACTGAGAGCAGGATTCCAGTGCTGCGTGCAAAGGACTGGAGTGCACGATAAGTCAGCGGGTTCTGGCCTGTTGCACAACTGAACCCAGTTTTCAATGAGCCGGGCTCCAAACGCTGCTTTGGAAATCTGTTGCGTAGAATTTGGGGTTCTTTGCCTCGCGCCTAGGAGGAATAGTCACAGTATCGGGGCTCCTGTGATGACCCCTGAGAATGCCTTCTTCTCCTCTAGGGTGGCCTCGGAGCCCCACGCTCCACCTCACGCAGCCTCTTGTACGCTGTCTCCCAGCTCATGTTGTTCCAGCCGAGCTGTTTCATGATCTGTCACCAGGCTATTTCCATCTCAAGACTTCGTTCTGAGCCCCATGCCTTTGCTGTGAGTCCCCAGTCAAGATGGCTGCCCCCTTTCCCTTCAAAGAGATTTTTACTGGGCACAGCCTACTGCATCCCTGACATCACCTTTGGTTACCTCCTTTGCACTGTAGCTTTTTCTACCTTTGTTACCACCCTAGACGCTGTCTGTGTATATTATTTGGTCTCTCTCACCAGAAACTAGGCTCCTGTGGGCAGAGGTACTGTTCTAGTTTATTCTATGCTTTATTCCCAGCACATAGAATGGCACATGACACAAAGCGACTGTCCAGTAAATAATGTTGAATGGATCTGATCTTGAAAAAATGTATTTTAAGCCAAACTTGGAGCCTGAAAGTCCACCTGTGTAGCCAGGAGCAAATGGCTCTCGCCACATCTTTCTATCGCTGGGGAAGCAGACCTTTTCAGCTTGCCACCAAAAAATCTGCTGAGATGAACAAACAGAGTCTGTTTGTAAAATGCCTTGACATGACGGCACATTCCCTCTCCAAGCCGTGGGTCTTCATCTGTAAAACTGGAGCATCGTGCTAGCTTATTCTCCAAGGTTGCCTAGTGCTGTTTACACCTGTGGTAATGGAGGCGAGGAATGGCAGCCTCTCTCCCGCTGCCTGGCCCCAGCTACAATGACAGGTGGTGGATTGAGTGGTATTTTTACCTAGAGGTCTCCACATCTTCTCCCTACACGTGTTAGGGTTCTGGCTTATGTTTCTTTGGGGGGTCCTTCTTGCTTCCTGTGTTCCTGTGCACATGAGCCTACATATACAATGGATAAATAGCGGCATCTACTAGGCTGACATCTCCCCTGGAGGCACTGGAATGGGACCAGTGCATTGGGAGCGATGGAAGCATCCCGCTTGTACGGAGTTCTGTGTGTGGAGATGAGGCTAGATGTGTTGGCAACAGGTTCTCCACACATTAGAGAGCAATGGGCCGTCGTAACGGTCCATAGCTTCAAAGTGGACTTGCGCCCAGCAGCCTTGATCGTGCATGGTCCCTTTGAACTCCTCCGCTGCCATGCCTGACCCCTCAGCCCAAGCTCTGTCCCCCCCCTCCCCAGTCACCTGGAATTGTCTGTAGAAGCCAGCCAGGCTGTTCACCAGCTCTGGCATCTCAGCTTTCTCATTCATCTTGTAGCCTGAGCATACGTGGAAATTTAAATTCCTAAGATTTATTTTAACTTTTCTTTTTATATGTCAAACAGACTTTCCCTTATAAATCCTGAAATCACCTTTGAAATTTTAGACAAGGGCAGATGTCACTTAATGTGACTGGCAAATGTTCCACACGCCATTTGTTGTGTGTGGTGGTGTTATTCCTTTTGCTTCTTTTTTTTTTCCCTCTCTCTCCCTTTTTTCTTCTCTTTATTTTTTTTTCTAAATCGCCATCACACTATAAAGCCAATTAAAACAAACTTTGCAAAGATCCTCATTTCTGGCTACGATATTCCAACCTCTGACTTTTTCTGAAACACGAGATAAGACTTTCTGATTAACTGGGGGTGGGTGTTTATCCAATCTGTTCATTTTATACATCATGGATAGTGCTTTTTAATTTTTATGCCATGACAGTGGCATATACTTTCTGAAATTAATAAATACAATACATACTATCAATGTGTGAAATTTTTTTTAAAAACCCCACAGATTTCCATAGTTTGACATACAAAAAAATGTACTCACACACTTTTGAAATCTACTGTCAAATCATTTCACATCTGTACCTAAAGCAAACAGACATAATGCTAACAGCTTGTTCGAATTCAGAAATGCCACCCGCTAATCAGCCCACCTGTGGCATTCTCAGTCCATCTTGCAAGCTGCATAGCCGGCTGCCAAGAATCTTGACAAGAAAATGTATATTAAATTATTGAATAAGATTGGAAATGTTGTACAGTGCAGGATAGAGAGCATGCACGGCGTGTGGCCAATGAACACCCTGCACCTCTTCACTCTGATGTCTGCTTAGAGGTGACCTAGCTCCATCTTTGGATGCAAAGTTAGCGGTGAGGCTTTTGGGGTTTTTTATCGGTCCTGCTGAGGGGAGGGTGAGTGTGGCCGTGATGTGTACCTGACATTGGGTAAGACAGAAGGCAAGGGAAAATGCAGAGGACAAATTCTGAACTGAGTTCCGTGGAAATACCCCATCACCATAAAGACCTCGTCGCACAGTGAGGATGTTGAAACAAAGGTTTTCTACCATCCTGACAGTCTTAGAAACCACAGTGACCTAACAACCAAATCCGACCATATTCGGTATTATTTAGGATCCTAGAAGAAAATGGCCTTTTCATCTTTCTTGTGGGGGAAAAGGGCCAAATAAAATGCAAAAGTGAAATAAACCTGCTGAGATCCTTGGAGCAAAATAGATGTATCAGACCACGGAACAAACCATGGGTGCCCTGCTGGCCACACCCACGAGCTTGTGAAATTGGCTTGTAAACGTGACATTGCACAAAACCGTTACATTTTAACACACAATTAGTTTCACTTCTGTGGACTAGAGGAGCTCTCCCAAAGATCTCTGGGGGTCTGTGGGTAAGAAACGTTGGTTTAGCATCTGTTCTTTTAAGGCTGTTTGCTCTGGGAAGGCAGTGTGTTTTGCCATAAATTTAGGTCATTAATTTGTATCTGTTCTTTGTTTATTTAAGAAACAGGACAAAAGGGCAGCTGCTGAAACATTTGGCTGTGCCGAGGGGTAGTGGGCTGACATGCTGGAGTTCTGCACATGATCAGCTTGAGTTTGTATCCACAGCTACAGGACACAACTTTACGGGAACACTTTGCCAAGCCATGTGGAGCTCCACTTCCCTCTGCATCAATACCCTTTTAATTACCTGATCCTGAGGGGGGCAAAAGTTAGAGAGGGTTTCTGAGAGAGAGAGAGAGAAAGAGAAAGCCTTGGACCTTCAGCGAGTCAGTTTTCTCATTTTTAATAAAAAAAAATAAATCACTATGATCAAATGTTTGGTAATTACTCTATGGAAGGTTGGTATAAATTCTGCAGCTAGCCTGCAAAGGTAACACTGTGACCTATATAATTTGATATTTATAAACTGAAACACAGCGATATCCAGTCAATTGATTGTTAACAACATTTAATGCTCTGAAATTGGCCATTAAGTGCAGAGTCGTTTGAAAGGCGTTACTGCTATTACGAAGCATTGCAGAGGTTTTATTTATTATCATAAACCTAATGGATGCAGTAAATTAGGTGTGTTTAGAAAGGTCGTTTGGTGCTTGTTGATACTGAATTCAGATGACCAGGGAAAGGGGGCAGTATTTTCGAGGGTAGTGCACAATTAAGCGACTACGAGTGGAACGCATGGAAGCACAGAGCCCCTTGGAATAATAATGCAACCATCACAATTTTATAAGAAGAGTAGAACTGATGAAAAGGCCATATTTCAAAATGATAAATTTTCAATCCAAAACTGTCTTAAAAAACAAAAGGAACAAAGCAGAGTCACCTTAAGGGAGCTTAACATGCCAAAGAAATCTGTGTCTAGAATCCTATTTCTTATGAATAAAAGGTGACGTCCTTCTTTCCTTACAGTTTTCCCAGGAAAGCCCCTCATGAGAGGGTGTGGTCCCTCTGCAACTCTCAGGTTGCTTGTGTTACTTGGGGTCACTTTTTGCACGAGCCACTTGTGGTGTTGGGCTTGTCAAAGGCATGTGGGAACTTGAATAGTTGGATGGGCTGTGAGATAATGTATTTCTTCTGTTGAATATATCTTTTTTGTGTGAGGAGAAATGGTTTTGGATTTTTTTTAGGTGTTCTTCATGAGAAAATTGTAAATGAAAAATTGGTAACAAATTGGGACTGCTCTTCCAGGGTCAAACTCATCCTCTGGGCCAATGTCTGGAACTCTCTAGAAGCTGGAGGCGCATGCAGGCATTTGTGGTGGAGAGCCTCTGGCTGTGGCAGGCAGCTGTCTGCATTTAGAGAGGAGGATGTGACACTCACACCTCAGTGGGATTTAGCATTTATTTCTTCTCCCTCTGTCTTTGACTCAGTGTCAGGGTCCATGCAGATCTTTGAATTCCTGCTCTTGGAAAGAATGTTTGATAGTTGCGCTAGTTCTTTGTTGTCATTGCGTCGCTGTGTGCTCACGGGGAGGAGAGAAAGATTTAAGTGTCAAACTGTGTTAGTCTCAGGAAAAGCTGAAAAGATCCTTTTTCAATGTGGGTGAAAAAGGGAAGGAAAAAAAATGCAGCCAATTAGACATGAGACCCGACCAGGTTTCCTGTGCTCTGAGATGCTTCTTGGGTCTATGCAAACCCATCGCTCAGTCTTACATGGATGCTACGTTAAGTCCTTTAGGGAAGAGTTGGATGATACCCAAGCTAGCAGGTATTTCTTCAGCACCTACTATAGGTGAAGAAATACACTATGTGTTGTAGTGTCCATGGACATCTGAGAAATTATCAGGAACTTTGATGCACCAAGAGCATCTGGACTTTGGTGGTGATGGTGGTAAGGATGATGTCAACCAAGGTATTTTTCCAGAACAAAGAGAAATGGCTGTGGCAGTACACACCAGCACTCCCAGTTGCTGGGAGGAGTGAAACAGGGGGACCGGTTAACCCAGTCGTGGACACCAGCCTGGACAACATAATGAGGCTTATCTCAATCAATATCAAGTAAACTATTGTTTTAAATTTTTTACAAAAAGGAAACCAAACTTAGGGAGATCAGGATGTATCTGCCTTAAAGACACTGATCACCTTTGCTCACTGAATTGGGCACAGAATTCTTGGTGCTTGTCCCATAGTCGGTTCTTTTCTTTACTCTTTTATTTTGGCCTGAACTCATCAGACTTTTGTTCTCCTCCACTGGCTTCTACTTCCCAATGGCTTAGTGAATTTAAGAAGCACACACACACACACACACACACACACAGAGAGAGAGAGAGAGAGAGAGAGAGAGAGAGAGAGAGAGAGAAAGAGAGAGAGAGAGATGCTAGAACCACCCGGCCCCCAACAGCCAAGCCAAAAGGCATCTCTCTGGTTCTTTATGGGACTCTCAATGGCTATTAAAAAGATATTTCACACGTGCAAAAATGATAATATTGATATGAACTATAGAGCTGATGCGGCTTCTCTCTGGATGTCTAGTTTTCCTTGCTTGTCGTCTGTCCCCAGTGTCCCCTGACTGCTCTGCTCCCCTCCTTTTCTCTGGGGGGGAGCCTTCCTCTTTAGGCAGCTTGCATGCCCTCCTCCATGTGATCATCTCCCCCAGGGTGGCTGTGGCCTTTGGGATGCAGTCTAGGTGTGAAAGGAATGATTATTCATTGTGATCTCCAAGCATGGAAGCCCTCCTCTCTTTATAGAGGCTCCATTCCCCAGAGAGCATCTTGGCAGCATTTTGCTTAAAGTGGAATCAAAATGTATCTCATATATATATATATATATATATATATATATATATATATATATATATATATATATTCTTTCCACATGACATCTCTCAGGAGACTTTTGATGCAGGTTCCATTTTTGTCTAGAGAGAAGATGACATTGTACTGGAGGGCAGGGGGGGGGCAGGGAGCAATGAACCACAAACGCCAAGAAGTCCCTTCTTGATTTGGCTAATTAATAACTGCGATCAACCACAAACCACTTAACCCTTTTGATGTCATCTCAGGTCCCCAGCATACAACTAGGTGGCAGGCCCAGTAATGACAGTCGTACCCCGCCCCCCCCTACCCCCACCCCGCCACTCTGAGCCACTCTAAGCCTGGGAAGCAGGACCCTGGAGCTTTTAAAGGAGACGTGTGCCCAGGTTTGATGGTGGTGAGCAATCAACCCGCTTTCTTCCATCTTGATATACTGCCCTGAAATCACAGGAATTTGTTTCCCCGTGCCGATGTTTCTTTAGGAAGAACATCTAGTCACAAGTGTGATTTCCCTGAAGAAACTGGTGGTTTTGAGTTTGAAATCAATATGCTCCTTTTATGCCAATGCCTTTGTATCGAAAAGCAATAGAGAGGAGAGAAATGGGCAGCCTTGTAATTGTGTCCACTTGATTGCCACATTGTAATGAGTGAGGCTTACTTTGAGAAATCACTGTGTATGTGTGTGTGTGATACTTGTTTGTGTGTGCGCACACATGTGCATGTGATCATATAAACACATGTGTGAGCACATTCATACTGAGGCCGGAGGTCAGCCCTGGTGTCGTCTTCAATCACTTTCTACCTTATTTTTTGAGGCAGAGTCTCTCACTGAGCCTGGAGCTCACAGACTCAGCTACACTGGCTTGCCACCAAGCCCTCAGGACTCCTTCTGCCTCTAACTTCCCAGCATGGCCATGTCTGGCTTTATCATGTGACACTGAGATCCAAACTCAAGTCCTCATGCCTGTAAAGCAGCAAGCACTTCACCAACTAAGCCATGTCCTATAGGAGGAATGAGACCTCCTTAGGCAGGAGCAAGGCCTGCCTGGCCACATACATGAGCAGAAGGGGCTTCATGTAGAGTTGGCCCAAGACCTGTCTGGACATGCCCCAGCATGCCCAGTGATTGACTGCCCAGAGCCTGGTGACATCACGATGGAACCAAGGAGGAGGAGCCAATAGGATCCTGGGAGAGGGGTATAAAGGCATGCACTACTTCAGCAACATAGGAGTCTGCTTCCACCTCATGCTGGACTCCCAGAGTCTGTGTTGTTGACTCTGTGCCAGTTCACCTCTGTCCCCAAGGGTCCTGGGCATGGGTCCCAGCAACAAGCCCCCAGCCCCAGAGGGCAGTTTTGAAAAGCAAATATTTTCTTTCTGATTCTGCAGCTACAGTTAGGCAAACTGACAGTCCCTGCTTCGTATTTAACCACACACGTACTTTCACACAGGTGAATTACACTATTAGGAATATAATGAGGAAACCCTTCTCATTTTGTTTCAATAAAACCTCATTCAGTAGTTTTCGTTGATAAGTTTTTATTCTGGGAATGCATTTCAAGTCTGCTTGAGGAACTGTGAAGGACCCAGAACAGAAGAGCGAGGAAGGCTGTGGGGTCTTTTGCAGGCAAGGAGAGGAGGTGGAGAGAGGAAGGAAAGGCAAGGGAAGGACAGACAGAGCCCGTAGCACGTGTGCACACTCGGGAGTGTGACCATGGCCCCTGTGATTGAGGCGTCATCTCCACTACAACTCCTCAAGCTGTGCTATGCAGAAACGTCAGAGACACGGGCAACTAGGTGCTTTCCTAGCACACCAAGAGCCTTCTGCCCAGTATGTGACATACCCTAGGAAATCCTTTTAAAACATCCTCTGTCTTAGCACTTTAGAAAGGAGAAGGAGAGCTGGGTGTGGTGGCCCACGCTTTTAATCCCAGCTCTCGGGAGGCAGAGGCAGGCGGATCGCTGTGAGTTCGAGGCCAGCCGGGTCTACAAAGCGAGTCCAGGACAGCCAAGGCTACACAGAGAAACCTCGTCTTGAGAAACAAAAAACCAAAAACAAAAACAAAAAAGAAAGGAGAAGGATAACAGGAGAGTGTGTTGCCCCGACTCCTGCTCATCACAACTGAGCACACCATGAAGCCTTCTGAAAGGGACACCGAGCTCGCTCTGCTCAGCACAGAGGCTGCCTGTGAGCGTGCTGCTGACACTGCCCCATCTCCCCTCCTGCCTCCACTCATCACCCCACATCCCAGAGTGTACTCTCACATCAGGACCAACAGCAAGTCCTGCAGCCTAGCACACATCAATCTCACCTTCTTCTTGGATTCTCCTGCATAGCAGCCGTGCTCTTACCACAGCAGCTCTTTTCTTCCAAAGCCCCCAGGTTATTTCTTCCTCTACCTGCTTGACTCTTGCCAAGGCATCAGGAGACCATCAAAGCTTATATACTATAGGAAATGACTCAAGCACCAGATGAAACCAATCAGGTTTCACGTGAGCCAGTGTCAAATAAAAACCTTGGATAGCATAAGGTTGTAAGGGCTCATAAAGAGAGCCAACGCTCTGGGCCCCCTATGGCTATGCCTCAACTCGAGCACAGCTCAATGTAGAAATCTACGGGCTCTAACTGACATTTATCAAGGGTTGGCTGTGCATAGACAGTGAACTAAGTGTTTCCTGTGCATTATCAAACTGAATTTTCTCAACTATTTCATTTTTTGTCCCCAAACAGGACTTTAGTATATAGCTCAGGATGGCATTAAACTCAGAATCCTCCTATCTCTATTTCCTGGATGCTCAGATTACAGGTGGGCACCAGCATGGCCAACTTTCTCAACAGACTTTTGAGGAATGGGATAGGAGTTCCCCCATAGGAAACAAGTGGCTCCTGATTACATGTCCAACAAAGTCAAGAAGAAACCAGGGCCTGTGGCACCTAAAAGAATACTTGTGACCATCATGCGAGAGGTGGCAATAGGGAAACCAGATTCTTTTAAAAAGACGTTATTTATTATTTGTGTGTGTGTGTGTGTGTGTGTGTGTGTGTGTAGTGTAGTGTAGTGTACTGTATGCTCATGTGTGAGTATGTAGGTCAGAGGACATGAGGTGTTTGGCTCTATGAATCTCCTTATCCCCTGAGACAGGGTCTCTCATTGAACCTGGAGCCAGGCTGGCAGCCAGCAATCCGCCTGTCTCTGTGACCTACACTGCTGGGACCATGAGTACTTGCTGCCACATTAAGTGGGGGCTTTGAACTCACAAGATTTGAACTCAGGTCCTCATGTATGCACAGCAAGCCCCTCTTACCCACAGAGCTCTCTCCCCAACCTCTGAACCATATTCTCAATGTAAAATCATCTCTAATGGGGGTATTTGTGCAAGACAGAGGGGGAAGAGGGAGATGTGAGGAAGAGAGGGCTGAGGGGAGGGTTCTGTTCTCTGAAGCTCACTGTCACAGAGGATGGCCACACACTGCCCACGAACTGTCCCAAGAGATGATCTCATCAGGAATATGAAAAATTTTTGGTTCAGTATACAAAATATTTTTTATACATAGATGTTGGCTCTGTTTCTTAACAATTAAACTTTATTATACAACTCAACTAGCTTACACAAAAGGGGAAAAAGGTTAAAGGGAAACAAGAGCGAACCTTCCAGTATCCATTCCCTAGGTGTCTCTGGCCTGCACGCTGGTCCGGCCTGTTCGCTGATCCTCTTTCTGATCCAAGCGTGCTCAAGCCCAGTCTGAACCTGCTGCTCCTCTCTGTCCTCTCCGCCAGTCTGTCTCTCGAGTGTAAAGGGCAGTCTCCCTCTCCCATTGAGGGTCGATTAGAAACACAATAGTACAGGTGGAGTCCCCAAGTCCAAGTCCGCTTTCTGAATTTTAGGCCCAGGATTGTTCCACCCAGTCTATCTCAAGGTTAATCTCAGGAAGTGTCCGTGGTGTGTCCAAGGGCAAAGCCCGCCAAGACTGCTTTCACCTGTGACAAAGCTTACAGTCCTTCCCACACATCCCCCTTCTCTTAAAAAAAAAAAATTAAGAACTTATACATAGAGAACTGTGAAACTATCTTTCAGAAGTTCTTTTTTTTTTTTTTTTTAAAAAGGACAGATTTTTCTTCTGAACAGACACAGGGCAGGCCCAAGACCTGATTCCTCTAGGACTGTGTAGTTATCTTCCTCTGTATATTGTCACCTGGTATATGACCCTATAGGGGTAGGTCACTTGAGAGCCGCACACGTGCAGACCCCTAGGAGTTGAAAGTCAATCTCAACTGAAAAAGCACAGTCCAGAGACGAATAACTGCCAAGGATAACAGGACTAACAGGAGAGCTGTGAACAAGGAAGCGGTCTCTGGGCTTTATTTATCTAATTCTTTTGCAGATATTATTTTTTTAAATGTATTTTAAATTTACATAGTCACTTTACATCCTGATTGTACCCCTCCCTCCTTTCCTCCTGGCCCCCTTCCCACTCTCTTGCCCCTACCTCTCTCCCCCACCTCTCCTCAGAAAAGGGGAGCCACCCTCCCTCCACTAACCCATCCCAGCACACCAAGCTGAGTCAGGACGGAGCTCATCCACTGAGGTCTCTGGGTTCTATGTCTATTACTTAAGACCAGCTTCTTTTCTGGCCCCAAAGTACAAGGCTGCCATGTAAAACCATTGAGGGAAACAATTTTCTTTTCATTGCATCAAGAGGGCAGTTAAAATTTTAAATCAGTTGTGTACGTGCGCGCGTGCATGCCCGTGCACGTACACGCACGCGTGCACACACACCACACAGGTGCGTACATGCATGAGCAAAAGCACGTGTGCTCACCATAGCGTGCACATGGAGGTGTACAGGAGTCAGTCCTCTTCTTCCATCATGTGGGTCTCAGTAACTAAACTCCTCAGCCATGGCAGCCAGCACCCTTACCTCTGCGCCATCTGGCTGGTCCACATTTTTAACTGCTCATGAGCCCTTACACTGGGAACTCACTTCTGGTTTGCATGCTAAAATTTAGGCTTGTGAAACAGGGAGGCCTTTTAACCTTTTGCTTCTTAAAGCAGTTTTCTATTAATGAAAGAGAATCTCTATGCACACATCGGTTTCATCAAGAATTCAAGGTCTGCTCTAGTTAGCGAGTCTCTGTGTTCCTTGGGGTGACGAGAGAGTAGGGCTATCAGCCGCTCTGGTCAGGTGATAAGGTCCACAGTCTGTAAAAGTGGGAGCTAGCACAGGACTTGGGGAGCTGAACTGTAGCGATTCTTTTGGAGGGTTGTGAAGGTCTCGTGGCCTTCCACTATCAGAGGGAATCATTCTTCTGACACTCACAAATGTGGGATGGCCTGGAAAAATACCGTGGGCTGGAACTGCTTGTGTGTAAGGCTCTAGTTCTGAAACCGATGTGTCAGAAAAGATCATCATTTTCTTTTCTTTTCTTTTACTTTATTTTCAATCATAAAAAACACATTCTAAATGGCTGTGACAGAAAAAAAATTACTTTAAAAAGATTAACAATAAAAAGGAGCAGGAGAGATGATGGCTCAGTGGTTAAGAGCACTGACTGCTCTTCCAGAGGACTGAGGTTCAATTCCCAGCATCGACATGGCCTCTCAGAACTGTCTGTAGCTCCAGTCTCAGGGGATCTGACACCCTCACACAGACACACATCAAGGCAAAACACCAATGTACATAAAATAAAAATATTTCTAAAAAAATTAACAATAAAAAAACCAACAATTACCCAATACCCGAACATACTTCAACACATTAGGATGATTAGACATGAGCTATGAGTCTGCGTGAAACCCACTTTGAATCCAGATTCAAAAGTCAACAGCTTATTTGTACTGCGGTGGTAAAAAGCACTAACCTGGCCTACACAAGGCCCTCAAATTAATCTTCACATATAAATAAATAAATTGTAAAAATCAAAACAAATAAGTAAACTGAGGGTCAGGTGAAGAGCACTTGCTTTCCCGTCATTGCCCACCCTGCCTCCTGCTCCTGGGCTCTCTGAGACATTTAGATCGGGGGAATCTTTCACATCGTTTCTGTCCTTTTGATTGATTCAGTCTTTTAGTTTGCAGCCTGAGACTGATTACCCAGCTTTTTATACATCAGTACATCCCTTTTTTCCCCCTCTCTGTTTAACACATCGCAGAGAACTGAGTGTGAGGTGTCTCTCTCATATGCCGTACCATTCTGTGTTCTGGTGGGATGTCGGCAGAGCCAGTGTAATTTGAGACAAACAGTGATCTCTCTCCAAGTTCCAGAAAAACAAATGCTTATAATTTATAGGCCTTAGAAATGCAAATATTGAGAGGCCTTAGACGAGCACGTGGCTACTCTGTCAAAATTTCAAAGGCTGGGGACTGAACTGACCCGACCTCTCTCTCAGAATTTCATCTCACATTCTCGTTGGCCTGAGAATGAGGGGATGATTTCTTTCAGGAAAGGAGAAAGAAAGCACCCATCGCCCTGTGGCGTCATCTGCTTCGAGTTTGGGGCGGTGAACACAAGGCTCTCAGAGCCCCAGCCTCTTTCGGTATGTCCATTGAGGATTCACAAAGTGGAGGCAGCGTTTAGATGGGTCTAGGCCTTGATCTGTTAGTTGTGAAGGTCTCCACTGTTGGTGCCAATTGTGTTTTCCCAAATGTTTACAAAAATCTGTTCAAATAAAACTGTTAAGCACTCATGGTTTCTAAAGTTGTGGAGGGCATCTGAGGTGATCTCCATCCTGGACAGGATATCACGAGAGTCCACTCATCTCCCTCAATGCCCAGCACAGCATTTGCTTCAATGATTATGTGTTGTTCAACCTTGGAATAAAAGAATAAATCGAGTTTCGTGGACGTGCCAGGACAGGCACTGCACCATGTCCCTGAATATCTTACTAGTGCTCCAGTCAGCCTTTGCCTATGACAGCTTACCTCTGAGAGTTCTAGAGTTGCCCCTGCCTCCCTGCCACCCCCACCCCCGTCCCATAGTTGAACTAAAGTCCATCTGCCTGTAGCTGTCACCCAGCACTTCTTCCCAGTCACTACATGCAGGAAGCACTCTCCTTTTTTTTTTTTTTTTAGCTCAGGACAATCCAATGAACATTTTCTGACAGTTATCATGTCTTCCTCTGGGCATCTCCAGGATGGCATGTTCCAGAACCTTCTACGACTACCTGTAATGGAGGCTTTGTTAAAAATGAAAAAAGCTTCTAGGTTAATATTCGGTAAACCTCTAATTTTTTTATTTTATTTTATTTTTTACCAGTGATGTGACCTTCAGTGAGTCCCTTGATTACCCTGGCCATTTGTAGATCCATGTGTAAGATGTCTCGCTGACACTCATCGACTTCCCTGGTAGTGCTGTGTGAGTCAAACCCTCTAAGAACTATTAGTTGTTATGCAGTAAGACTGGTGGGGGCAGTCGACCTGGGAGAAGTTGTGGGGAGGCCTGGCGTGACCAAAACTCACTGTACGCACCTATGAAATGCTCAAGGAATTACTAAGACCATTGTGCATTAAGAACATAAAGGTCGTAGTGATATAAGATATTATCATAGGATTATTATAAAATAAAAAGATAGTATTATTATAACTTCTAGCTAATTCATCAGGTTAATGCCCTCCCTGCCCCTGCCAGTTTCTACAGTTTGTCCTGTCCTCCTACAGCAGAGTGTTAAATTTGTTGTTCACCCATTGTTAGCTTCATGCAAAATGTGATTGAAAAGAAAAGGAGACGACGCAAACTCTCGTTACATAGCGCAGCACGGGCCGGACCCTTCGTTCTCTTTACTGCTGTGGTAACTCCAAGGCTAGGCATGCATTAGGTGGTGAAGTAAAAAGCAAAAAACCAAACCAAAACAAAACAAAACAAAAACAAAAACAAAACAAAAACAAAAAAACAAAAAACCTTCCACATTTCAAGACACCGGCTCATGCTACCACCGATGCCAACGGGCTCTTGTTCTTTCTGCTTTGTTGCGTTCCCCATGGTTTCTATGCTCCCCACAACTGGAGTGCTCTGCTTCTATAACAGGAGCCGAGATGGTGACATTCCCCCTGTGCGGGTACGATGCCAACCCATATTAAACCCACAGCAGCTCGGGGCTTGAGTGTCTCACTCTTGTTTTGTTTCCCGTTCTGCGCATATACTCGCATGACAGGTGTAGGAAAACCTAAATTCGAGATCCGTGCCAAGCTTGAAGTGATCTGACATTATTCACACCCTATGTCTGTTTAATAATTCATTCACAACCTTCATATGGAATAAGCATCAGGGCTACAATTTTTTTTCATCTTTCCTATATCTTGTTATCCCCCTGATAAAAATGCAGGCATTTGTTCATCCCATAGTTCTCTTGTCCTCGTTTTCTCTTCTTGCTCTGTTTCTCTTCCTCCTAATTCCCCCAAGAGACTTAATGACTATAAAACACTCAAAAGGGTACTTGACCCATGAAGTACCCAACAGCATTGAGTATGATGATTCATATAACAAATTACAATTAATTATTCCCCATGTGCCGAGTGTCATGACAGGTGCTGGGTATATGTTGGTGACTAAAAAGAAAGAGAACATGACCTATGGATTTGCAGTGTGGGGTCAGGGAATAGAGCCCAGGGTCCACTCTATGACGAGGTGACGTTGAAGCCACATCCTGAAAACCAAAGAATCTTCCCATGAATGAGGTGGGTTTTCTTTTTTCTGGTAGAGTCTTGAGATTAGATTTGCCACTTCTTCAAGAGCCTGACATACAGATCTGGATTAAGCACCACACACAATAGCTGAACAAGCACATGGCCAAAAGCACACACACACAGAATCCTCATCTCAACTTTGTCTTTAATTATCGGTGAATGGAATGCGTTCAACCATTTTAAACATGAAAGCAGTTCTCCCTCTTGGAGAAAGTGGAAGCAGTTAGAAGTAATTAGTTTCATTTTTTTTTTCTACCCCTAAGACATAACCCTAGCTCTTCTTTGTTCATTGTGTCTCTCTCTCTGAATGTGCTGGGCCACTGTGGCTCTTGTCTTGAGTCTCAACCCCCACAGTAGGCCAAGTAAGGTCCATGGAAGCATCAGTCTTAACCCTAGAACCTGTGTGTATTACATAGGTGGAGAAAAGGGGATTTGAAAATATGGTTACATTAAGGGCATAGGAGTACCCTGGTGGACCCCAACTGTAATCACACTCATCCCTGTGAAAAGGAGGCAGAGGGAGATCTGACACAGATGGAAGAGGGGGATGCAGTGGATTCCCAAGGCAGGCTGGAGCAGCCCAACTACAGGACAATGAGTGGCAGGGAAAGGAGAGTCCTCTAGTCCCTTGAAGAGTGTGGACAGCTGCTGACACCCTGAGTTCAACCTAAGAATTCTTATCCCATATCTTCCTGTGGCTTTGAGCCATTAAATCGGTGGGCAATTTGTTACAGCAGCCACGGGTAACTAATACATCCCTTCTGTCTTCTTCGTACTTCCAGAACTGTTTTGTCGTCTTCTTGGGTTGACCCTTCATTTTCCTCCCTATAAGTTTCTTTATGCACATTATTTATGTTTCCACAAAACGCATTCCATATGTGCCCCTGTACCACTTTGAGCTCACCAAACTGTATCCCTGCTTCACTGTGGTTTTCTTGAACATTGTCCTCTAGAGGTCAGAAAATGGGAGATATTGTTTGGAGAAGTAGATAATGATTTTCAAACGTCTTTTTGATCTTTTCAGATATTGGTGACGTAAGAATGCTCATCTGTTACTTTTTAACACAGAAGATCTTTGGTTCAGTAAGTGAAATGTTTTTCCTAAACAGTCTATTGGTACTGGTAAGTTCAATGGGCTGGTGGTGCAAGGAGAGGCCTTGCTGGAAGAAGACGGGGTCAACCAGTAACCCATGGGAGCCTCCTCTGCACCTCAACAGCCAACATGGCCCTAGAGGATCCCACCTCCTCTTAAAAAACCATTTGTGGTATTTTGAATATTCTCTCTCTCTCTCTCTCTCTCTCTCTCTCTCTCTCTGTGTGTGTGTGTGTGTGTGTGTGTGTGTGTGTGTGTAAGTGCAGGTGCCAGGGGAAGACAGGAATATGAGATTTCACTGGACTTGGAGTTGCAGCTGGTTGTGATCTGCCTGCTGTGGGTGCTGGGGATCAAAGGTGGGTTCTCTCTGCAAGAGAAGCTTCTCTACTTCTTGTCCACCCCACTTGATCCTTACTCTTTCTCTGTGATCATCCTGTCAGAACAGTGTAGTTGAATGAGTCCCAGCAGAATATTCAAATGTCATGGCTGCTACATCCTTGTCCTGTTGAAAATGGGTATGTACTAGCTATCCCCGTGACAAAACAATGACGATGACAATGAACCCCAAAAGCAAGCAAGCAAACAGAAAAATGCCTGATAAGGTCAGCCTCAAAGAAGAAAATGTTTACTTTGGGTCTTAGTTTTAGTCTATGATTTCTTGGCTCTGTGATTGCTCAGTACTTCCTGGTGAGCGCACGTGTTCGAGGTGACCCATCTTTCATGATGGCCAAAAAGAAAGAGAGAAGTAGAAGGAACAGGAATAGGCTGGGGCCCCACAGTTCCATTCATGGACACACCCTAAATCACCTAAGGACCTCCCACTGAGCTCCAACTTCTAAAGGTTCCATCAGCTCTGGAAAGCATCACACTGAGGTCAGCCCTTGAGCAAATGGGCTCCTGGAACGTTCTAGATCTATAACATACCAAAAATATTTCATTAAGTGTTCAAAGTAACCAACTCTCAGAGAAATGACTGCAACTTAGAATACCCTAGAACAGCCTACGTATAAAGTAGATGTTTGCTCCACCACCACCACCCCCCCCCACCTGCCCGCGTCGCCCCCCCCACCCCCCACCCCCCCCACCCCCGCTGCCAAAGTATATACAGAAACTATCTAGCAGGGTGTACACCCACAGAGGAATAATTTATTGCCACAAAATTTGCATCACATTTACTCTTGGGCTGTAAGGGCTGTTGCTCATCTTAGGGGTAAGGAGGAGGATTTGGGCAGGACACACAGAGGAGAAAGGAGGCAGGTTTGACCCAGATTCCCAGCTGCCCGCTCTCTGGACATCAGAACTCCATTCAGGGCTGCCAGGGAGGAGCAGAGACCAGTACTTGCAGAGCCTGAAGTCTAAGGGTCCAAATGTCCAACCCATTCGTTTTCCAGACAGTAGCAGCAGGTCCCACTCAGCCCCTGAAGGGTTGCCTTCAGGATCACATCTGCATGTCTTTCTACAGGGTATGTTTCCATCCTCTAGTGAGATGAAACTAATTTATTCCGCCACATGCTTCAGGAATACTGAACCTTGTTATCTGATAGCTTCGTGTTTCAACTCGAAGGGAGGAGGAACAGAGCCCACTGTGTGATTAGAGAGGGTCTGCTACAGCTCTGAGTGGCAGTGGTGATGCTGGCTGTCCAGCCAGGTGCTGCACTGACCTCCCTCCAAGCCTACTGTTGACGTGTCTAATGCTCTTTGGACTTTTCTATCTATGCACTTTCCAGATCTTTGTGTAGCTAAGGTTTATTTACAGATGGTTTCCCATGCTAGGTAAGTGCGTGCTCAGCTACATGCAGAACAAAACTGAGGGTGGAGTGACGTGAGGGCATTTGTGTTCTCTGGCTCTAACACTGGCAGGCTATCACTGCGTCTTGATGCCTTAGCTTAGGTTGCCATCCAACCAGTTCTTGTGTTCCGGAATGATCATGGGTCTTTATTGAGCACCCACCGGCTGGAGGGCAGAGTGCCCCTTTCCCTCTGCAGCAGAGAGCATTATGGGAGCCCTGGTTCTGGAGAGGACCAAACACCGCAAAGCCGCAGAGGCCAGAGATGTCCTGGCAAAGACTCCACAGTACACTTGGCAGCAGATGCGGGTCGGGTTGGTACTGAAAGTGAGGCTCAAGGCTATGCTCCACACGGAGTCTCCAGCGGGACCTGTCTTGGAGAAGCAGAACAGAAATAGAGGAAAGCACAGAAGAGAGCGGAGGAGGCGGGAGCCGCTGGGCTCCTGAGCAAAACTGAGAGAGTGTACCTAAAAACTTAGGCACAAAGAAAAAGATGATCTCAAGACAGCATTTTTCAAGTTACAACTTAAAAAAGTAATAATGAGTTAAATGTCACAATGTAAAAGAAAGCCAGAATTAGTATTCTGATTTTTTTCTCAACCCCCCTGAGGCTCCCCTTAAGGTCTATGAGTGGGAGGGAAAGACCATGGGGTTGGTGGGAAAGGTAGCTGGGAAGATGTTGACAAAATATTCAAATTCAGACAATCCTATTGGGGAGATAGGTGGGGTTGGGGCTGAAGGTCTAGCGAAGGGGGTGCTGAAAGATGGGCATGGGAGGGGAGGGCAGCTCAGACCCCCTAATCCCAGGCCTGCAAGTACAGAGGCAAGGGTGTGGGTGTGGAGAGTTCCAGGCCAGGCTGGGCTATAAGGTGGGACCCTTCCCCCATCTCAGAAAAGTAAACATAACAGGAGGAAAGAATAAGAAGCAATGTTCCTACCCTTTACAAATTAACATTTTGGTCTCATATTCTCTCTCTCTCTCTCTCTCTCTCTCTCTCTCTTCTTTTCTCCCTCTCTCCTTCCGTTTGCCTGCCTTTCCCCCGACCCCTAGCTATGCCTATTTGGTCTCTGTTGGTCTGTCTGTCTGTCTGCCTTTCTTTGTGTGTGTGTGTGTGTGTGTGTGTGTGTGTGTGTGTGTGTGTGTGTGCGCGCGCGCGCGCGCGCAGGGGGGTTGTTGTTGTTGTTGTTGTTGTTTTTGAAGCAAGATACTATGTAATAGTCCAGGCTAGTATAGGACTCACTGTGATGTAGGCCAGGCTGAACTCAGGATTCTGGCAAATCCTCCTGCCTCAGACTCCATGAGGGCTGGGATTATATACATGCACCACCAGACAAAGTTTGGTCTCCTTGTTCGTTCCCCCTTGTATTTTAAGATCATTGTCTCTGTCAGGAGACCACGGGTTTCCTTACCGGATTTGGCCAGTGCTGTTTGACTTTAGTAGCTTCATAGGTAAGAGATGAGGAAGCCGGGGGAGCTTGGTTGGCAGCTGCTTGGCTAACAGTGCTCGGCCCTAGCTGTGCATTAGTCCTGAGTGTTCAGGCCGACACACAGGCTGATGGTAGCATCTGGGTGTCCATCACGATAGGGGCCCTCTCTGATTCTGGTGCAGTTATCGGTAGCCACTGTTGCAAACTGAGGTCCGTGTTCAGCTCGGCAGTGTGAATTTATAGTCATTTCATACCCTAGCAATGCCTTCAGATGTGATGGATGATGAGGTCTAGAAGTGTTGACACGGATGGTCAGATGTTTAGCATCAAAACAGCAGTATCAAAAAAAAGGTCCAAAAGTGTGGGCTCAGCACTCCCTGACAGTCATCACCTGGTTTTGGTCCCTCTTCCCCTCCTCAGTGCAGCTTTTATACTGACAGTGCTTTCTTTCTCCTCCAGACTCCATCCTTAGACACGGCACCCGCAGCCTTGCCAGGACACATCTCCTGGTCAAGGTGTGCTGACTCAGGCAAGGATGTAGCAAGTTGCAGCAGAGCCTGCCCGTGCCTGTCTCTGCTGATTACTCACCTGCAATGCCAGCACTGGGGCAGTTAAAGCAGGGTGACTGTAGTAGGTACTGGCCTGAGGATAGTGGGACCCTGTGTCAAAAAGACAGCACCTTCGATTGACTGAGCAATGGAATCGGGGAACAATAGGGAGATCATTGAAGATGGATGGAAGGTCACAAGGACAACCAATAGGCAGGATCTGTCGCGTGAATCTCCAGGATGGGGAATGTTCCATTGAGTGAAAGGTGCATTGTAAAGGGAGGCTTTCTGTGGGGAAAGCCATCAGGACAAACATAAGGTACCAGAGGTATCTGCGGAGGACCAGCTGTGACCCTGACAAGAAACAGCATCCAAAGATGCCATAGGTGACCAGACTTGCAGAGGCCAAGCGCTTGGGTGTATTAAGGAGAACAGGGAAGCAGAAGGTGACGGTTGCCAGGCTTCTGGGTAGATGTCAGCAGGAACTGTCCATCAGGGGTCCTTCTGCAGCAACTGGCACGATGGGTCAGCAGAACACTAAAAGAGGAGATAAGACAGATGTCCGGGGTGGGGGTGGGGCTGCCTTGTGAGTATGTAGGAGTCTCACCCCCCAGTGGAAGTAAGGGGCTCAAGACTGTTTCTCAGGAGTGTGGTGCTGTTTGCTGTTTGCCACAGCAAGCATCCATCTGTGTTCCCACAGAACAGTTTCAGCACCTGCTCCTCTCCCCGCCTCCTCCTCCCTCTGCTCCCCATTAAATGCCAGTGGTACTTTCCAGCCACAGGGAGAACTGGGAAAGGCCACACTTAGAGCCAAGCTGCCCTGGATGGGTTTGTGGCTCTTCCAGCCCAAGTCTCAGATCCTAGTGGGACACTCTGTCTCACAAAACAGAGAAACAACTAAGAAACAGCCTCCAAGATTGGCATCTGACCCTTCACGTGACTATCCACGTGTATCAAACCCTATCATGAATATAGGACATACACGCATGTACTCATGTACTTAAGAACATTTATCACTGGGCAAATTGATTTTGAATTTTGAAATGTTGCATCTTGGCATCTTGCAGATGGCAACTTTGTTGCGTGTAAAGCCACTCTTCCTCTATAAATCAGTCTGTGCCCGTGTACAAACATACATGCATAACATGCATTAAAAAGGAGCAAGAGACTCTCAGATGGTAGCACTTTGCAAACATGAATGTAACAATGAACTGTGCTGGTGGGCCCTGCCTGAGGACAGTACAGCTGGCAGCTCTCTGCCCATACAGGACAGCACTGGTTGGTTTAGAATAACCAGGGGTGGAACACCTGTCTAATTGCCTTCTGTTTTACACGGTGTCCGTTTGCCACCAGCGATCACCCTCCCCTTGGGGACCCTTTTGCCTTGGGTCTTCAGATCCTTTACCACACACTGCGGTCTCTCGGGAGGGGGCAGCTCTTCAGTTCCACTTTCCCCGAATCCACCCTTGGATGTTGTCTCAGAGGAGCTGCCATCTTTGTTTTTTTGTTTTGTTTTGTTTTGTTTTGTTTTGTTTTTTTTAAACCCTCTGTCTTGGGAGCATCGGCGACTTTCTGACTCGCCTGGCCGGGGAACTGGAGGAATCTGTCTGCCTCTACCTTCCTAGTGCTGGAGTTTAGAAGTGTGGCTACCACGCCGAGCTTTTTACGTGGGTGCCGGGAAAATCAAACACACATCCTCGTGCTCGTGGGCAGTAAGCACTTTGCCAGCTGAAGGAGTCCCCCAGATCTTTAAATCGGGGAGCGGGGGGATTGAACATGTAACTGCAGCTCTCAAGCTGACCCCAGGCTCCCGTCGGTTAAACCTTCATATGTGCTTGAGCTCTGCTCTGCTTTCCTTTGTGTTGCGTTAAGCTGCTGATGGTTCGTCTTTCGAGAGGATGTGAGCTCGAGAGCATCATCTGTGCACGGGGTTCTTCACTGTGGTTCGTGTCATCGCCCAGCTGGGCATTAACTTGGCATATGGTCTTTGGAATGATCAGAGTGGTCCGTTTCCACTGAGCTCTGTTGGTTGTACTGAATCAAATGAGATAAAATGTGAATGCCTACTGAGATTTCTATCAAAAATTTCCCTCAGTTATTGGGTTTGGAATATTGCATCCGTCCTTTGGTATGAGCTGCCATAGTCTCCCTCATACCCCAGATCATAGAACAGACTACAGAATCATGTCTCTAAACATTAGCCACTACCTTTCAAGGCTCTTAACTCCTCTTTCTGAATCTGCACCATCAACAGGGGTCTTCTTTTTTTTTTTTTCCTTTCTCATAATGTTCAAAATGATCTGGCCTTTTATGAATGCCTTGAGACTATCGCACAAAGCTAACAGGGAGGGAGCAGATGCCTCATTCAATTCCAAATAGAAGGAAATCTGTTGTCTCAAATAATCCCTAAATTCAGACACTTTCAGACAGCTATTACCAAGAGACCACATTCTAAGAGCAGATGTGTTATTAAGGCTGAGAAATGTTTTGAGGACTTCGTGATCTGACAAATGATTTCAATCTCTCCAACATTCCAACATTTCATCTTTTAATAAATTAGAGATTAAAATATCCACTCCGGGGAGACAAGTTGTGTTAGGTGGCTGCAAACCGGCGTTGTCACTGACTCCTCACTCCCATGCACAGCCCTCTCTCGGTGATGGGTGCAGGTCCCTGTTAGATACACAGTCTGTTCCTTTGACTAAGCAATTGGAATATACATTAGGCTTTGCGTTCAAGTCCCATGGCTCCTTCGCACGGATGCTGTTCTTCTGGTTGTTTCTGGTTGTTACCTTGACACAAACCAGGTCCCCTGGGGAGAGGGAGCCTCGGGTAAAGAATCACCTCCATCTGACTGGGTCACATGGAAGGAGGGAACCTCAACTGGAGAACTGCCACCATCAGATTGGCCCTGTGGCCGTCTGCAGAGCACTTTCTGAATCACTGAGTGGTGCTGAGAGGTCACACAGGCCCCTGTGGACAAGGGCCAACCCTGGGAAGGAAACAAGCTGAGCAAACAGCTTTTCCTCAATGAGTACTTCCTCTGTTTCGAATGGAATCCCCTCCCTAACTTCCCTCAATGATGGACCCTTTGGGGGTGTGTAAGCCAAACGAACTCTTTCCTCCTCAAGCTGTTGTGGCCAGTGTTTCATTACAGTAGAAGAACCCTAACTAGGACAGTAACAAAATGCAAATACATCCAACTTTAACTTGCGCCACCTAATACGCGCTGCGTTCTGTACGTCTTTACATCTACTTGTACATGCTCACAGTTCCCATGAGGTTTGCTGGAATATTCTGCTGCAAGCTAACATTCCCCCCAACCCCACCCCCGCCTTTCCTTGTTTGAGTATGGTAGTCTGTAGTGGCTACTAGGTCTCTTTAAGGTGCACCAGAGTCCTTGTATTCCTGGAAAGTAGACTCTTCTGGGTTTGAGTGACTGCTTTCTCTAACTCTCCTCAGGACCACAGTGTACCCTGCAATGACAAAGTATGCACCCCCTCAACCCTTTCAAGGCACTTATTACCCAGGGGTTATGCACTGACCTGAAGATGCCTGCGGTGCCTGAAGGTTTCTATGTCACCCTATCATTGTCAAGTCACATAAAACTGAGCACCAGATAAGCATCAAGTATTGCACATCTCCTAAGGAGCAACGAAGCGTCTGCAGTAGGACTGTCCCCAACTGGGTGCCCATTAGAATTCACAGCGTATGTGATCCTAAACAAAGAAAACAATAGAAGGCGTTTGACCAGTTTTCCTTAATCATCTGGACTTTGTCTCCTGGCTCGGGGAGAAGACATTTGCTGGCATGGAACACTGGGAACATAAAGAAAGCATCTAATAAAGTCTTATGACTGGGCACAGGGTTACCTTTGACCTTGAGAGAATCACAATGTGGGAGCTAGAATTTGAAAACAAATGATGTTTACGCTATAATCTAAAAAATAAAAATAAAAAGTGTTAATTTGCCAGAACTCTAAACATGGAAATGAAGCACAGCAAAGAGAATGGGGCAGGGCAACAGTGACATGCTTGCCTCGCGATGTGACGGTCTGATATCACCACAGAATCCACACAGAAATGCTTGCTTATAATCTTGGTGCTGGGGAGGCAGAGGTAGGAGGTTCCCTGGGGCTTTCAGGGTGGCCCACCTTGAGTAACTGCGAGTTCCAGACCCCTCAAAATAAATAAATAACATTTTAAAAAGGAGGAGGAGAAGAGGAAGAAGGAGAATAAGAAGACTCAAGGTTGACCTCAGGTTCCCACACAGATGTGCACACATGTACTCCCCTACATAAACACACACAGAGAGAAACAGAGACACAGACAGACAGACAGAGATGGGGGATAGGGTTATGGAGCCTCATGGTTGGGCTGCAAGGGCTGCAATGCTGGAAGAGAGCTGGCTCGGGTAGGCTGTGGCTGGAGTTCAGTGGAAATATATTTGCCTGCAGTGGGTGAAGCCCTGGCCTCTATGCCCAGAACTGAAAAACCAATATGTTCCTTCTAGGCCAAACACTTCAAATTCTCCTCTTCTTCCTTCTCCATCCTCTTCTTCCTCCCCTTCCCCTTTCTCTTTCTCCTTTTCACCTCTTTTACCTTTTATTTCGCCCACTTCTACCGTGTGTGTGTGTGTGTGTGTGTGTGTGTGTGTGTGTGTGTGTGTGTAAAACAGGATTTTTTGTTCTGTAGCTGGCCTAAAACTTGCTAGTAGCAGCGCAGGATGGACCAGAACTTGCGTCCGCCCTGTGTCAGCCTGCTGAGGACTGAGGTTGTGACTGTATGCCACCACACCTGGCAAAAGCTTCAGATTTTTCCCCTAACAAATTCAAGCTTTCTGGATAACATCACCCAAAATGTGCTCACTTATTCATTCAATACTGATTTAGCTCCTACTGTGTACACCTAAAATGCCTTCGGAAAGTTGGCACTCAAAAAGACTTGCTCCTGCCTATAAATGAAGTATTATTGTCACTGAATCAAAGAAAAAAAATAGAGAATACAGGATTGTGTATGGGAGTTAAGAGGACACTAAGATGAGAGGCAAAGTTGACACTTAGGGCTTTGTGGTTTAGAAAACATCCATGGAGCCATTTGTGACAAAGTTTTGTCACCTGTGCAAAATAGCCACACCCACTGAAATACAGCTTACACAGCTGAATGCCCCGATACAGATTCCAGCCTTCCTCAACTTGCAGGAGTTATGAGACAAGCTGTACACGGACTTACAACACAAGGAAGAAAGAGACGAGGGAGGGCACACAGATGCTACCAGAGCCCAAGGACTGCTTGCGTTTGGGTTACTGAGAAGAAGAAAAACACATTTTACTTGAGTCTTAAAGGGAGAGTGGAATCTGTAGGTACAGAACTAGGAAGATTTCTACCCCAAGGAGACAGAACAAGAAAGAAAGCGCACAGGAGGGAGATGGGGTCCATGAACCTCCAAGATCCTTGGAAGGCTGGGTGCTGCCTTCCTGCCTATTTTCTTGTTGCTTGCTAGCTAGCTGATTAAAAAAAAAAGAGTTATTTATTTTATGTATATGAGTGTTCTATCTGCATGTATGCCTGCAGGCCAGAAGAGGGCATCAGAACACATTATAGATGGTTGTGAGCCATCACGTGGTTGCCGGGAATTGAACTTAGGATCTTTCCAAGAGCAGACAGTGCTCTTAACCACTGAGCTATCTCTCCAGCTCCTGGCCAGGTGATTTTTGTGAGTTGTGCTCTTTGTTGCTATTTTTGTTTGTTTCTTAAGACAGGGTCTTGGGGAGCCTAGGTTGGTCTCAAACTCTGCCCTTGAATTCCTAATCCACCCGCCTCTACTTTCTAGGTATTAGGATCACAGGCCTGTACCACCACGCCTGGCACGCCCATACTCTTGATCTCATTTCTATCTTTAAGAGAATTCATTCAAAGGAAGGTCCGAAAGGTGTGTCAGGAGAGGGGCAAGAATAACGGCAACTGTCCTATATCAGATGAGGGACATGGAGTCAAGAGGAGGCGGGTGATGCTATGGAGGGAGAGGTGCCCGCCGGAGCACAGGCAAAGCTGCAGAGGCTGCGATGACTGCCTCACCTAAGGGCATCTGAATTCTCAGTGACAGGTTGGCATCTGTTGAGCTAAGGACACTGGAGGGATGAGACTGGGGAAAGTAATGAAGATTCAGAAGCTCTGAGGAGATGGGGAGGATGGCAGGGGAAGAGCCAGACCTGGTGATGGAGCAGCTTAAAGTAGGGACCATGAGTGTGTACTGGAGCCAGGCAGGATGGGAACATCCTTGGAGAACATCTGGGATACAGAGTAAGAGAGAGGAAGCCTGGGTGAAGGGCAGAGGGAGAGAGGACCTGTGGTAAAACACAGTGAGTGAAAAGGATGGGTGTCATGGTGGATTGAGCAAAGCTCTGGAGAGTTATATGGGTGGGGTTTCCTGTAGGGCTTATTGTATTGGGAATTTAATTATGTCTGGCCGAAAATGACAAATAAGCACATACACTTTCACTGACTTTTTTTTTTTCTAGTCAATCAGGAAGTGTCTGAATAAACTGAATAAATGTAAATGTGTCTTTAATGAAATCCAAACTTGGGGAAATCATCTAACTCAGGGAAGATGAACAAACTGAAACTAAACCAACTCCTATTGCCCGGTGGAAGTATCCTAGAGTGGCATGGGTTGCAAACTCCAGGTATCAAAATGGGACACCGCTGTGATGGATTTGGGCCCGCAGGCAAGGTCACAGAAGAGGGCAAATCTACATGCCACACAATCAACCACTCAGGCAGCCTAGAAAGATTCCAGGGGATTAGCGCTGTGTTATTTTCTCAGTTATATCATCAAGGTAGTATGTGATACTGTGTGAATTACTGCATTACTAAAGTGTGGAAATTCAGAATGCTCCAGGATGTAAAAGCTCACAGGCTCTCCTCAGCGTTCTTACATGCAAGGCATTGCAAACTATAAGAATGTGAAGAAGTGATAGATTTTGTCAGGTGAGCACTTACCTTATACCAGCTAAACCACCAGTGGGAGAAATGTCTGCTAAAGTGAACTATGTCCATGGAGACAAGATCTAACACTTTCCACTGCTGAGCATTGAAAACAACCTTGTGCCAGGCGTTGGTGGCGCACGCCTTTAGTCCCAACACTTGGGAGGCAGAGGCAGGTGGATCCCTGTGAGTTCAAAGCCAGCCTGGTCCACAGTGCGAGTTCCTGCACAGCCAGGGCTTCACAGAGAAAACCTGTCTCAAACAAACAAATAAACAACAACAAATCCACAGCCTTGCATTTTAATAGGATGAGGAAAATAGATAAAAGGACAAGGGGAAGTGTAGATATTTTATTTTTTACGCACAGGGAAAGGAAGGGATTCACGTTTATTAAGGCCTTGACTTAGGCCTTCTGTCTGCATTCTCACTTAATCCTCAAGGCAGTCCTGTAAAATGGGGAGCTCAGGCTTGTGAAGTGGATCAGCAGGTAGAGCCTGAGGAACCAAGTTCGACCCCCAGAAAGAGATGATTGGTGGAAAGAGAGACCTCCTAAAAGTTGTCATATGACCTCTATTCTCTCTCTCTCTCTCTCTCTCTCTCTCTCTCTCTCTCTCTCTCTCTCTCTCTCTCTCACACACACACACACACACACACACACTCATAATCATCATAATAAATTAAAACAAACTTTTAAAAAGGATGAAGAACTCAATGAGGCTGGAATGTTGAGGGGACACACTTCCAATGGGAGAGGAAAGAGGAAACAGTTTTCTTGGGGGCATGCCTTCACCTGACCTAAACGAACCCTGCCAGGTCCCATGTCTTAACATTTCTACCATCTCCCAGAAGTGTCAAGCTGAGGACCAAGCTCCAATGCAGGGGGCACTGAAGACACAAGCTACATCAGTCATTAAACCAAGGTGTGCTCTAAACATCACAAAGTTAGGGATGTGGCTCAAGGGTGGAGAACTTAGCAGTTGTGTGGCAGACCCTGGGCTCAGCCCCCAGCATCTCAAACATAGAAACTAACAAACTAGCATCATTAAGGAGGGAAGCTTTCAGTGGCTAGTATAGGCTAATGCTGAAAGTGGAGTGTGCACATAAGAGGCACACTCAAGCAGCCCCGTTCTCTTCCTTTCAGCCTAAGACTTTGTCTCTGAACATCTTGAGAGAGCTGGTGCCACAGGACCAGATGGATGAAAGCAATACAAGGTTCAAACCCCAGGGGCATCACCTGCTTGGAACCTGCAGAGGGTGTTCCCAGGGCCCACATCTAAATTGTTTCTCTAACTCAAAAAGAAAATCTAACACATTAAGTGCTTCATTGAAGGCCCCAGTTATGTCTAGAATTTTGCAAAGAGTTTATTTTCATATGTATCCTGAAAAGCTGGTGGTCCAAATTTTCCCATAGACTTATACACAACGAGAATCTGTCTCTTTATATTTAGCTGCAGGCCACCTAACAAGTTCTTAGGCGAAACACATTATTTTGCTAGCAGCAGAAGAATAAATACTGTATTTGGAAAGTTCCAGTGTTCTTTAAAATATCGTCGTTTCCATAGCAATAACATGATGTACTAAGGAGTACAATAGGGCTTCTTTAGAAGCCACGTGTAAGGATGCGTGTTCCCAGGACGGGTTTTGAAGCACCTCACCTGCGTGTGGTCCGGAAATGGAATCAGTCATCATCTTAGAAAATGGAACGTGGCAGGTTCTTATCCGCCCACTCAAACGAGGCCAGCCTTCTGCCTTGGGGCACTGCATGACATTTTCTCGGGGGTCCGTGATCTTAGTGGATGGACAGTAAAGCTCTATTCACTCATTAAATCGAAAACTTCTCAGACACTTTCTACGTGCAGGGGTGGCAGTTCAGGTGAGGCCTCGGTGGCCGTGTGGAGGTGACATTCTGATGAGGGAAAACAAAAGTCTGTCTAGACAACACGTGGCATCACATCCCTCAGTGCAAGGCCTTCTTGAGTGGGTTTAACGATGCTTTAAATTTTCCTCAAGAATAAAACATGAGAGAGTACCAAGATGGGGAGGAAAGATGGAGGAAAGAAGGCGGTGGAGATGGAGCAGCCCAGCCTGAGTCTCACTGTTAAAAGTAGCAGAAGGGATCCTAAGGGTCTGGATAATTATGGGATCGCACAGAAACATAAAGACTGGGGGGGGGTGGACAGCGAGTACGGAAATACTCTTCAGGAAAATGAGCCATCCCCTTGGGCTCTCGCAGTGATCTTTAAAACTCCCACCAGACAGAAAGCCTCTTTGAACGCGCACGCACGCCTCCTCCTCCTCACTCTCTGCCTTAGAGCTGGTGCGCCTGCGTTCCTGTGTTTTCCCAAACTTGTTCTGTGAGCTTATTGTGCCCCACTGAGCTGCACCTTGCTCCGTGTCTCCAGCTCTGACGCCCAAAGCCTCCTCAGGGGGAGTGAACGGGTGGCAGAATGTCACTGGAAAGGTCGCTTCTCTGGTTAACTAATGGCCGTCTGGCATCTGGCAAGGGGGATGGAGGTCACAAATGTCTCCATGCTGGGCCCGTCACTATTCAGCGAGGAGGACAGTGAAAGGATCAGACCGTCCCTTCCCCCTCCCCAAGCCCACACATCTTTGTCTCCCACACAAGGCTCCACTTGTACTTCTAGGAACAAAACCTTGAAACCTTTCAAGTCTTGAGAAACCCATGTCTATCTGGCCACCTCCAAAGTCTTTTGTGCAGCCTCGCTGGTGCCCGGATCACACAGGCCAGCAGCAACCTCACAGACTTTGAAAGGCGGGGCTCGCTGTCCTCAAGGCTCTGAAGAGCTTGTGGTTGCAGACACTTCCCAAGCTGCCCAGAAATCACAAAAGTGCTCAGTTGGGGCAGATGTGGGTTCACAGGGTCAGAAAGGCTCTCAGTGCATCCACTCTGTCCTCTATATCCGATAACCGACTGACCACCCCAGATGCCCTTGTGGACTCTGGTAATAACTCGCTGAAGCAGGAACAAACACTAGTGCTGACTTTTCAAGAGATGCATTTCAAAGTTTTGCTTTCCTCCCCGCCATCCCCCTGCCCCCACCCCCTCCTCTCCCCACATAGGGCCAAATGTCTCAGAAGGAGTAAATGTGTACTCTATCACAGAGGTGAATTTGGGATTGCCACCCCTCTCTTTAAAAAAAAAAAAACCACCCCTGATTCCACCCAGATGTTTTTTTTCCCCTTAAATGCAAAGGCATCATTTTCTTGCCAGAATTGGAATGATTGATCGGCCTCTTTTAAAACATTTTATCCTATCCTTTCCCATCTGAGGGAACAGAAATCACATTAATATTAATATTCTCACTGTCTCCCTGGATTGAGGAATTCTCCCTTAACTCCCCTCCCAACTACTGCCAACGCCACTGGGATGCGAAGTCAGAGGAAGCTACCGGGGCAGGGGCTGCAGTTGTTTTATTAGCAACAGCTGGTGGCAGCCCCTCCCCCCAACCTCGTCACTGTTGTGCTTGTCAGCGCCCCCCCCCTTCTTGAGACTGCATGGCAAAGGGCGAGACAAGATCAGGGTACACTTCAGCTTTTGCATGCAGAAAGGAGGCCCCGTGCTGAAGTCGGTGCAGGCAGCCTTTAGGAGGGGAGGAAGGGACTTCACAAAAGATACTGCGCTCTCCGCATCACACAGGTAACATCTGAGCAATTAGACATACATACTGAGAAACTAAAACCACCTGCAGAGATGGAAAAACTAGGGTGTCTTTCCTTCGCGTTCGTCCAAGATGCTTTAACAGGAAGGAAAATGTGGGCTGCACATGTCTTGCATTCATCCTTACTGTGACTTTGAATGCATCCGTGATCAAGGGCAGAGTTTGTGGACACTGGGTCTCTCTCTGTGTTGGCAACAGGTCTACCATCAAAAGGAATTCTGTGCCACTTGCCCAGAAGAGGAAGAAATCTTCCTTTACTCACTTTAGTCACTATCTGAGGAGCCCAGAAGGACTTCACGTCCTCTCATTTCAAGTTTGCAATGGCAGGTAGCATTTTCAGGTGTATTAAATTCACACATGGAATGCCTTGTTTAACAGAAACTTCTGACCAGTTAAATATACGGCCCTTTGTATTGTAGCTATTTTGTTTGCGTAGTTTTTCCTCTGATCAAAACAGTGAATCTCATGAAGCACAGCCCACACTGTCAGAGTTTTGCAAATATCCCAATTCTATGTAATACCAATCATAAATTATGAAAAGAAGAAAACAGGGACTTCGGGCTGGGGTGCTGCTCCGCGGCATAGTGGTTGCCCTGGTATGCAAGATGCCCTAGGTTTAAGCTCTAGTAACTTCCAAAAAAGGGGAGGGAGAAGGAAGGAAGGAAGGAACAAGGGAAGAATTGCAAGGGAGAAAGGAAAGATTTGAATAAGAAAATGTAAATTTTAAAGAGGTTTGTTTGTTTGATCGATTGATTTGTTTTGTTTTGTTTTGTTTTGTTTTTAAAGCATGGTTTAAAAGCATACTGCTTGCTGAAATCTAAAACCATTGATCACTAGGGAGAAAATGGTTAACAAAATCCAAAATGTGGTTTCATGAAGTGTCTGCCTCTTGGGAGGAGAGACCAGAATAATGTCAAATGGAAAGAAACCTTGGCTGCCCTTCTGGTTCTTTTCAAGTGTAGCAAATTTAGGACATACATTTCTTCCCTAAGGATCAAATATTCTTAAAAATAAAGCTTTCCCAATGTAACAGTAACTCTTAGAAGACTGATGTGGAGTACCTCATGGAACCCTAAAACAGCAGTTAGTGGGGGCTCTGGGAAACACAGGGCCTCTGCTAGCCAGAGCTTGCTCACAGGCTATGGAATCTCTGTCCTTTTACTGGTCAGGTCATCAGGAAGGTCCTGGAAGGGAAGTAGGTGTTTCTGTCCTTTTAATGGTTAGGTCATCAGGAAGGTCCTGGAAGGGAAGTAAGTGCTTCTACTGTTACTTGCCTTGTCTGTCTAACTCAGTATTCTGGGTCCAATTTTGGAGAAATTCATTTGCTTCCTGAAACTGACAAAACACAATTTTTTTCCCCTGGAGGAAGAATTCATTGCTCCCTGAAGAACGCTGTTACTGTTGTTGGGCGATGGGGACCAAACTGAGGACCCCGCATCTACTGGCCGAGAGTTTCCCACCTTCCCAGGCCCAGCAAGGTTACTTTTAACGCAGTCCCGAGGATACTGCGGTAAATAGAACCAATGTCTGTCCGCATCCTGAACTGTGAACATACGGCCTTATACGGCAAGAATCTGAAGATGCAACTAAGTGTCTTGTAACGGACACGTGATCCTGAATTGTCAAGGTGGCCTGATCGGATAACCGTGAGCTGAGCGTCCTTAGAACTAACTGAGCAGGGCGGCTAAAGAAGAGCAAGTGGGAGGGGAAAGGCTAGGGGCAGCGATCCTAACATGAGAGGTTCCCAACTCAAGGTCTTGGCTTTGGAAATGAAAGAAGGGGCCCAGGAGCAAGGGATGCAGAGACCCCCAGAAACCACAAAAGGCCAGGAAAACAACTCTCCCGCCAAGGACCCCAGGAAGAAATGCGGCCCTTCAGACACGGAGACCTTAGCCTGGCCAGAGCCACGCCAGGCTCCAGTCTTTCATAACAGCGAGATAATAAATGTGCTTTAAGCAGCAGAGTGTGGTCGTTTGCTGCGGAAGCGGTGAGAGATGTCGTTTCTCACATCTGGGGGTTCTATTTGGAATCAGTAGCTCTGACTCTAGCACACGCAGAAAATGGGGTAATCCTCCAGAATCCACAGCAAGGCAGAGAAGTAAATGTCTCTCCTCCCCAACACTGGGATTAGAAGCAAGTGCCGCAGGTTTTCGCTTGGGTTCTGAAGATTGAGTCCAGGATCTCGGGCTTGCATGGCAAACGCTTTGCCAACGGACCCACCTTCCCATCCCCAAATGCTTTTTGTCAACTTGCCATGTAGAAAGTCATTATATTTATGCAGATAAAGGAAGAATGCCATACTCTCTTTTGTGCCCTTAATAAAAAGTCTCTCAGCTAGTTAGTGGACAATTCAAGGGTTGGGTGCTGACGAAATTAAAATATGCTAGGCAGCAATGGATATGACTCCAAAATTGTTGGTCAGGTTTCAGGGGTGAGCATGTGCTGGTGTCAAGGGCAACGGAACACGATCGTGCCACTTGATTTACGAAGAAAATAAACCAGATACATCAAAGTCAAATGTAGCATGTAACCTCATATACCAATGAATATTGAGGTCTTATGCCTATGTCAGATGTCTGATAAGTAAAGTCTACCATAGTTTTGGAAATGTCCATGGCCTTTGAGGTTTCCAAAAGGAATGTCTGAAGTGGGAATTCCTTATGGTATCAGTGTGCAGCTGATGGGTAAAAACCAAAGACTGGATGCCTTGGAAGGTGTCCATAGTTACACTCAAGGTAAATGACTTGTTAGCCAACCCCTGCATGACCTTTGCCCATGGACCGAAAGAGCATATGCGATCTTGGAATGGATGCCTATGGTTGATAGAGATGCTATTTTCATACTTCTTCTTCTTCTTCACTCCAAGCTATAAATCTTTTGACTCTTTTCCAAGACATGTGGTTTCAACATTGTGTGTGGATTCCTTTCCTGAGGAATATTATAAGCAGCTTTGAGAGATGTACAAAAACAAAGTGTGTGTGTGTGTGTGTGTGTGTGTGTGTGTGTGTGTGTGTGTGTGTTTTGAAGCAAAGCTGTGCTTTGGTAACGTTCCAACCGAAAATATATACCTTGCCTGACATGCTGAGAAGATGAATGGTTTTGTTGCATTTGTGTTTCCACTGGGAGGGTCTGGACCACATGAGAACACCCAGGCTTGGTGGCTAATGATGCTTGTGAAAGCAGAGACAAAGGCACAGACACCTTAGTTTTCCCAAGGCAGTTTCCCAGCTGAATATAGGGCCTTCAGAGAAAGTGGGTGCCAAGCTTCCCTTCCCTTCCCTGCTGCCTGCAGGGAATGAGTCTTCTGCTGAGTCATGGTCGTGATGTTGGTTTCCCTCCCATGACCATGCAGAACTGCCTCCCTTGCCACCTGCATGTGTTTGAAATGAAATCACACAGTTTTCGAGTTTTATTTCTGTGTGTATGTGGTATGTGCTTGCGCATGGTGTACACGTGGTTGTGTGGGCGAGTGCTCACGTTCTCCAATTGACTTCTTCTTCATCCTTGAGGTCCCTCGTGCAACCCAGTTTATAGATTCAGCATCCTGCTAGCCAACGAGCCTCAGAGATGCTCCTGTCTCTGCTCCGTCCTGCCCTCAGGTAGGCACCACCATGCCCAGATTTTTTTTTTAATGTAGGGATCTCAAAAACTCATGCTTGCATGACAAGCACTTTATCAAGTGAGCCGTTTCCTTAGCCCCTGAACTCCACTATTTTTAAAAAGAAAATAATTATCAAAATTAACTGAGAGATAAATTTTTTTTAAAAAAAATGATAGTTTTCTAAGGCTCCATGAATTCCCATGCAATCCTGCTGTATTCATTTGTTTCCTTATCCTTTCTCCTCTAGACTGGTCCTGAATTCCTACCAGAGTTAGTGGCTTCTCATAATACCCATGGAAGGTAGACACTCCTCACTCTCCCTTGCATACCAGCTATCTAAGCCTCAGAGTAATTAATAGACAGTTGGAGCTTCATGACCTATGCTTATTAAAAATTTGTTGACAAAATGCATACACGGGAAAAAATGACTCGTCTGTGTATCTCTACCACTAGCCACAGAAGAATCCCTGCTAGAGACAGTCCAGTTTACCTGCTGAGGAAGTCTTCAAATTGCCCACAAAGCCCATCGGTTTGAAACACCAGACTGATGAACTTGGAACCAGGGTGCCTAAGTTCAGGTTCTGTGTGACTTACAACCCTGTAAGCACTTGTTACTTGGGTATTTATTGCCGCCCATGATATTAGGGTTATCAGCCACCCCTTCTGGACCTTGATTAACTCATCTGTGCCATGAAAACATTAATGTGAATTTCACAAAATGACCATGAATATCAGAAGTCAGGAACTATGCAGGCCCTGTCACGTTGTTCTATACACAGAAGGTGCTAGTAAAATTGAAATAAACATTCAAGATCATCTTGCTGCCTTCACCCTGACCATATTCATTAATCAACATTCTCATGCTAATTTAATTCTTCCAGAAGATTTTGATTATAAATTTAAAACAAAAACAAGAAGAAGAAAAGAATTGAGGTACTGTCCTCATTTTAAGGCAATACAGGTATCCATCTGTATATCACGTGTTTTGACCTGGGGAAGGTGGCTCAGTAGCAAAAGATTCACTATGCAAGCTTTGAGAGGCTGAGCTTGGATCCTCAGATTCTATAGGGAAATCTGTGCATGGAGAGAGATGTCTGAAACCCAAGCCCTCCTAAGGGGAAGTGAGAGGTGGGGACTGGAGAGTCCCCGGAATCTCTGAAGCTAGCTAGACCATCATGTTCAAGAGAAAACAATAAAGACACTCAGAAGGTAAGGACAGATCAAGGTGGCCCTCTGACCTTCACACCTGTGCTATGGCAGGTGCAAATGGGTGTGTGTGCATACAAGCACACACACACACACACACACACACACACACACACACACACACACACACTACACATTCACCCCCAAAAAGTGAAAAAAAGCCTTTAAAGCTTCACTTGTTTGCTTGAGACAGAGTCTCACTAGCTCTAGGTAATCTGGAATTCATTATTATAACACAAGCTGGCTTCAGGATGGCCATCTTTCTGTGTGTTTCCCAAATATGGGGATTATAAATATACACTGCCATCAATGGCCTTAAAACATCACTTTTGGAGAGGGAGTGGCAAAGCCAACTGCAACTTTATTTTAAAAGTGACAAATTGAGTTTTAGTAAAGACACAAGCCAGAGGGCTATGCCAGGCAGGAGACTCCTCCCAGAGGTAGGTAGAAGCCTCTGGTGAGCCCCTTGTTTTCTGCAGTCACCCAAAGAACTGTCTCCTCCATAGGCTCCAGGGCTTGAGGAAAGATGCAGGAGGGGACAGGCCTGGAGGGACCGCTGTGACCCTTCCCTTGGGGAGGATATCAGAGCTTGGACACCTGTTGTGATTCCTGGTCGTCACAACCATGGCCTTGGTATAACTGAGCAGAACCGAAGCTAAGATGGAAGGCGCTCACAGCATCCCCGAAGCCAGGGCTCCTGAGGCTCCCGGAGACAGAACTTGACCTTCCTGAACAACCATCAATGATGTTCATGTGGAATTCCAACTTCAGATGGAACCCCGACTCCACCAGTTCCCTGGGCCTCCAGCAGCTCGCAGTAAGTGGTAGTCTCAGCGTCTGTAACCAGCTTGACGTTCAAGAGCTCACAGTGCTTACACAGCTTCTGGGCAAGGACCTGCTTGGGCTGTCACTGGGTAACTTCCAGCTTGGTCAGACTGGTCTCGTCATCCTTAATGACCAGCTGCCCATACACTGTTTAGCGTCAGTCATGGAAGCCTTTAGACATGGTCTTCGAGGGCCTTGATCTCTGCCTACAAGCGACCGATGATTCATCTCGGAGAACTCTTCATCAGAGTGGGGGTCACCCCTGTGCCTCCCTGCCAGCGTCTGTTGATCTTCATATCTGACCCAGTACTCGCTTGTCAGCCTCAGCCCAGGTACTTACTATTGGGATCTCCTCAGGCTGGGCACGGACTTTGACCATGATGTCATGCATGTTCAGGTAGCAGCTGTTGCCTGTGGACAGAACCACAGCCGTGTCCAAGATCTGGGACTGCAGCACATGGATCCTCTCTTCGTGGGTCGGCCAGCGCAAGCTGGCCTCATTAGTGCTCTCCAGGCCAGACTCCAGCTCCATTTTGTTTGTGTAAGCATTGTCCTTATCTTTCTCGTTGGGGACAAATTCATTCTCCATCTCTGCTGTCTGGTTGACCTCATCCTTCTACACATTCTTGGAATTTTCTACCAGGCCAGCATGTTAGCAAGCTCCACCTCCGTCTTCAACTTCTTCTGGCTCTGGATGTGGCTTTTACACTTGTTGTTTACGTTGCTCCAAAGCGCTTTATGCTGCTTCTGAGAGAAGCACACCTTGAAGGTGAAGGAGGTGAACTTCCTGCAGAAGGTCTTGAGCTTTTCCTTCCCCTGAATACGCATGGCCTAGCTATGGGAGCCCACCTCCCACGCCACGGTCCACGGCAGCCTCTCCCTTCACCGCCCTCCGTACTGGTCCTGACCTGGCCGCTGGCCACACCCATGCTGGTGCTTCTCCGGAGAAGCTCATGTGCTCACGAGGCACACTCATGTAGAGCTTGGAGACCCTGGGGCCAGGGGTAGATATTTCATATGACTTGGGTCACCCTGATGGTGGAGGTTGGAGTGAAAGTGGCAGCATGACGTCAGAAGTTTGAGGAACAGGCAGCTATCATCTGCTTCTAAGAGATTTTTTTTTACAAATCACTTTTAAGTGTGTACATAGGTGTGTCACTCAATCCTTGTGAGTCATTTTGCATAGACCATTGTTCCTGCAGGAACTAATATAATACAACCTGGTATCTTGACCTGAAGAGCTACATAAAGACCAGGCTTGTATATATGATGACCACGTCAAAAGCGTATGCCCGCCCCCCCTGCGGCCCCCCGCCCCCGCCCCGGAGGTGCAGACTCCACCCATCAATCAGTGTTCTTTCTCATCCATAAGTCTGTGCCCCTTAACCCTGAAAAAAAGCAGATTAGAATTTGACTATAGTGTTCAAAAGCCCAAAGTGGACACAACAAGATTTCCGTGATAGAGCGAACCGTGCAACAAGTGTCCTTCCGCTGAAATGAATCCCACGCTGGCATCCATGTCAGATCCTAGCAAAGACTCTTGAAGAAGCCGTCCTCCAGCGCGTACTTGAACAAACTGAGATTGTAACGGAAGAAACGGTTGGGTCTCTGCCTCGTTTGTTTATATCCTTTATGGAACCCACCAAACAAAAATGGATTCAAAGTGAAAGACAGTGCCTACTGGGGCAGGGGCGGGGGAAGATATGGTAGTCAACTTTCTGCCACTGTGACTGCCTGAGAGCATTAACTCAAAGAAGGAAAGATTTGAATTATCTCCTCTCCAGAGGTCTCTCCATGGTCAGGTAGCTCCGTTACTTTGGTGCCTAGTGTTACAAAAAGAACCTCACGTCAATGTCACGAGTGGGTGGCGAACCAGAACTGCTTAGATCACTATGGCTGTGAAACAAGCAAAATGAGTACAAGGGTCTGTGGTCTCATGATCCCCTTTGAGGGCTTGCCCCCAATTGGCTAACCGCTTCTCTTTAGGCCACACCTCTTAAAGGCCCACCACCTCCCAAAAGTGTATAGCCTAGCGACTGAACGTCTGACACATAGCCTTCGAGGATGTTTAAGACCCCAGCCACGCCCACAGACATATATGCATGTGTACATCAGGAGGCTTTTAAAGCCTTGGACCAATTCCACGCAGCACCAGGCTGACTTACTATAGTGCGGTCCCTGAGAGGTAAGTTCAGGATATGACGAGATGGAAGCATCACCCGGCTGTCTGATCCACACAACTGTGTTATTGAATCCTTTGTTTGGAAAATGTGCGTATTTAACTCGTCAATCCATTCACTTTCTTGACAACTGTTTATTGAGAGCCTGGTATGTGCCAAGAATTGTTCTAGGTTCCAGGAGTGAGTGGGCACCGCTAATTCACAGGGATTTCATCAAGCGCAACCCAGCTTCAACTCCACTCCATAAAACAGGCCGCGCCTAGATGTGGGGGCACCTCCGACCTCAGCGCTGCCTTACCTACTAGCTTAAATAAAATGTTATTGCCCCGTAACTTGCAAACAAACTGTGTGCATAAATTCACGTGGTTACAACTGAATACTGTGCTGTAGTCGGTACCCAGAGCAATAAGCTATTGCTGCCAGCACCCCAGAACTCTCCCGGAACAGCGGCTCTCACCTCCCACTAGTGGTCACTACTACCTGCCTCTTGACAGCATAGCTTTAACTGTCTCGAGTTTACATAAACTGAATCGTATTGCTTTTATCTTTAGGCATTTATAGTGTGTGATCTGAGTAGCTGTCTTTTATAAGTTTTGTTTGTCTTCAGAAACCGAAACTGAATTCCCTAGCTTCCCAGCAGAGGCAATCGGACTCTGGAAAAACGCCTAGGACCAAATACATTAAATTTGATGTTCCTGTGTCATTCGCTTGACCTGAGCCCAGGAGGGTGTAGAGTTAAGACCTTACAATGAACTTGACTGATATGAGAAGTCCGTTTTCTACTCTAGCCAACATTCCAAAGTGTGTGTATGTGTGCACACACACATGTACATGTGCACATGAAAGTTTTCTGTGTCAACTTATCAGTATCTAAATCAACAAGGACTTCGGAAGCAGTGCATAAACCAAAATGTAGTCTTAATTATATTAACATAGTTTCTCCACACCAGAGTCAACATACTGCTGCTTTATCAGTCTAATCAAAGATTCTTATCAGTGGCCATATGGCAGGAAGATTCTCTCCCTCCCTAGTCTAGGAAATTCTGGGATACCATAATACCATGCCCATGACTCCATGACCAACTTCACTCTTTTTGTTTGTTCAGGAGAGGACCACTATTAAGTCTTTCTGAAAGCCAGGCAAGTGGCGTGCCGCTCTTCCGAGAATATTTTTCTACATCACTTACCTTCGCTTTCAGCCTTGTTAGGAGCGTTCTTCATCCCTGGTATTCTGGTTGGCATTGACCTTCACTGTGCACTCAGCGCCACAACAAATGGCTTGTCATGAGATACAGGGAGGGAAGGCTTTGAAAGGCAGCTTCCTAATGGAGCCATTTTGGGAAACATTGCCTGAGAAAACAGCCCTGTTATTCACTGTGGATTTCCACCTCCAAATAGCCACAAACGAACTCTATGAAGGCACCACAGGGCAAGCTCCTTAAAGGGCCTACAGGGAGCAGGAAGGCAATGGGGCCCAGCAGCTTCTACTTAGAGGGGACAGAGCTTGGCTCCACCGATCTTTGGAGTCAGATCCAAGATCCTCTGCTTACTGCTCTAATTGTTACTTCCATTGTTGCCAGATCAGTGTTGGCCCCTGAACCAGACATTCCACGTTCGAGATCAGTTATCTATCTGCTGGCTGTCCCTTACTAGCCCTGTTAGGACTTTATGACAGACAAGACATCCAGACAGTCACTCTGAGATTCGTGGGGTTATTTCTGACGCTGCCTGCTGTTTTTGCTGGGCATGGATGCCTCTTCCTATCATTCATAAGGGGACAGATGGTAAGGATGCCTTAAGCAGGAACACTAGTGGCCAGACTAGAGCTCCAGCATGGCAGCTCATCTTTTCTTGCTTCTCCTGGTTTCGGCGGTTATTCTGATTTACCATACTGGAGCAGTGTGGCAAGCCATGGGACAGATTCAGAAATGCATAGGTCTCCCCATTGCTTTAGTTGAGAAGGTGAACAGTGTCAAAGAGTGGTTTGCCCATCTTCCTTTGTTGCCATGGCAGCAACTAACAGTTTCTCCAGTGGAAGGCAAGGACTTTCTGCAATTTAAACAAAGCCATGGAAAAAGTATATTTTCTTGACCCTCTGCAGGAAATCCTGCCCAACACCAACAAGAGTGCAGCATTTCCTGAACTTCTGGTAGCTCTTTCTACTTGCAAGGGGGGAGGGGCTTGAGTCAACCCAGAAAAGACCCAAGTTCTCTGACCGAGGAGAAAGCCAGAGGGCTGGACTGAGGGCTCGTGGGAAAGCGTTTGATGCAGAAGCACAGGAGCTGAGTTCAGGTCCCTAGTATCTGCTTAAAGCTGGCCACAGTGCCCGGGGTCTCCAAGTGGATTCCCAGAGATTGTTGGCCAGGCAGCCTAACTGAATTTGTGAGTTCTAGGCTCAGTGAGAGTTTGCCTAGAAGAACAAGAGGCAGAATGATGAAGGAAGACACTCAGCATTGACATTTGTCATCCACACATATACACATCAACCAAGCATGTAGACATGCATGTCACACAGTAAAGTGCCCACAGAACACATGTATGCGCACACACACACACGTGCACATACACACATGCACACACACATGCACACACATGAGAGAGAGGAGAGAGAGAGAGAGAGAGAGAGAGAGAGAGAGAGAGAGAGAGAGAGAGCTGGAAAGTCATTACCAGCTCAAAGGTGCTTGTATGTAGTAAAAACTCAACATAAATTTGTTGTGTGTGTATTAAAGTAAACTGGAAAAAAAGAAAAGCACACTTTAATCAAAAGTCCACTGACCAAGAGCCACTTAATAAAACGCTGAGGGGACAGAGAATAGCTGAGTGCCGTCTCGTGAGATTAGGAACGAATGATTGCTCCGTATATGTACACTAAAATCCATGGCTCTCAAGTTAGAGTCAAGCAATCCAAGCTATGCCCTAGTGGGCATCACAGGGGCAGGTGACACACAGCTGTCCTGCTCTGACATGTGGGACGGCCAGGGTGACTGTGAACAAAACTAACGAGAGACACGTGTGCTCCCCCTGGTAACTCTCTTTCCCAGGCAAATGACACAATTCCTGTTTCGTGCAAGTGAGCTCCCCGGAAAAGCAACTTTGATGCTTCCCGAGCTGTTGATCATCTTCCTTTACTCAAACTTTATGATGGTTCAAAATCAAAGCAGACAACTGCAACAAAATGCACACATCTGACACCATAAGGTTAGGGAAAGAGAGGGAGAAGGAGGGAGGAGGAAGAAGAGGGGGAAGAGGAGAGGGAGGAAGGGGAGGAGGGGGAGGGAAGTAGCCGGTGTTACATGGGTGTAGGGATTCTTTTACTGGTGTGGAGAGAACCCAGGGCCTCCTGAAGGCTTAGCATGTTGTACGGGCTAGATAGTTATCAGCTTGACACAATCTACAGTCATCTGAGAGGAGGGAGCCTCAGTTGAGACAAACGCCTCCCTGAGATGGGGCTATCGGCCAGCCTGTGGAGGGCATTTTCCTGATTAATGATTGATGTGGGAAGGCCCAGGCCACCCACATCATTAGGTGGTGCCACCCCTAAGCAGGAGCTGCTAGTGTATGAAAACAAACAAACAAACAAACAAACTGAATGAGTCGTGAGGAGCAAGCCAGTAAGCAGCACTCTCTCGTGGACGCTGCACCTGTTTCTGTCTCCAGGTTCCTGCCTTGAGTTCTTGCCTTGACTGTCCTCAATGGTGGACTGTGATGTGGAATGTAAGATAAAGTAAGCCCTTGCCTGCCCAGGTTCCTTCTTGTCAGGGTGTTCTATTACAACAATAAAGACCCTACCTAAGATACATGTACTCTCCTTTGACCTATACTCCCGGCCCACAGCCCTTCAAGAAAAAACAAACAAACAAACAAACACCCCCAGGAATTAGGAGAAATGTGTTTGAGAAACATTTTTTATTTAAAATATTACAAAGGCTTTAAAATTACGAAGTGACCCAATTTCACGTTTTACGAATGATCTAGTGTCGGAAATGATTAAGTCACATGACCAGAGGGTGGCCACTATGAAAATGACTCTATTGTTGGTTTTCAGCTTCCGATACTGAAATGTGTTTGTTCTCTTGCTCCCTGACCCCTGTCCTGGACCATACACAACCATTCCACACTTTCATATCGATTTCAAATAGAATTCCTGAGATTAAAGTGGGGCTTTTGGATTAGTAGCTCGCAAGCAGCGAGGTGAGGGATACGGGGGTCTGGCTTCCCACGCAGAACGTGTACACGAAGCAATACAATTTTTCTGTTTGTTTTGGCACACCTAGAATCATGGCTCTTTAGAGCTGGAAGGAACTCCAGAAAGAAAGCAGTTCAGTGTCCTGATTTTCCTAATTGGGAAACCGAGGCCCCGGGAAGGGCCACAGCAAGGCTGAGATGGCCGCAGGAAGCTACTTTCTCATTTCTGGGCTTTCCTTGCTCCCCCCTCCCGCACGTTTCCCCGCCCCCATCCCCAACCCCCACTACTACTCCTCAGATCAATTTCGTCCTTAAAGCAGCTCCTAGCCTCTTCGGAAAGCTTTCCGCTGCTGTTAGTCGGAAAAACAACAAACCATGAAGTGGACTTGGGTGGGTTCTTTTGGTGCTCAGAGCCCTTCAGTGGCTGACGGGGCACTGTGCATATGTGTGACGCAGGAGAGCTGAGGTTCAGGGTCATCTCAGCACGTCCCTGTTGCATGACCTCCCGAATCATTTGCAAATGAAAATGCTTCTGAAATGTTTCATAACTTTAAGAAGTTAACTAATTGCATTAAAGACTTCTGAAAATGAGGGCAGGAGTAGACGTGTCGATACAAGCTTATTCTGAAAAGGACTTAGGTTAGTATTACAAGTTGGGGCTGCATCCACGCCCTGACATATCCCCTCACCTGCTCATCCACCCATCATGCGCTCATCCGCCCGCCCGCCCAGCCGCCCACCCACCTACTTAACTATACTTTATTCAACCAACATCTATTCGAAAACCATTTTTGCATAAATCTTGAATGCCTGTTGTTGAGTATAGAAAACTGTGTGAAACACAATCTGCCTACGAGTATAAAAGATGATACCAGGTATGAGACACATGAAATTCACTGTTGATGAAGGTTTCTGGGGCTCTTGATTAAACACTTTGAAAGATGAAATTGTAAGTAGGAAATCATCCCTTTAGGAACTTCAAGTAATAAGAGATATAAAACATACAACGAATATCTCTAATAAAAAAAAAAGCATGTGCCATTTACACTCTCAATTATACTGTAATTTACAGCATTTTAAAACTAGGGATAGACACCCCATGTCTAATACAAGAAGAAGAGGAAAAAAATACCTAAGAGAGCTTATTGTTATTGTGAAATGGAATAGAATATGATTCTAGGGTCAGAGCGCTCCATAAATTAGGGGCACTCTAATAACCATCAAGGGGCCCCAGAGTTGAAATGGCTGTGATTCCAGCAAATGGCAAGGGAATAGGAGGAAATAGAAACCGTTCATTTTATAAATGACAACAAGGAAACAGTTCCTGATAAAGGCAAATGGAACGCAGTGCAAAGGAGCAAGTGCCGCAGGGGTGACTTGGGTGAGCTTGTTCCTGGCACGCCCCCTCCGTGCACCCCCACAGCATTTAAGGGAGTGCGTGCTCAGCTGGCATTCCCATGGTCCTCTCTAGAGACAGGAAGAGGTCTGAGTGTCCAGGAGTCTTCCTTCTGTGATGGCTGTAGGCTTAGCACACTTGGTGCGGGTTCCCCTGTAACTGTTTAACCTCGTCACTGTGCAAAGCCGCGACCTCCACAGTGCATTGGAAAGTCCCTCAAGGGATGAAAACCTCAGAACCAGTCGACTCAGAGGTCGCCCTTTGAGCCAAGTGACTGCCGCGTCACCCTGCCTCTTGCATGGTTTCGTGCTCCGGTCCGTCTGTAAAAGAGGGAGGGGCTTAGGGGGGCTATTCTTCACGAGTACTTCCTGTTTCTCTGGGCTTTATAGTTGCACCTCCTGCTTGCTTATTATTCATCTTGGCATTTTTATGCCTACATAGCCCTCCTTCATTCCAAGACCAAACCCTCATTTAATTTTGGTTACTTATTAAGAGCTACTTCTTGCTTGTATTGCCAAGGGTTGCCCTTTCCGGATGCTGAGGTTAGCCCATTCAAGGTGTCTTTATCAAGTTGGTACGTAGAGGGCTCAGCTTTGCTGTTCACATTTGCCCATGAAAACAGCCCTCCTCCCCTCCTTTGCTCTCCCTTCCTTCCTCCCTCGTCTTCTATTTTTAAAATGGCCATCAAGAACTTGGAACTAATTACTGTACATCAGTTAGGAGACTGAATGGCCCATTCACCATTTTCTTCAATATTTTCTCTTCTTAAATTAATCAAAATCAAAGTAACATTCAGATCACAAAAAAATATAAATTCGTGTCATTTAAGTAAAGCCACGGCTAAAAAATCCTAATAACAACTTTCTACATTCACAGAGTCTAATTTTTACTTTTTTAACTGATTGGTTCTTGAATGTCTATTTTTACTTTTAAGTTTGGACCACAATCCAATTCTCTGGGTGTATATTATTCCTCAAGTTTGTGTTAAGAAAATGACTTGACAAGAAGACAAACTTAAGTTTCAAATTAAAACTTAAAATATTTTGGACAATTTAACCCAGAAATTAGAGGTGTTAAAGATTACTATGCAGGAGCCGTAAAATATTGAAAGAAATAAAAATTTTCTGAATATGCAGATTGCCATCATGAAATAATGAAAGGAAAGTAGCAAAAATGGCTCTGGGAAACAGAACACTGCAGAACCATCTGAACTGAGCAGAACTGTTCATAAAAATTGTTGGAGACCCACGAGCAGATCATGGCTGCAATTCTTTTGTCACTTCCCCTTCGAGATGTGGTCCAGTAGCTTTCCCTTCACGTGTGGGTCTGCCTCACTGACTAAATCCTACCAACAGGAAGGAGAACCCACGTGTGCATGGTGCTACCTGGCATTCAGAAGGCTGAGGACAGAGGATCTCAGATTGGTGAACAGCCTGGACTTCACAGTGAGTCACGCCTTGTAGCTTCCGAGGAGCAGTGAGAAAGGCCACATGGCTTCTACCTGGCTCTCTCTTCTGGGACACATGACATATCCTGGAAACCCAGAATCCATGATGGGAGGAAGCCCAATTTGCCCAGAGATGCTATGTGTAGGTAGAAACTTGAGACTTGAGGTCTCTACTTTAGACAGTGTGAAGTGCGATGCTCAGACACCCAGATTCAGAGAGAACTCTAGGAAAGAAGCGCATTTTTCTGCTTGCAGATCTCCAAAAACAGAAGGCATGCCACACTCTGGGGAATCACGCAAAGGTTCATCAGCGTGGGCCAGGAAGCCAGGGGACAGAGATGGAGGAAAGATCTTTAACATCGTTGCCTCTAGAAGCATCATGGGAGCTTTGGACTCAGAGTCTTGGGTTTGACTTACTTGTGTAATTTAAGTAGCTCTAGAAAATAGACTGTTTTAGTTGCCTGGTACCTGTTCCTATGGTGATGATGGCTGCCAGTGGACAGTGGTCCATTCTGAGCAAACCTAATAAAGAAGGGGCTTAGAGTAAGAGCCCTGAATGGTTGGTTGGCTTGCATCTGAAAGTCCTTTATTGTGTGAAGGAATCTACCAGCCCTAGGAGAAGTGTTCCTTCAGTCTCAGTAGAATAAAGTGTGCTGATGGTCAGGGCCAGCTGGGGAAGCCTTTCAGAGGACAGGAAGCCTCAGCTACTGCAGTCTGGATACAGAGCTAAGTCCTTGAGAAGTGCCGATCTCCCAAGCCTAGGACAGACCAAAACAAATGACTGTAGGCGGTGTCTCAGGGTGGTGTGTTGAGCAGCCATAGGTAACCAGAACCTGCCATTTGTGTTAGTCAGCTTTCTCTCATTATAAGAAGATACCTGAGAAATCAACCTATACAGAAATGAACCTATTTCAGAGGTTCATGATTGGTTGATACCTGTTATTTTAGGTCTGTAACACAGAGGATGAATGATGAGGGAGGAGAGAGAGAGAGAGAGAGAGAGAAGGGGGAGGGAGGGAGAGGGAGAGAAAGAGACAGAAAGACAGAGAGAGACAGAGATCAGGGTTCTTCACTCTTTGAGTCCATATCTAAATAATTTAATTTAAAGCCCCTTCACTCCCACACCAGGCTCCGACCCTTAAAAATTCCATCACCTTCCAAAAACATCAAGATGCCCTCCAGGAAGGAATCCCATCAGGTGCTGCTAATACTCAAAACATTTTAAAGCTGAATATACATGACTAATACTATGCATATAAGACAGTTTCCCAGCTGACATCCTTGTAACAGCTTAATTATGACATTTCTAGAGTGCTTTAAGCACATAGATGGTCCTGCAAGTCATAACTTCTATTTGAAGCAAATTACCCTCATCAGTTGCTATGTAAATAAAGATGTGCATCTTAGCGAACAGCCATTGAATTTGAGAACACAGAGACTGACAACACTAAAATTATGAAGCAGCACCTGACGGGACTCCTTCCTGGAGGGCATCGTGGAACTGTGTTTGCAGGTGGCTAGAGGATACTGAAGTGTCCTTGAAAGAATTGTAGGCTTCAAGTTTTGTGCCTTGGTTTACAGAGAGATTGGTGAGGCTAGCTCTATTCCTAATTAAATGTGCGTGTGTGTGTGTGTGTGTGTGTGTGTGTGTGTGTGTGTGTGTGTGCATGCGTGCATGTTTCCTATCCTAAAAAGTGTCCATAAGCCCCTGAATCATTTACCTTTCAGTTGCTGTATACCATGACCAAGGCCACTTATTAAGGAAAGGTTTTACATTGGCTTACAGTTCCAGAGGGAAAGAGTTCATAATGGCAAGGTCAATATGGAATCAGGTAGCCAGAGCAGGAAGCTGAGAGATTTCACCTTCCAGAATGTGCAGAAAGACTGACCTGGAAATGATTCAAAGCTATGCATTCTCAAAGCCCAGCCTAGTGATACACTCCCTGCAGCAAGGCTCCACCCCACAGCGGTTCCATAACCAAACAGCACCACCAACCTGGGACCAAGTGGCTGAATACAGGAGTCTATGCCAGGGTCCCCTTACCAGTCTGCTTCTTTGAAACCGATCTGCTGGCATCCCAGGGGGCATCTTTAGAGACAAATTAACTTAGTTTCCCACCTAAGGAGAAGGCTCACTTCTGGAGCTGGTGACTATGGGCTGATGGTTAAGAAATAAGTAGCAGGTCTTCAGAGGATGCCCTGGTTTGTTTCTCTGTTGCTGATAAACACCAGGATCAAAAGCAGCTTGGAGAGAAAAGACCTTATTTCATCTTACAGTTCCTTGCTGAGGGAAAGCAGGCATAAACTCCAGCAGCGTTTCTGAAACAGAAACCATGGAGGAATGCTACTTACTGGCTTGTTTCTTACACTACTCAGTCCCATCTGCCCAGAGACACCACCGCCTATGGTGGGCTGGGCCCTCCCACGTCAATTAGAATCAAGAAAATGTTCCACAAACACGTTCACAGGCCAATCTGATTCCCCAAATCTCTCCCCCGCCCCCCCAGCTGAGACTCTCTCAGATAACTCAATGCTGTGTCAAGTTGGCTGCTGAAGCTAACTAGAAAAAGTCTCTTCACTCAGGGGGTGTTTTGACCCTGGAATGCCTTATCAGTGTCAGGAGTAGAGGTCCCCATCTGACGCAAAAGGAAGGGTCCACCCACATGCCTTCACTCTGCCCTCTTTCTTGGCATCTCTGGGTGGGAGGACTCCATGCGGGCCAGGTGGTAATGGTATTTCTGACGTCATCTCAGCCTCAGGGATCCAAAATTATGGTGTTAATGGATAACACTCAGGTGAGAGGTAAGGGATTACAGCTGAATCCAGAATCTCTTGGAATGGCCAGAGGGACTCAGTATCCCACGAGGCCAGCTTCCTCTATGAGATGACCTCAGTAGAAACTCCCAAATGTTGTTATCTACCACATTTTTTTTAAAAAAGCAACCAGACCAAAGGGGTCCCATGGGAACCCCCAAACAACCCAGGCTGTTGCCAAGATTATAGGCTGCTCTCCACAAACTGATGACAAGGCCCAATTGATGAAGACCATACCTGCAGAACTCATTGAACGTGGGGAACTCAAGCTGGTGCCACATAGAGCCTTTCCCTCTACTGGCTGGCGTCTTTGCTCTACATGCCACCGAAGAAGAAATGTAAATACTAACCCAGCTATAGACTCTATGATCTGCAATCGAATCTGGCCTGATGCTAACAAAATAGTAGCACAAAGGCTGTGGGAGTAACCAACCAATACCTACTTTGACCAAAGGCCCACCTCATAAGATGGAAACCATATCTTACATGCTTGGGTGACCAAGAACCTGGGACCAGAAAGCCCAGAGACCTTAAGAACACAACAATAAAATGACTCATAATTAGAGTCCGTTATACATAGCTCAGTGCCTTGCCCAACCATCACCAGAAAAGCTTCTTGCTGTAGCAGATGGGAACAAATACAGAGACCCACAGTCGGACAATCTACAGAGAGTGACCAACCTTGGACAATCAACTCTTGAAGGGAATGTTCCACCAAATCCCTTCCCCCCCCAGGGCTCAGGGAACCTGCAGTAGAGGAGACAGAAAGAGTGTAAGAGCTAGGAAACAAGGCTGTCTAAATCAACATGACTGATGCACATATGAACCCACAGAGACTGAGGCAGCCTGTATACGGGTCCACACCAGATGGGGTCCTAGAAGTGGGCACGCGCCCCATCCCCAAGCCAGAAGCAATCTCGAACTGATAACCACTTGCAGATGAAAACTGAGTTTTCTCCAAGGGTTTAACTGGGGAAGCAAACTACTCTTAAGGGTTGGCTGCATTCCCAGCAGTAGATGGCCAACAGAAAACAAACTCAAAGACTTCACTGGAAGCTTCTTGTCTCAAACTGTCCCCTCAGGGCTTCTGTTTTGTTTTGAATTTTTGTTTTACATAGATTTTGCTTGTTCATTTAGTCCTCTCTCTTTTACCCTACAGGTTCTCTGCATATATATAATGGCTTCCATTTTAGTATTTTTATGGGGATCTTGAGTGTGTGAACAGTGGGTTCCCTGCATCTATGTTAATTTATTCTGCCTTTTGTTGGGCTTCTCCCCTTCTGTTTGTGTGTGTGTTTTGTTCTATTCCGGTGTGTTAGTTTTTGTTTTACCTTATTATACTTTATTTTATTATTATCCCTTATTGTTTTCTAATGAGACACAGAAAAGGGATGAATATGGATGGAGGGGAGGTAGAGAGGACCTGGGAGGAGTAGAGGGAAGGGAAGCTGTAATCAGGGTACATTTTATAGAAAAAATATTTTCAATAAAAGGAAAAAAAATAAAGTAACCAGAAAACAAAACAACAACAACAAGAAAAAATTCAAATCTCTCAACATTTTAGAAAATGTAACTTTAAATTCCGCTAAACCAGAGGTTTAAGCCACTGTTGTTCAAATCCTAAGATTCTCCCATTAACATATTAGGGAGTGGCTATTTGTGGGTCTTCAAAAGAAAACCTCAAATTACCCACGAAGGAAAGCTGCTTGGAGGTATAGAAAAGAAGCCCCCTTTAGTAGATGCCGCAAACTCTTCCTCTTCTGAGAGTCACGCCGTGCCGCATCCTGTCTGCACACTGTCAGGTGCTCACTGTGGGTAGAAGAAATAAATAGACAGGGAAGAGAAAGACACCACGTTAGAGGAGTTACACGCCCAACCAAAGAGACCTGGGGTGACTGATACTTGTTTTAGCACCACAGGCCGGGACATCCTCGAGGCACGAGCTACAACTACCAATTAAGTTGACAGCAGTGAGCGGCCAACGCGCATGCTCTGCAACCAGCAGCTACCACTCCCTCCACACACACAACACCCTGCCAAGAGAATAATCTTCCTGTTAGTTCAATTAATAAGCCATTCAGAAACTGGTGTCTTGTTAGATGGGGGGGCCTGCTTCTTCTCTGGAAAGTTTGTCGGCCGAGATTCAAGACACTCTATACTGTGCATAAACTAGGGCACTAGTTAGAGGCACAAAAAGCATTCTCATGGCCGCTTTCTTGTCTTTTAAGCTATGGCTGCAGCATTTACTACCTGTAGGAAAATGTTCTTTCATGCTATCGTGGCTGTGCATCATGGACTCAGCGCAGGCTAAAATGCAATCTCCCAAACACTAATTCTGTCTATATTAAATGCAAATGTGAATGTATCTAACAGAAATCATTTAAATGCTCAGTAGCACTACGCAAAAGATCCAGACCTAGAAAAGCAAACAAAAACCAGTGACTGCAGTAGACAACCATTCCCTCCTTTTATTTCAACAAGATAAATATCTGTGCAAGTTCTTTCTGTTATTAGTACTTCAGTGCCCATCTATCTTCCACCTACAGGAAGAGTGGAAGGTCTAAGAGGTTCAATGACAGACACATCAGTGGATCAAGAAGAACAATGTTCCATCGCAAAGTAAAACAACTTTTCTTTTCACCTGGCTGAGAACGAGTTCTCTAGGATGTTTCAGTCACAAGGTGACATAGGGAGCATTGTGGGAACTTCCCTGCTCAGTTCCCTTTCAGCCTGGAGTGATGGGAAAACCATCACTCTAGATGTTTAGCCACACCATCTCCTGGAGTTCCACATAAAATGTGTACGTTTTCCCTATTATTCTTTACTTTGTAGGCTCAAGGATGTCGAACCACCTTGCAGTCTAGGCACAAACTGTAAGTGTTTGCTAGAGTTAGGTTCAACACACACCGTGTCTCCTACAGCCTGACCAGCAAGAACTGCATGCAGATCACTGGGCCAAGGACTCTGCACACATCACTTCCTTAGATGACCTGGGAAGGAGGATTCTCGACTCAGAGAGAGAGGGGCAGACAGGTGCGCATGATGTCATGGACAACTGCTGATAGCTGATAGGCTGGGCACAACATGAATTTTAACGGCTATCAACTACGCCAGCTCTGTAAGAGAGGATGTGCACACAGCCATGAACTTCAACCCAGCCAGCCTATGCTCGCCTCCATTGACTGATGGAAAGGACATGTGAGCCTAGGTCTGTCCACCTGAGTCCCATGGTGGCCCTAAGACATATATCGAACCCCTCTTCCTTGGCATATGTTTATTTTCCGTTGCCTGGATATGTAGCCTAGGTTGGCCTCAAACTCACGATCTACTTCAGCGTCGCAAAGGCTGAGATCAGAGGTATGGGCCACTGCGTCCGTCCAGCCCAACCAACCTCTTCATTTTTTGTATGCTTGAGTCTCTCGCTTGCTGTGGTTTCTGCCCACCCCTGCCGTCCGATGGCAACTGAGAAAAGGCTGGCACAGGTGGCTATAAGTGTAGGAGTAGGCAAGGCTTTAGGACCGAGCCAAGGATTGTGTGGACGGTCTACCAAAGCCCTAAATGGATTCATGTCTTAGAAATGTTCCTCGTTCTCTAAGCAGAAGGTAGCAGAGTTCTGAAGGGCTCTCATCCATCAGTTCAGCAGTAACATGCTGCTAATATTTACCAGCTGTGTGACCCGGGCCTCCACTCCTACTGATGTGGACACTGATGCAGGATAGAACACTAAAGGGGGTTTTTTTAGGGTCACACACAGCACAGCAGGGATTAAAAGTCACAGGCTTGGAATGTCTCAAGGATTGCTTAAGCTGTCATTCAAGTTTCCTACGCAGGCATGAAGGGAGGGCTAGCTGTCTCATTTGACACATACGTCACGTGCTGCTGGCTCACCATGCTGAGGCCACATTGTACAGAGTTTGAACTGTGCCGTGGAACACAGTGGAAACCATCATGCGAAGGAGGCGGACTCCAAAAGCTGACTCCAAGATCAAGGCAGACACAGCAGGCTCACTGGGTGGGTGTTCCGAGCTTTGCTCAGAGCCACCGAGTCCTCGGTAGAGGGCGAGCCCACAGGTAGAGATCCAGCTCCGTGCCCCCGCCTCCTCGCTAGGCCTGCTTCCATACTCTGCTGTCGGAATGGAACTGCGCCCACTTGCTGGAGGCCAGCGCTTTGACATTTCAAAACCAACTCCTCCTCAGCGTGACTAAACCAAGATATATATATGTGAAAGTAAACTGACTGCCGTATCTTTGGAAAGCCCACACTTCTGAGAAAATGGTAAATAGGCCTTCTTTCTCCTTTCGCCTAAGAAGCAGGGAACCAAGCAAAATCACAAACTGTAACTTTTGTTTGCTTTTCCACAAGGCAAGTGGGGGATGGTCACGGATTTTGGTCTATGTCTTGGCCTAAGTGAGTATTTCCTCTCTGTAGATTCATGCCGAACTTTCTAGAACTCTCACGCTTACTAGGTACTTTCCAGTAGTCAAGCTGCCTCATCCTCTGTGCGGGCGGTTTGACCAAATTGAAGATGTGAAGGAGTCCCGGAGTCCCTCATGCACTCTGACGCCGACTTCCGGAAACTCTCTCACTTCCTGTTACTAAAAGGAAGCGCTGAAACACGACAGTCTCAAAACAGAGGCAGCCAATGGATTTCAGCTTCCATCTCCCTCTGGGCAGTTATGTGAATATCTGAATATCTCTCTTGGAACACTTAGTTTTAAAAAACCCCGAGCCCACCCATACTACCTCATGTGAAGTATTAAGAGCAGTTCAGTGAACTCTCATGAGACTTCCTACTTTTAGATGGGGGCGGGAGGGTTATCGGCAGAGCAGCCACTCCATAGATTCTTATCCTGTTGGCCATAACTTTGTCAAGAGACACAAAAACACCAAGCCACATATTATGATAATTGTGCTTTAAGAAACAATTGTGCTTATGGCAACTTTTACGCTTATACGCTTATAAAGCATCACGTAAATATTGTAAATCTGGCAATAGGCTGGAGGGACAACGTGGACTCTCAGAAGTCAGAAGCTTCTAGCAATAAAGCAAGTCTACTGTTTGTTTGTTTGTTTGTTTGTTTGTTTTAAATCAAAGGATCACAGACCAAGCAAACAGACTTGAAGAGCTATCATTTATTAGGTCAAAATTCCCCGGGAATAAGACTCTATAATTTGCATTATTTTTTTCTAAGATAGGATTTCCCTATGAAGTCCAGAGTAGCCTTGGACTCAAGATACTTTTCAATAATCCAAATACTTATGAAGGCGAATGTGTGTGACTAAAGTGTAAGTGAAACTGTCGAGTCAAACAGCCCACAGGTGCTAGATCATCGAAGCATTTAAAACGTTTCCAACGAAGTACTCATTTCAATCTCTGGTTAACATGGGTCACCGAGGGACTATTTCCCTTCCTATTCTTTGAAATTTTCACACGCGGTTCTAAGCGTTTCCTGTGATATCAAAGCCACCAGCAGCCCTCTTCTGATCTCCCTCTTCCTATTTATAGCCTCTGAAATGGACGTGCTCTTCCGTGCTCCAGAAGACTCTATGCCTTTCTACATAAGGGAAAGTGAAAGTGAGGAGCGTACAGGTAGCTGAATTCAAGACATTGGCTTTGCAGAATATGATTTCATATGTAATCTCCACCTATCTAAAACCAATCCAACCCCCAACACCCCAGACCATAATTATCCTCATTTTATAGATGAGAAAAACTGTAGCCCCAGAGCTTAATGGATTGTTTGTGATTACCCAGCATATATCTGTATAAGTGTGTGTACATGTATACATATAAGTATACGTACATGTATGTTGTGTGGGATAATTATATGTCAACTTGACACAAGCTAGAGTCATCTCAGAGGAGGGAGCCTCAACTTAAAAAGTACCTCTATAGAAAAAGTGGGGAAGAGTCTGGAACACATTGACACAGAAGACAACTTCCTGAACAGAACACCAACAGCCCAGGCCTTAAGGTCAACAATTAATAAATGGGACCTTATGAGGCCGAGAAGCTTCTGTAAAGCAGGAGACATTGTCAACAGAATAAAGCGACAGCCTAAAGACTGGGAAAAAAATCTTCACCAACCCTACATCTGACAAAGGCCTAATATCCAAAATATATAAAGAACTCAAGAAATTAAACACCACCAAACTAAATAACCCAATTAAGAAATGGGGCTCAGATATTACCAAAAGCAATCTACAGATTCGATGCAATCCTTATCAAAATACCTACAAAATATTTTAAAGACATTGAAAGATCAATTCTCAACTTCATATGGAGAAACAAAAAATCCAGAATAGCAAAAACAATCCTATACAATAAAAGATTCCCCCAGAGGAATCTCCATAGCCGATCTCAAGCTGTACTATAGAGCAACAGTAATTAAAACAGCATGGTACTGGCACAGCAATAGGCTGGTTGATCAATGGAATCGAATAGAAGACCCAGATATGAATCCACACCCATATGGGCACTTGATTTTTGACAAAGAAGCCAAATCTATTCAATGGAAAAAGGATAGCTTATTCGACAAATGGTGCTGGTCTAACTGGATGTCTACATGTAGAAAAATGCAATTGGACCCATATTTGTCACCATGCACAAAACTCAAATCCAAGTGGATTAAAGACTTCAACATAAAACCAGAGTCACTAAATCGGCTGGAAGAAAAAGTGGGGAAGAGCCTGGAACACATTGGCACAGGAGACAACTTCCTGAACAGAACATCAACAGCCCAGGCCTTAAAGTCAACAATTAATAAATGGGACCTCATGAGGCCGAGAAGCTTCTGTAAAGCAGGAGACATTGTCAACAGAATAAAGCGACAGCCTAAAGACTGGGAAAAAATCTTCACCAACCCTACATCTCACAAAAGTCTAATATCCAAAATATATAAAGAACTCAAGAAATTAAACACCACAAAACCAAATAACCCAATTGAGAAATGGGCCTCAGAACTAAACAGAGAATTCTCAACAGAGAAATATCAAAAGGCAGAGAAACACTTAAAGAAATGCTCAACCTCCTTAGTCATCATGGAAATGCAAATCAAAATAACTCTGAGATTCCATCTTACACCCATCAGAATGGCTAAGATCAAAAATTCAAGCGACACCACATGCTGGTGAGGATGTGGAGAAAGAGGAACACTCCTTCATTGCTGATGGGAATGCAAACTAGTACAGCCACTTTGGAAATCTATCTGGCGCTTTCTCAGAAAAATGGGAATAGGGCTTCCTCAAGACCCAGCTATTCCACTCCTTGGAATATGCCCAGAAAATGCTCCACCACACAACAGGAACATATGCTCAACCATGTTCATAGCAGCCTTATTCATAATAGCCAGAACCTGGAAACAGCCTAAGTGTCCCTCAGTAGAAGAATGGATAAAGAAACTGTGGTACATTTACACTATAGAATACTACTCAGCTATTAAAAACAAGGAATTCCCAAATTTGTGGACAAATGGATTGAACTAGAAATGATCATAATGAGTGAGTTAACCTGGAAGCAGAAAGACTCAGATGGTATGTACTCACTTATAACTGGACACTAGCCCAAGGGGCATGTCCCATGAAAGTCTTCACTTACCAGGAAAGTGGGTTAGAGGGGAAGACTATTGGGACTTTAGGTGAGAGAAGCACGGGAGAATGGGGAAATAGAAGGATCCAGAGGGTCCTAGAAACTTACAAGAAGAACATTATGATGCACGGATCTGGGCCCAGGGGTCCTGCTCAAACTATGGCACCAGCCAAGGACAATACGTGCAGTAAACTTCGAACCCCTACCCAGATCTAGCCAATGGACAAGACATTCTCCACAGTTTTGGTTTGGGTTTTTGTTTGTTTGTTTGTTTTGCTTTGCTTTGTTGTTTTTCAAAACAGGGTTTCTCTGTGTAGTCTTACCTGTCACTTTGTAGACCAGGCTGGCCTCGAACTCATAGCGATCAGCCTGCCTCTGCCTCCCGAGTGCTGGGATTAAAGGTGTGTGCCACCACGCCCAGCCAACATTCTCCACAGTTGAGTAGAGAGTGGGGACTGACTTTCACACAAACTCTGGTTCCCTATATTTGACCATGTCCCCTTGATGGGGAGGCCTGGTGGCACTCAGAGGAACGATAGCAGGCTACCAAGAAGAGACTTGATACCCTATGAGCACATGCAGGGGGAGCATTTGCGGTCACAGACATAGGGGAGGGGAGTAGGAGGAAAGCAGGAGGGAGGGAGGAATGGGAGGATAAAAGGGATGGGATAACAATTGAGATGTAATATGAATAAATTAATAAAACATTTTTTAAAATACCTCTATAGACCAACCTATAGGCAAGCCTTTAAAATTTTTTCTTAATTACTGATTGATGTGGGAGGGCCCTGCCCATTGCGGGTGTACCATCCCTGGCCTGGTGTTCCTGGGTTCTATAAGAAAGCAGTCTGAATAAGCTTTGGGAGCAAGCCACTAAGCAGCACCCTTCATGGCCTCTGCATCAGCTCCTACCTTCAGATTCCTGACTATTTGAGTTCCTGTTCTGGATTCCTTCAGTGATAGACAACAATGTGGAAATATAAGCCCAATAAGCCCTTTCCTCCCCAAGTTGCTTTGGTCTTGGTGTTTCATCACAGCAACGGAAATCCTAAGGCAAGTGGGTACCTGTACAGTGGGGTATGGATGTGACCACTTTGTTTGGGGAAGGATTGTGTAAGAACTTTGAAACTTTGGGCTAGAAGAGCCATTGAGTGTTGAGAGCTCAGGGAGCTGTTCCATAGTAGCATGGAAGATAAAGATAAAAGATAAAGATGAAGATGAAGATAAAGATAAAGATGCTATCTCAGTGGCAGTTCGGACCACGGACACTGACATGGCGTCTGGCTACAGCACAGATCATGAACATCAATGCTGGAGACCACATGGAGGTTCCATGATCCATGCTGCCGATGACTGCTATGGTTATCAATGGCTGCAGACTCATAACTGAGAATGAGAGACATTGGAGGCTTCTGTGACAAGTCACCCCCTCCCCCAGAAAGAAACAGTCCAGACAGGAAGTTACTGAAGAGAGTCCTTAAAAATTCCAGTAAAGATGCTGAAGTGTAGCTCTTCACAGAAGGAGTCCTGGGCTTGGGAGGTGGGTGGGGAGGCTTGGGACTCAGTTTTACTTAAGGAGCTGGCCACTGGGAGTTTGGCCATGTTCCAATGAGTATATGAGCAACACAAATTGGGCTTTGTTTTGTTTGAGGGACAAGGATGGAAGGGTGGGCCTGGGAGGAACGGAAAGCAAGTGTGATCAGGTGCATTGTATTATGTTGGGGTGGAAAGGAATGTTGAGAGAAGTCCAGATGATGGCTGCCTGGCTTGTGGAGTTTTAGTGAGAAACAAAGACGGGCTTTCGGTGTGAAGATTCTGTGGTGTCTGGTCACCTGGGGCTGAAGAGTCAGCTGTGATTAAACAGGGACCAGCATCAGTGAGGCGAAGTCTTCTGGAAAATGTTTGCAGAGCATCTGCACACAGAAGGTGTGTTGCAGAGGCAGCCAAGGTTGTAGCACCTGTGGGCAGCTGGGCTTGGCACTGTAAGCATCACCTGGGTGGTACTGGCTTTGAAGGCCTGAAGGGATCAAGGAGAGCAGCTGAGCCCTGGAGAGGCCATTGGTGAAGATGCAGCTTTAGGGGCAGTTGAAGCCCCAGGATTGAAGGGGTCAAGGAAAGCAGTTGGGGTTTCACACCATGAAGAGAGCCTATGAGAGACCATTGGTGGAAGTGCATCCCTGATGGATGCGACAGAAGACTCCAGCATTCTGGAAATCTCGGTGACACAGATGACCACCAAGGACAGTGGCAGCAGTGGAGTGGACCCAGCAGGTGCCTAGAAGACACGCTGTGTGTGCTGCAGAGGGCCAAGCTGGAGAAGTGGCCCACACCCTTTGGAGGAGGCCAGAAGGCTGTGAATGCTGGTGAGTGAATCCCAGATATTGGATATTAAGCTATTTGGGTTTGATTTGATTTGATTGAACCTGGTTCTTTCCTTTTGAAGTAAGAAAGTATTTATTTTATTTTTGATTTTACAGGAGCCCACAGCTGAGGGAATTTGAATTTTAAAAGACTTTGGATTTTTAAAAGAGATTGGCTATTTTAAAGAGCCTGAACTTTTAATGTGTTTGAATTTGTAAAGACTGTGGGATTTTTTTTTTAAAGCTGTATTTTTAATGTAAGGTCTTGGGGATGAATGAAAAAGGAAAGGTTGTGGCTTAGTGGTGATGTGTTTGTGTGTCAAGTTGACAATGGGTCAATTGCACCATAGTTTTATTTCACCTTGATACAAGCTAGCACCACCTGAGAAAAGGGAACCTCAATTAAGACAATGGCTCCATAAGATGGACCTGTAGGCAAGCCTCTAAGGCATTTTTTAAAAATTAATGGTTGATGGTGGAGAGCCCAGCCCATTGTCAGTGGTGCCATGCCCGGGCTGGTCCTGAGTGCTGTAAGAAAGCAAGCTCAGCCAGCCATGGGGAGCAAGCCAGTAAAGAGCACTCCTCTCACAGCGTCTACATCAGCTCCTGCCTCCAGGTTCCTGACTGCCTGAGTTCCTATTCTGAGTTCCTTTGATGATGAACAGTGACGAGGAACTGTAAGTCAAATAAACCCTTCCCTGCCCAAATTGCTTTGGTCATGGTCTTCCATCACAGCAATAGAGACCCTAGATATAAGTGTGTGTGTGTGTGTGTGTGTGTGTGTGTGTGTGTGTGTGTGTGTGTGTGTGTGTGTAAATCTTAGAGCAAAGCCAGCGTGGCTTAACCACTACAGTGTGGTGATCCATGTGTGCGTGGACACATCCTAAGCACTATTGAAAAAATACGTTAGATTTGTGTCTACCACCAGGAACTGCTTTCTATTACTTTAAATCATTGTCAGCCAGGCGGTGGGGGCACATGCCTTTTGAGGTCAGCCTGGTCTACAGAATAAGTTCTAGGACAGCCAGGGCTACACAGAGAAACACTGTCTCAAAAAAAAAAAAAAAGCAAACAAACAAATAAATAAATAATTGCCTAACTAATTAAATCAGTCAGTCTTTGTCCTCCAATAAAGAGCTAGTGAGAACCTTTTAGATTTGAGATTCTGATCCAGATGTTGATGTATCAGGGATTCTTAGTGCTCAGAGAATAGGAAAGACAGATACTGCCCAAGTAATTACACAAATAATTCCAGAATCACAATTTGAATGCAGTATTAGAAAGGTCCAGGGAGCAGGAGGGATGTGTGTCTAAGAGAAGAGGTGCAGCCCTCCTGGAGAAGGGCTGTTGAGCTAAGGGAAACGACCTTCATGAGCAGAGTGAACACACATCTGACTCCTGAATGTTTGTAACTAGCTGACAGCTTTGTCCTCCTACCCAACCCTAATGCAGCTGTCGCTCAGAAACTTCTGTTCTCACTTTATGAGTCGCAACATGGAGCCGCTACCTAAAGATACTTGTTTTAAAAAATTCAGACAAAAATCAACTGTTTCTGAAGTTTGCTTAAGGCACTGAATTTCTTTTCTTGATCTGTCATCTTCAGCCCCTGCCGTTTATGTACCACTATTCACTGGCCAATTACATCTCTAAGCAGGATTTTTGCAGGCACTTTCCTGCCTTTAGGATTGGCAAATAACTGTCTCCACTGCTGTCTGCAGAGCAGGGAACTATCCTAGCAGTTTCTATTCGTCCTTTGGTAGCCCTTATTTTTATGCCTCAGGCTTGGCGAGGTCCCTTCAGGCACAAGACCTCTACGTCTCTCCTGTTCCGCCTTCAGTGTACCCCACTGACACCATTAGCCTTGTGTTCATTGTAATAGAGAGTCAGATAGGCAAAGACTTGGAAAATACATACAATGCAGTAAGAAACTGTGTATCACAAGATTCAGAGACAAAGGGAGGCAGTGGAGGAGGTTAGCTGTAGCTTGGTAGAGACCGAAGACTTCAGAGAGTGAACACAAAAATTAAAACCCAACAGGACTTAATTAGGGGGCTATGGACAAGAGACCAATGCCTGTTGGACTGAAAACAAACAATCTCATGGTGTTTCACCATGATTTTAGAAAATTTCAGTTAATGGGTATCTCCAGGTCCTTAAGAAACTTCAATGTACTTGTGTGAGTTGGTGTTATAAAAATTATATATATGTATGGAGAGAGAGAGAGTATGTGTGTTTGTGTGTGTGTGTGTGTGTGTGTGTGTGTGTGTGTGTGTGTGTGTGTAAAGACCGGAGAGTTGATTCTCTCCATTCTTGTTGGGTCCAGGGATCAAATCCAAGTTGTCCGGCTTGAACAGCAAGCCCTTTTCCTCACTAGGCTGTCTCATCAGCCCCAAATTTGTTTGATTAATGGGTAAGTTTTAAATTTTTCTTAAGGTCTTAAGCCCAAATATATAGCGTTAAATATTAAAACCTGCAAATGAGGGCTGGAGAGATGATTCAGCTGTTAAGAGCACTGGTTGCTCTTCCAGAAGATTGGGTTCAATTTCCAGCACCCACAAGGCAGCTCACAACTGTCTGTAACTCCAGTTCCAGAGGATCCAACACCCTCCTGTGTGTGTGTATATATATATATATATACACACACACACAATCTAATTTCGCAATGCAATCTAAATGTGAGTTAGTTCATTTGATTCGTGATTATAAGTTAAAACCTATAAGGAAATACAACTAAGCTTATAAACAATGGTCATTTAATTTGTATGGTATTAATAAGCTTTTGCATGTGCAGTGCTCATGTAGATGTCAGAGAACAACTTGGAGGGCTAGATTCCCTCCTCCCACTAGGTGGGTCTTTCAAAGTCAGATTCGACTTGGTGGCAAGCAGCTTCACCACTGAGCTCTCTCGCTGAACCAGCCTGAAATCCCACACATGCCCAAGTTCCCTCTTTAGTACCCTTAAGGAGTGATATAGGCACTTGGGAACGTTTTTTTTTTTCTATTAGACAATTGAAACATTTAAAAAAGAGACTTACTATAGCATTATAAATACCTTAAAGTATTTAAGGCAGTTCATAACAGGAGTGAAAAGAATTCTTGAAGGTAGTTGTAAAAATCTATACAATGTACAAATAGAATAGCAAGATGTGTGAATTAACCTAAAGGCTTGTGAATTTTGTAAAACTTTAGTATTAGATTAAGCGTTAGTTCTTAAGACTTTTACATTCTCTTTGAGAACTGCATTTATTAGTGATTTGTCAATCTCCTTTATTCTGTGAATACCATGCAAGATCAAGGGTCAAGTCTCACCAAACTTATTAGTAGTAGTAGTAGTATGTTTCCATCAACCATTTTATCTCTTTCTTCAACTGAGTGGCTTCTTGCTTTTGCCCTGCATGTATAAAAAGCAGGATTAAATACTAAGGTAATAGCACCTGCTTTTTATTTGGAAAAGCTGCGAGACACAAATAGCCTGGAAACTAGCTTCTTGGAGAAGTTGGCTCAGATTCGTGATGGGGGAGAGCTCACAAGGTCCCACACCTGAATGAGGAGCTCCAGCCTATACATGGCTGCTCAGAGAGAGTCAGTCTTTCCCAGGGACAAGCCCCCTGATAGGTTATCCAGTCGCAAGTGGTCAGCCCTGAACACGTGTACATATGAGCAAGACCAAATGGATTCAGCAGGTTGTACTTGTCCTCGTGTGTATGTGCCTCTGTGTGTGTGTGTGTGCGCGCGTGTGCCTGTGTGCATGTGCGTGTGTGTGTGCATGTGTGTGTGTGTGTATGTGTGTGTGTGTGTGTGTGTGTGTGTGTAAAACAATAGCTGAATTTGAGAAAGGAACATAAAAATTGTAGGAGAATGAGGGATGAAGTGATACAACGACAGTACTCAGATATGAAATCCTCAAAGCGTTAGATTAAAAAATAAGCATAAATAAAATTTAAAATGCAAAATAGTTAACTGAAATCAGAAAGAAAAAAAAAAAGAAGAAGAAGAAGAACCTGGCTCAGACCTTGACACAGCTCTTAGTTCTTGAGCCGATCTTCTGAGGACATGGTTGGCCCTGACGCCTGTCATGGACATAGCTACTATGAGCTTATTTTTTTATCAACTTTGTAAGTTTAGCACCATACACTGGAATGGCCAAAATAACTGAGCTTATTTTCTAGTCCTTTTCAATGATGTGACCATAAAGCCTGTAGTTTCTACAAATCACGACTGATCTTCTAGTCTTAATAGGTCAGGCAAGCCACTTAACAAGAAAACTCTTGACTAAAAAGAGCCTTTAATTAGGACACAACTACACTCAACTTCCAGGGTCAGGAGCCTGGGGCTAGGGCTTGCTTATCAGGCATGAGGCCCTGTGCAAAATATCAAATAAAAACCAAATTAAAATTTTAAATGAAATAGGTAGAATGAGACTTCATCCTGACTTTTCATGGGTTCAGCCCCTGCTTTCTTGTCCAGCTTCCTTTGCAGCCAATCAAAGCTAGCCATTACAAGGTTTGGGGTTACTCAGGCCTCACAAAGTGTGTACTGAGCCAGACCATGTGGACATCAGACTTGTGACTTTTGCCCAGGTAATGCTAAAACAACTGGCAGGAGGAGAACGGCCAGCGCTGGACATGGGACAAGGTCAGCGGTGACTTGAGCGAGCTGTTAGAACCAGAGAGCACACAGCCCATGCTGGGCTTTGTGGGCCGGATGTGTGCAGGGGGCCCCTGGGCAGCTGCTCGCACAGTGCCAGAGCAAGTGGGACAGCTGCACTGGCCAGGCCGAAGAGCCACCTCAAAGGCACACTGTGCCCAACTTCAAACACGCAGCCTCACACAGACAGCTGAAGAACAGCAGCGGTGGCAGCGACAGCAAGGACAACAAATGGACTCCCAGGACCCTGGCAGGGAGGGTGGGATGACTCTATTGTGCAGAGTCACACAAAGCTTTGCTGGGCAGCTGCGCTCACCAGCCAGCTCAAAGATATCTTTACATGTGAATGGCCTGGCTTGGGGCTTTGGTCACAGGTCACACAAACGTTTCCTTAGCTCAGTCAGAGGAAACGACAGCTCTGAAATCATTGTATCAACTAGTGTCTGGAAGAACAAGACAAACAAGTTTGCTGTGTCCCTCTTCTGCCTGATGTCCGGACAGTGCAGTGCAGATGTGCACTCCCTTGTTTTGCTGGTGATGACCGAAGCCAAGACTCTAGCTTTGGGGAAGTGGCTTGTCAGTAAAGTGTTTATCTTGCCATCATGAGGTCCTGAGCTCAGTCTCCAGCACATGTGTGAAACCTGTCATCCTACACTAGGAAGGCAGTGGTGGGGGATCCCTGGAGCTCCCTGACCAGTCAGTCTGGCCAAATTGGTGAACTCTAGGTTCAGTGAGAGACCCTGTCTCAAAAATGTGAGTTGAAAAGTCGTAGAGGAAGACATCTACATCTGGCCTTCAGCTATACATGCACATATATGTACAGGGAGAGAGAGAGAGAGAGAGAGAGAGAGAGAGAGAGAGAGAGAGAGAGAGAGAGAGAGAGGAGAGAGACAGAGACAGAGACAGAGATAGACAGAGACCAAGACAGAGACAGACAGAGAGAGATGGAGACAGAGAGAGACAGAGACAGTGACAGAGACTCCAGCTATGTGGCTGTCAACCTAAGTATACAGAGTCAGGTACAGACACTATCCCAGTGGTTTTCAATCTGTGAGTCACAACCCCTTTGTCAAACCTCTAGCTCCAAAAACTATTTACATTACAACTCATGACAGTAGCAGAATTACAGTTACGAAGTAACAACGCAACAAAAGTAATTTTATGGTTGGGGGTCACCACAGCATGAGGAACTGTATTAATGGGTCGCGGCATTAGGAAGGGTGAGAGCCAGCTGGTCTATCTTCTCCACTTCATTTGCCGGGCTGCCTTTGTGTCTTCCTCTAAGCTGGGCCCCCGGGAGAAACAGGCCCTCCTGGCAGATCGCTACTCACCACTCTAATGTCTTATGGGGACTAAGGCACACAGGGATGCCGCCGCTGAGAACTTACTACTTTGATAAAACTTACTTTGATGCCTCTAAATAGGTATCCATCTCAGTTCTCAGTCACTGCCATGTTATCGCTGTAAGCATTCAGCACTGTGTCACCTGTACCAAACCCATGGGTGTGTGGTGCTGGGGTCACTGCAGTTTAAAAGCCAGTCTTTCAGCTCTTCGGTCTGGGTAGTTCCTTGACACCTCCGAGGATACCTGAAAACAGCTACAGTTGGGATGCAGTTTTTGTTTGTATTTTTCTACGTTGTTCTCATTTTATTAAACCAAGCTAATGAACTCTGTGGCAATGTCTCACGTGTGTGGGAGGCTCACCCCCACCCTACGCCCCGCCCCCGACACTCACACATGCACCCACCCGTCACAGTCAGCTACAAGAGAAGGCTGGGCCAGTTTTCTTTTCATCCTAATGCAGTCACTTGCCAGCCAGCACTCAGGAGAAGACAATACTTCTTACTGTAATCAAAACCAAAAAACACAGCTCCAGGCATTTGAAATGAGAAAAAAAAATTATGTTTTTTCTTTTTTCAAGTATCTAAGAAAACACATACACACACACACACACACACACACACACACACGTGGGAAATGTTATCCCTATACACAGAGTTTCTGATGTCATCAAGTTCCTTAGTCATGGTTTTGTCAGTCACTTTTTATTTTGAAACTTTGATTTTTCCCCCCTTACTGTGTGCATTTTAATCCCACTCCAGCTCCCCTGCCCAACTGTAAACTACCTGCAAGGCTGAGAAACAACTTGGTCTACCTCAGTGCCTATGCTGGCTTTGCAGTCCCCAGACCCCTCAGGGCGTTTGATAAGCAGGAATGTAAGACTTTATCACTAGAATCCAGAGTCACCAAACACAGTTCTGTTCTTCACACGTTTTTAGATGCTGAAGAACAGAGGGCGAAGTGGAACTGCTCTCTGCCCGCTTGCTTGCTGTGGTCACCATTGCTGTCTATAGCTCTGGAAACTTTCATCGCTAAGTGGACGCTCTGGGTTTTGCTTGTTTGTGGCACTTCAGAGGCGAGGGCCTGGCCACTGAGTTCCGTCCCCAGCTCTAAATAGAAACTGTAACCATGAAGCAAAGGCCTCTCCTAGCCCTTGAGAATCTGTTTATTGTGTCTTCAATTATAACCAATCTAAATCTCTCTTCTAAGTTGTTACACTGTATTTGTCTCTCTGCCGGTATCTCCTTTCTCTCAGCAAAAACGTTTTCAGGGTTCATCCGGGTTGGAGTTTGTGTCAGGATTTCCCTCTTTGGGTGGCTAAGTAATATTCCACACGTTTCCATCCCCAACAGCTGCTTTCCTCCTCACAGTAATGGAATGCCTGACAGAAAGAGCTTAAAGGAAGACACTAACTCACACTGAAGATTTAGGAGGCCCGTGGTCCGTCATGTCAGCAAAGGCATAATGTCTGAGGACAGAGTTTGTACATCTGGCTGCAACAAGAAGCAGACAGCTCGGGCTGGGAGAGAAGCGCATCTCCCAGCAATCTGCTTCCTCGGGTTAGGCTAATGGCAACTCTTGTTCTCTTCTTCTTTTTGAGACAAAGTTTCTCTGTGAAGCTTTGATTGTCCTGGACTCTCTTTGTAGGCCAGGCTGGCCTTGAACTCATAGAAATCCCACCTGCCCCTGCCTTTCTGAGTGCTTGGGATTATGGGCCTGTGCTGCTTAAAAGCAACTTTAAAAAATTATTTATTATAATTTATTCCCAATTGCATCCTGATTGTTATCCCCTTGCTCTTCTCTGTGAGTTCCCAACCTCCCTCCCTCTTCCTCCCCTAGACCTCTGATGGAGGTTGGACGGGTGGGGGGAGTGTGGTGGGGGAAGAGGGGGGAACGGAGAGGGCTCCTCCCCACTGTCTGATCACAGTCTATCGGGGCTCATCAGGGTAGCCTGCATCCCCTTCCTCTGTGTGCCTGCCCGCCAAGGGGCAGCGATGAAATCGCAGGCACCAGAGTTCCTGTCAGAGGCAGTTCCCTCACTCCTGACTCTCCACACCCATGGAGAATGAGCTGTCCATCAGCTACCTCTGAACAGGGCTCTAGGTTCTCTGCATGAATTGTCCTTGGTTGGTGCATCAGTTTGTGCAGGGCCCCCCTGGGTCCAGATCCACTAGCCTTGGTGGTCTCCCTGTGGAGCTCCTAACCCCTCCCAGTCTTTCCTCCACACACATACACAGGTCCATACAATGCTCAGCTCTCTGTCCAGGGTCCTGCTGCAAGTCTCAGTATCTGTCCTGAACCCCCTGCTGGGTGGAGTTTCTCAGAGGACTTCCATGTTGCGCTAATATCCATTCATAAGTGAGAATATACCATGCATGTCTTTCTGGGCCTGGATTACCTCACTCAGGATGGCCTTTTCTAGTTCCATCCATTTGCCTGCAAATTTCAAGATTTCCATGTTTTTCATAGCTGAATAGTATTCCGTTCTGTAAATGTCCCACAGTTTTTTGGTTTGTTTTTTTTTTCCGTTCTTCAATTGATGGATATCTATGTTGTTTCCAGATTCTGGCTACTATGAATAAAGCTGCTATGAGCATAGTTGAGCAAATGTCCTTGTTGTATGGTGGAGCATCTTTCGGGTATATGCCCAGGAGTGGTATAGTTGGATCCCAAGGTAGCATGATTCCCAATTTTCTGAGAAAAAGCCAGACTTATTTCCAAAGTGGTTGTACAAGTTTGCACATCCACCAGCAATGAAGAAGTGTTCCCCTTTCTCCACATCCCAGTATGTGCTGTCACTTGAGTTTTTTATTTTAGCCATTCTGATAGGTGTAAGGTGGAATCTCAGAGTCGTTTTGATTTGCATTTCCCTGATGGCTAAGGATACTGAGCATTTCTTTAAGTTTTCTCAGCCATTCAACATTCCTCTGTTGAGAATTCTCTGTTTAAGTATCTTGGTATACCTCTAACCAAGCAAGTGAAAGTCTTGTATGAAAAAAACTTCAATCCTGAAGAAGGAAATTGAAGAAGATTCCAGAAGATGGAAAGGTCTCCCATGCCCCTGGATCAGGAGGATCAACATAGTAAAATGGCCATCTTGCCAAAAGCAATCCACAGATTCAATGGAATTCCCATCAAAACACTCACACAATTCTTTACAGACCTTGAAAGATCAATTCTCAACTTCATATGGAAAAACAAAAACCAAGAATAGATAAAACAACCCTGTACAATAAAAGATCTTCTGGAGGAATCTCCATCCCTGATCTTAAGCTGTACTATAGAGCAACAGTAATAAAAATGGCATGGTACTGGCATAGAAATAGGTTGGCTGACCAATGGAATCAAATTGGAGACCCAGAAATAAACCCACACACCTATAGACACTTGGATTTTGACAAAGAAGCCAAAACTATACAATGGGGAAAAGATAGCATCTTCAACGAACAGTGCTGGACTAACTGGATGTCTACATGCAGAGAAATACAAATAGACCCATAATTTATCACCCTGCACAAAACTCAGTTTCGAGTGGATTAAAGACCTTAACATAAAACCAGACACCCTGAATCTGTTAGAAGAAAAAGTGGGAAAGAGCCTTGAACTCATTTGTACAGGAGACAACTTCCTGAACAGAACATCAATAGCTCAGGATCTAAGATCAACAAATAACAAATGGGACCTTATGAAACTGAAAAGCTTCTGGAAAAGCAAAGGACACTGTCAACAGAACAAAATGACAGCCTACAGACTGGGAAGGATCTTCACCAATCCTGCATTGGACAAAGAACTAATATCCAAAATATATAAGGCACTCAAGAAATTAAACACCACCAAACCAAAGTATCCAATGAAAATATGGGGTACAGAGCTAGAGCTAAAAAGAAAATCTTAAAGGCATTACAGCACCCTGAAATAGCACTGTGGTCTGGGAACAGTACTCAAGCACAGGAGCCTGTTAGGGACATTCCATGTGCAAAGTGGAGTGCCAACCTTCTGCTTCTGTGTGTGAGCAGCCATGTCAGTTGCCTTTTGAGAGAATCAGCTTAAATCTGCCTTATAACAGAGGTGTGTGTTCAGGATGAGGGTTTGTAGAAAACTTCAACTAAATTCACAATATATAGAGTCCTTAGGTGTTTACAAGTAGCCATTCTCTCTCTCTCTCTCTCTCTCTCTCTCTCTCTCTCTCTCTCTCTCTCTCTCTCTCTCTCTCTGGCATTAAATTTCAAATGCTATTTAAAAATCAGGACAGAGTAGAGAATTTATATGAACACTCATTAGCTACACTTTCATAATTTCATGTCTATTAGAGGCAGCTAGTACTGCCACAATCAACACTCAAACATTAGCAACTGGGCCTAGAGAGCTTTTACATAGTGGGAGATGGGAGGTAAGCATTGTTTTAGTACAAAATACAATGTTCTGCATGAATTACATAATTCGCCATGCAATAACCCCCCAATTTTGCATTTTGTGGTAGAAATGGTACCTCATGGATGGACATAAAGCCCTTTTTCTTTTAAACCATAAGCATAAAACAGTCACATCTACTCACCAAATATCATCTGTCAGCTGAAGTCATCAGATTGTCTTCAAGGCGCACCACAGAGTTGTTTCCTCAATGGAGGAATTTTCTTCTTGAAAGCATGTCTGCAGTAGGTCAGGTAGGTAACGCTGAGCTATTCCCCAGCTGCCCACTCTGTTCCTCTCTACCTCCTTGCTTCCCAGCGCCACTGAGTCCCCCTCCCTTCTCCTCTTGCCCCACATCCTCAGCAAAGCGAGCTCTCTTACCCACCTGTGAATGGAGGCTTTTAGCAGCCTGTAACCTCGGGCACCTCGGGCACCTTGGGCACAAAGGGATGTAGTCACATCCTGCTGACTGTAAAGACGTGTAAAGGATGGTGGCTTCCTGAACTTGTACTTCACTCATTGGTCTAGTGCAATGCTGCCTGTCTGTGTCCCCCTGGTAGCAGCACCCTAACGTGATGCTGTGAGCCTCTCTGTTGCCTTTGGCTTGCCATCTTGGTGAACAACGTAAAGTAGCGGGGCTTGGAAATGAGTGAGAACGAAGATTCCTAGTGTTGACTCTTTATTCCTTAGTATGCAGTCATAACAGTCATTAGAGCTCCCAGACAGAGGCTGCTGGGTACCTCTATCACCGTCCTCTGGGGACGACATAGTAGCTCACGTTGCCGCAGGCTAGGGTACTCTCAACACTTCGCCCGGTCACACCATCCTCCCACAGGGATCCTACTCGTACCCAGCTCAACTGATGAGGAAACGGAAGCCTGACAAGGCTGACTTTTCTGTGGTTACCCAACTCATGAAGGGCAACGGTGAGGTCCACGCTAAGTGCATGACATCCAAGCTACCGACGCTTCCGACTTACTGGGGGTCATTCCTAATGGTTCTTTGCGTGCCCTAGGAACTGGACAGTGCTCAGGTCGGGCCCACTCCCCGGTGCTTCCACCTCTCCCGTGCCTCCACCATCTCAGTGAGCTGCTTCTGCTCGTCTCTTCCACACCAGCATGTGCCTGACCTCAGCTCTTCTCCGGTGGAGTCCATTTTGGTCTTCATGGTTTCCCATGGGTCTGTTTGCCTGCCAGACACCCTGTGGCGTGAGCCCCCTTCCCCTTACAGTGTGAAGAAACCCTCACTGGACCAGCCCTCACTCTCCCCAGTGTCTAGAATGTGCCATTTTTTAAGCAAATGAGTCTCTTATTCTAACAGACAGGTAGCAAACATATAATAAATTGTAAGAATAAGTTAGCTGCCCAGTGAAATGGACCACTTGGCATGAAAAAACTCACACTCTCTCCTCTTTTATTTAATTATTTCTTTTCTATTTTAATAGAAAAAGTTTAGGGGGTACAGTATCACAGTTTGATACAAAGACATAGAGATGACCAAACAAGAAATATTTAATATTCTCCTTAAGCTTCTTTGCTTTCTTTCTCTTTTATCCCCACCCTCTACTTCCCTTCCTTCCTTCCTTCCTTCCTTCCTTCCTTCCTTCCTTCCTTTCTTTTTGTTGTTGCTGCTAAGAGTGGAATCCAGGCCTTGTACACACTAAGCACATGCTATACTGACACCAGAGCCCTAGTGTTTTCCCTGAGCATATAACACTTGTACGGGTTCTTTGAGGCTGCCAATGCCTTCTCGGCTCTGGGTGGGTTTAATTCAAGGATCTAAGGTGCTGGATGATCAATGGTCACCAAAGCCACCCCAAAGCTGTGGCTTCAGAGCTTATTGTCTTGTATCCAAGAAAGCAAGAAAACATACACAGGGAATGAGGCAAGTAAACATAGATTTAGTATGAAAGATGAGAGAAGGAGCCATGAGATGGCTCAGCAGGTAAAGGCAATCGGTGTAGCTCTGAGTTCGATTCTCAAGAACCACATACAGGGAAGAGAGGACAGACTCCTGCAAGTGCCCTCTACCTTCACCCGAGTGCTGTAGCATGCAGCTTCCAACACACACACACACACACACACACACACACACACACACACACACACACACACTTATACACATATACATGCATTCATATACACATGCACACACACATATACATACACACACATACACACAATAATAAATACATACATACATACATACATGCATACAATGTTTAAATAAAATAAAGAAAAGTGAAAAAGAACTCCTGAGAGTAGGAAGGAGCTCAAGAAAGAACCAAGACTGAGAAAGCCTGTCCACATGGTCTTCTATGGATCCTATGGAAAGAACTAGAATCAGACTGAGGTACTTTATTGAAACTGGACATTTTAGAGCACCTGAGGGCAAGCCTATAAAGAGACCACACAACTTATCCATTTAGGGGATGGGTCTTGTGTGCTCCCTGACTGCCAAGGGACCTTCCTGCATCAGGGGACCTGACCCCTGCCTCGGGATTTGTACTTATTTATGGTAACGTTATATCTCAATTCATATATAAAATGTGTAGTGTCTTAGTTAAGGTAATTCATGTTTCCTTCTCACTTCTTTGTGTTTGGAGCCTTCCAGCTCCTCTTTCTCATTACTTATAAAATGTACAATGGGCTGCTGTGACCTGTAGTCATCTAAGTGTTCAGTACCATATGAGAACTGTGTGCATCCACCTAAACCCATGCTTGCTACCTATTATCCAATTTCAACCTCATTCTACTTGGCCCGCATTCAAGACTGTGCTGACCACTTAGAGGCCACCGCCACCAACTGTCTACTGTCACCTCTCAGCTCCTGGCCTGCCCCCCATCTACAAAGGTGTACAGCTGAAAATCACAAACCCTTCCCCCACTCCTCATGCACTGAGTTGTCTTAACTACGGCGGAACAGAAAGATCAGCAAGGCTTGCTTCACACTCACTTCTTACAGCACAGATGGCAAGAGCACACTGTGTGTGTGTGTGTGTGTGTGTGTGTGTGTGTGTGTGTGTGTGTGTGCTTCTGAGAGTGTGTGCATGTACTCACATATGTGTGCATGTGTGTATATTTCTAAAGCAAGAACGATGGAGTAATAATTGTCTGATCTTTGAATTCTGCAAAGATTTTTGTTATTTTTGTCTTTCTTCATGGCTGGAGAAAGGGGTTAAGTGCAGGCCTTTGACCTATTGCTTTGTGGGTGGCCCCAGTGTCCACTATGACCCAAGGTTGGTCAAAAGAAAAGGAATGAATACGAAGGTAGGGGTTTGTGCTAAACTTAGGAGGCTCCCCACCCCACCCCACCCCCCCAAAAAAAAGAAAGAAAGAAAAGAGAGCCCTGGAGCGTATTTCTTCCTCGGTTAATTAAGCACAGACAGGGAATTTATGGGTCAGTGTGTGGAAACCGAGCAGACATTTTCCATTTTTTCTTACCTATGGCCATGGCACTGGAATGTGGTGGGAGCCTGGATGTCCATAAATAGTCTGGCTCCAGCTTAACAGAGACAATTCCTTTCACAGGCACAGAGTTAGCATGTGCTAAAAATGACAATGCCATCCAGTGTCAATAGTTCCAGGGAGACCCTTCATTCCTAGTTACAGCAATGAAACCGCTGGTGGGTGGTCCCTGCCGCTGGTCGCCTCCATTATCATCTCATTGTGGCTGTGAGGCCGGGTGCACTTTGGAACTCTCTGGCATTTTAAAAGCCTTTCATGCATTCGAGTGCCTTGACATTCATATTTATATATCTTGCTTGCATGGCAGCCCAACCTCTATTCTTGGGATCCCCATCCTTTGTGTCTTCAAGGTCACACCCCATTCAAGTGAGAATTGTAATATACCCTGAGAACATCAAGCCATCATAACCAGCTCTGTGATGCAGATTCCTCCTGGGGGCTTCGCACTTTGACTCTTGATTCTCAAAGCCAAAGTGTGGCCTAGAGTCAACTCCTTGAGTTGAAATAATGTTGAGTTTAACCTTAGAAAGAGGGGTTTTCTGTGGAAATGAAGCAAATTTTGTGATATATATACATATGAGAGAGAGACAGACAGACAGACACACACACACACACAGAGAGAGAGAGAGAGAGAGAGAGAGAGAGAGAGAGAGAGAGAGTGAGAGAGAGTTGTTCTCTCACTTATCTGGACCACACCTCAATTTCTCTTTATCGCCCATTTCTTTGGGCTTCTATTCCTCCTTGAAATCTGGAGATATGAACATCCCTTCTTTTCCGAAGCATTTCCTATTGGAGGCCTTTGAGGTTGAATTAGATACCCCTCCCTCCCTTATCCTAACATGGTCCTTCCTAGACCCCATTGTGAACTTGCCGGCCTGCAGCCTGCATTTCCCATTACCCGCCTGTTCCTTGAGATCAGGGATCCACCTCTTTTCTTTGGATCTCTAGAGACTCTACAAGGCTGGTCTACAGAGAATGAGCAAGTGGTTGGTGATCAAATAAATCCTAGTAAATCATACTTGAAGGAAACCTTCCAGGTGATTGTATACGTCAAGAGTTTCAACCCAACGGAGTAAGAAATAGGTTTGCATCCGCTCTCAGAGGCTGTGAAGAGGCAAATGACAGTCTAGCCAGGGAGCTCAGAGACATGGAACGACCCAGCAGTTGTGAAACGACGGAGACCGGGCTCGTTGCTGTGCCCAATTGCCGATGGCATGGCATGCTGGCCATTGTTTGCCTGGGCACAGGTTGGTTTGTTTGCTTTTATTGTTCATTTACCATTTCCCCTGTACAGAGATGAGTGGTGGCATTAGAATCCTTCCTCCCTCCAAGGCTACCAAGGGTCTCAAGGAGAATTATAGCAAACGGTAGGAAGAGGCCCCAGGAGCCCCCAGGAGGCAGGAAGATAATAGAATACTCAGGCTTTTTCCTTGCAATAGAACCTCCAAGCACTCGTGGCGGCATTTTTAATTGGCTGCTTATTAAATATGAAAGCGTGCTCTTGCCCAGCCTCTGGGTAAGAGCCTGAGATTCGGCTAAGTGAAATGTTCTGACAAGAAAGGAGAAAGTGGGTGAGTTTCATGATACTGAGATGAGCAAGTTCCTGTGTCTTCCCTACACTGCTCTCTGGGTACCAGGCCCAGCAGGCTGGTAGCCTCTCCCTGGACTTTAGATGGCCTTTAAGGGTTACATGGATGCTAGCTAGCAAGGTTATTCTAATGAATTCCTACCATTTATTTCAAACACTTACTGTAGGCGGCTTGGGGAATTTTAAGTAGCATGTAAGCTACAGACAGACCACCTGCCTCCATGGGCCACATACACCCAGCACTGGTTCCACATTCACACAAGATGGGACAAGGCATAGTTCTTGAGTGGTTGCCAGCTGCTCCAGAAGACTGTGGGAACACCGAAAGCGGAAACGCTTGGTGGGGGGGGGGGGTGTCGGTCTTCTCAGTACAGTGGCCTGACTATCTGTCAAGTATGCCCTAGACTTGCTCTGCCACGGGTGGCTTTACCTGAAGGCCCTTCTTGAGAAACCTTTGGAAGGATTAAACAGTGGAGCATGAAAAGATGCAGTAGCGTATTTAAAACCTAAGAGTGGAAAATGGTACATCTCTTCTCAAGTCCACTGCACCTCCTGCAGTGCTGTAAGCACGCTCTGACTCACTTCCCCTCCTGGATAGGATTTCCTCCGTGTGAACTCCTAACGCAGTGAGATTCTTCAGATGCCTTTGCTGTTACCCACCTTCCTTTCAGTTGACCTCTTTGTGTTCTCGGGCTTTGCTGTTTTAAACACACAGCACCATCCTCATAGCTCTTGGCAATACCTAAAATGTCCTCAATGCTGGACTGGTCCCTGGGAATCATCACCTAGCACCACACATAGATGTGCTCCATGCCTGTAGGAGCACCATCATCAGAGCACCTCCTCAGATCTGACCCCTACACCCCAGGTAGACCCGGATGCGCCCTCCAAAACAGCGAGGGCAGCCCATGACCCCTAGTGTTACTCAAACAAAAGCTTCATGTTGGAATAGGAGTAAGCCAAGTTTAAAGGTCTCACGGGGCTCTCCCCTGACCCAACATGTACTTTGATCAAGTACTGGCACACAGCCAGTTCTTGGTGAAACCTTAGCTCCACTAAACTTTCTCCGAGAGATTGCCACTCTGCTCCAGACACCTGTTCTGGGTAATTAATCAACATGAACCAGGAGAAAGAGAAGTCACATGTACAATGATAGGTCAGCCATCTTTTCATATTTCACCTTGAGCAGCACACACTGGCGCATAGGCAGACACGGATATCTATGTATTTATGTGTGTGCATATGTGCATGCATATGTGTGTGTCTATGTGTATATCTTCCTCAGAGTATGACTATTACCAGTGATGGTGATTACACAGAATAGGCACATTCATCTTTATTTTATTTTTTAATCTTTTTTTAAATATTTATTTATTATTATGTATACAGAGCTCTGCTTGCATGTACACCTGCAGGCCAGAGGAGGGTATCAGATCACATTATAGATGGTTGTGAGTCACCATGTGGTTGCTGGGAATTGAACTCATGACCTCTGGAAGAACAGTCAGTGCTCTTAACCGCTGAGCCATCTCTCCAGCCTCCGGCACATTCATTTTTATTTGTCGTTGTCCCTTGACTGATGAAAAGAAATACCATCCTAGTTGAATCCATGGGAGGATGTTTCAATATTATAATCTGATAGAAACAAAGAGCAGATGCAGGAAACAAGCAAATATGATGGCTTCAAGTGTATCTATGTGCCTTAAGAAATAAAATTAAACATCGTAAGAGGGAGACACTGTGGGCTGAGGTGGAAGCAGGGCACTGCTTGAGCAAGGGAGTCTGTGAGGAGACGCCATGTGAGCGAAGTCCTGAAGGAGAGTAGGAGGCACACAGAGACCCGAGGGAAGAACGCTTCATACCATCTGGGTAGCAGGTGCAATGGTCTTAAGATGGGAACGAATGTGCCTGAAAGGACAGAAAAGCTGCAGTATACAGAGGAACACTGAAGAGCGGATGGCAGGATCAGACCAGGGCAGCCATTTTGGGTTCACTTGAAGCCTCATTAAAAAACAGCAGAGTGCTGGGCATGGGGGTGACCTAACCAGATTTATGCCTCAGGGAAATCTGCCATCTGCCCTGTGCAAGATGAACAATAGGCAGCATCGTGGAGGCAGGGAGGCAGAAAAGGAGCGAAAGTTTGGATTAGGAGTCCTGACACTCTGGCTACAGAGGATGTGGTGCTGAGACAAGGTCAGTGTGGGCATGTGTTTTAAAAGCAGCATCAGTAAGACTTATGCACAGGTTGGATGTAGAATTCAAGGGCAGGAGAAGAATAAGAAATGACCCCAAGGCTCTTGGTCTGTGCAGTTGGGTGGGTGGTTGTGATACACTGAGAGGGGGAGAGAAAGCTCAGTTATATTGGGGGAAAAAGACCCCCAACTTTCAGTGTTGACACAGCCTATTGTAAGGAGTCTGTCAATCATCACAGAGAGGGTCAGGAGTTGTGTGTCATCTTGCGCTCAAGGAATGTCAGAGGTGCAGAAGCGAATTTAAAGATCAGGGGAATAAACTGTCCTGAATCTATAGAGACAGGTGAGAGCATCCTGGGAGAATGCAGGTGGCCGGAAAGTAAAGGACAGAGTCCAGAGTCCAAGGGGCACGGCCTAGAGTGTTAGCAGAAGAGCCTCAGCAGCACAGCATGTAGACACCTGAGGAATGGAGGGGTCCAGAGATTGCTGTGCCTATGCCCAGCGATGCTGAGAAACCTGGGGCGGGAAGGCAGAGAGCTGATACAGGGCGTTGGCACCAGTAGCAGGGACCAGAGCCATGTTGGTTCCGTAAAGGAAACAGTGGTTACGTTAGACTGTTATCAGGAGAGCCTGTGAGATGAAGAAACACAAACAGCGAGTAAGACCATCAACTCGGAGACTTTCCTCTTAGGGGAAGCACAGAAACTGAGGCGTGGAGACACCTGTGAATGATGACGCCTTGGATTTGGCCGTAGAACTTCCGGAAAAGTACTCACGAGCAGAGGAGTTCAGGAACTGTGGAGGATGACGTCTCCAGGAATGATGGCCACGGGATGGGGACATGAGGAAGGACAGGAGCCAAAGTCTTCCCTGAGTGGCAGGGGTGACTGGGGTCTAAGGAGGAGGAAAGGTGAGCAGATGAGCTCATGGGTTTGGAAGGAGGATTTGGAAGGAGGAAAGAGATGTGTGTGAAGAGGTCAGGGTAGCCAGCATGTCTCTAAGGGTGTGACACACAGATGTGGAGTTGCAGAGACAGCTGGGTCCTCAGAACATGTCATGGACCTACGGGGATATTTCAGATAGGCCACAGGAAGGGAGAAATGAGTTTCATCAATATTTTCAAGGACAGCTACAGTGGAATGCAGTCCCATTAGGGCTGTTTGCCTGGAAGACATAAACCTCCCTCCATACATTCCACAGACTAAAAACTTTTGTGCGCAGGTATGATGTGTGTGTGTGTGTGTGTGTGTGTGTGTGTGTATACTTGCTAGTGTGGGCATGTGCACTCATATGCATGTGGCAACCAGAGGTCAAAGACAGCTGACTTCTTTGGTTGCTTTCCACTTGATTGATCTGATTGGTTGATTTAATTTAACATATTTACTTGATAGGACTGCAGATTAAATTTAGAGCTTCATAAATGTGAAGCAAGTGTTTTTCCACTGAGCTACATGCCCAACTATTTTTATTTATTTATTTATTTATTTATTTATTTATTTATTTATTTATTTTAGGTAGGTCCTCTCACTGTATGGGAAGTCCATGATTTGGCTAGACTGACTGGCCAATGAGCGTCAAGAATATGCCTGCCTCTGTCGACCACAGCACTGGTTTTACAGGTGCATGCAGCCATGCTCTGTTCCTTACATGGGTGCTGGAGATCTGAACTCTGGTCCTGATGCCTGTGTGGCAAGGACTTTCCTGACAGAACCATCTCCTTCCCCAGGGCTACACACCACAGACTTTATCTAATCCATGCCAGGTGAGTGGTGGGACAAGGAACTGCCTGCATTACACCTTCCAACATGCTCAAGAGTATCAGAAGATCAAATACTTCTGAAAACTTTGCCACTGGAACCACTGCCAGGCAGCCTGTGAGATGCTATTATCATGGGGGCTAGTTAGGCCAGTACCCACTCAAATTCGCTGCCAAGGAAGGGAAGAGCCCATAGATGCTTCAGGACCTGGCAGCCAGCTCTGGGCCAGGCTCCTCTCCTGGAACTGACCCCAACCACCGTACCTCAAGCACTATGCTTTCGGAGAACATCACAGGAAAAAGAAGGAGCCCAGAAGTTGTTCGTTTTGAGACCAGACAACACTGATGAGGTAGGAAGGTTCTGAGCCATCTAGCCCAGGGGACAGTGTTCATCAGACTGCCTCTTCTGTTTCCTTCTCAGAAGCAGTAGTCACTCTGCTCTGGTCTAAATGAGAAACCTCAAGGTCACTGGCAACAGCCTAAAAGTCTCTGATGAGGAGGATGAGAAACCAACCACATTCCAGTCAGAACTTGTAGTGACGTACCCATATGCCTTCAACTGACATCATGCTTCCAAAAACTAGTAGGAACCAAGGGACAGAATTTAGAAGAACATGCAAAGTTTCTGTATAAAGGGGGAAATGTGCAGTAGTTTACTGTATATGATATTAGTCAAAATCAAATGTGCATATATAATATATATGTGTATATATTTCTTTTTGTAAATTGATGGATGCATTCAGGCAAATGATCGGTCAATCAGTCCAATATTTGACTTAAAAGAAAAGTTGCCGTCCACATGGGCATATCAACATGGTGGAGGCATTTGTTCACTCCAAGGGGATGGAACACTTCAATTTCCACGAAGTGGATTACACTTATTTACACTAATTGAAGAGGTTTGGCAATGTTTAATAACAGTGTACTGAACATGGAGATAGAAGAAACCAGAAGCCCTTCGGCTAACGTAGAAAATGATAGCATGCCAGAATCGGGAAGTAAGAGAGAAGAAGCCAACACTTGACATTCGAGGTGACTTTTAAAAGGGGAAAAGAGTGAGGGATGTGAGATCTGAGGCCTAGACACCCGAGAGTTCAACAGATGACACCAATGTGTGCCCTGTGTATTTCCCCACATTAGTCACCAGTTAGTGACTGCATCTTACAGTCTTCTGTGGGTTTCTTTTTTTCCCTTGCTTCCCTGACACATGCGCAACGGTCAACAAGAGCGGCTCCCCACGCTCGCTGGCAGAGGCCTTCCCTCTTTCCGAGTCTGTTGTTGAAACTCAGTTTCCTCGGGGTGGCTGAGAGTTTTCATCTTTGGAAGGGAGGTAACTGGGGGCTATAATTCTGAGGCATGGAATACACGGGGAGCCCAAGGGAAGAGGTTGTCTTCCGTGTCCCACACATATAGTAAGACAATAGAGCACCCGGGAAGAACTGGAACTTGGGGTGAAGGACAGGTTGAAGTGTGTTCCAGGCACCCCACGACCTCTGCCTGGTCTACTCCCCTCTCCTGAGCAATCTGCCATGCTGTGTTTTCAATCCCGCTGGATTATTTGATGCGTTGTCTTCTCATTTAATATTTTGACATGTTAATAATTTTTTTTGAGGCAAGGTTTCTCTGTGTAGCTCTGGCTGTCCTGGAACCCACTCTGTAGACCAGGATGGCCTCGAACTCAGAGTTCAACGTGCCTCTGCCTCCCTGAGTACACGGATTAAAGGCATGTGCCACCACCACCTGGCTTGAATGAACCTTTTTAAAAGAAAATATTAAGATGAACTTTCATTATGTAGTCGTGACTGGCCTGAAACTCTTTGTGTAGACCAGGCTGGCCTCTTAACTCACAGAGAGCCCCCAGCCTCTGCCTCCTGAATGCTTAGACTGGGGGTGCTGTCACACCCCACTGAATATATGTTTTTGATGGTTTTCTCACTCTCAATCTCTCCTTCCCTCCCCTCCCTTGGTCTCACTTTGTAGCCTAAGCCAGCCTCAAACACAAACTGCTTCTACCTCTCAGAGTACTGGGATTACAGGAATACATTACCACACCCAGCCTTAACTTCATTTAGGTCCTGATTGAAGCTAATTGAAAACACAATGCTTTTCTACTGTTCAGTCTCCTAGTGCACGGAAGTAGTGTGTCTTCCCAAATCCTGTTTTGTCCTATTAGGCACAGATTATTCCAAATTCATATGCATGTATGTGTGCATGTGTGGATATATTTGAACGTGTGTGTTTGTGTGTGTGTGCATGCATGAGTCTGTGTGTGTGTGTGTGTGTGTGTGTGTGTGTGTGTGTGTGTGTGTGTTTGTGTGTGCGCAAAGATTACCCAACATGAGCATTATTATTGGACATCATCTCTTGTTGCAACTGAAGCTGGTGTAACAACTTCCCTGTTTCTCTGTGTCTTTTCTTCCTCTACATTGTAGCCAAAGTGACCTTTTAAACTATGTCATTCTTCTACTGAAAAATGCCAGTGGCTTCCCATTGCTACTAGAATATATACCATGACTCACAAATCTGCTCTCAGTGAGCAAGCCCCTGTCAGACGCCCAGCAGGATTACTATTCCATGCCCTTCTGTGCCGCAGCTATGCCAGGGTCATTCTTCGTTGACATCTTTGCGGTGTTATCTCCCTTGAAGGCCACTGGCTGACTCCTTTCTGCCAATGTGGTCTTAGACCTAATGCCACTTTCTTAAACAGTCTCCCCTAGTCAAACCACTCTCAAGCTGCAGTGTGATAGAACTGTCAACTAAAATTATATATATTCAAGTAGTGTATGAGACAGCTCAGGGGACAAGAACACCTTCCATCCAAGTAGAAGGACACATGTTTGAATCCCCAGCATGCACATGAAAAGGCCAGGGAATGTCACATGTGACTGTTACCCTGTGCTGGGGGATAGAGACGAGTGGGTTCTGGGAGCTTGCTGACCAGTCAACCTATCCAAAGCAACAAGCTTCCAGTGCAGTGAGAGCCCCTTTCTCAAGAGAGTAAAGCAGAGAGTGACAGAGGAAAACGCCTCTGGCCTATGCATGCACAAATATGGGCACACACACTCATGCATACCTACACACACCCAAAGAGTCACACAAAACCAAAAGAAAAAGTATACATATTAAAGATGTCTAGCATGATGTTTGTATGTACACTTTGAAGAGATTGTACCAGCAAGCTGAATGTCATATGCATCACCTTACATAGCTAGTGTGTGTGTGTGTGTGTGTGTGTGTGTGTGTGTGTGTGTATGTGTTCATGCTTAAGACCTACTCTCAGCAAATTTCAAATATGAAACATATTTGTTAGTTACTCCCTACTAAGGTATACAGAAGTTATTCATCTTACAGAAGATTTGTATCTGTTTTGCCAATATCACTAGTTCCTGGTAATCACTTTTCTACTTCCTGTTTCTATGAGCTCAGGGTTAAAGGTCATACGCTTAGGTGATGCCATGTGGGAACTGTCTTTCTGCAGCTTGCTTACTTCACTTAGCATAGTGTCCCAAAGGTTTATGGACAGGGCCTTAAGTGGCAGGATTTCCTTCTCAGTAAGGCAAAATAAGATTCCATCATGCATGCTTACTATATTTCCTGTATTGAGTCATGTGTGGATGGACACATGCCTTGGCTGTTATGAAAAAATACTGTAGTGAACAGGAAAAAGCAGCCCTTACTAAAGAGCTGTTTCATTTTTATTTACCTCCTGTGTGTGTATGTATGTGTGTATATATGCATGTATGTATATATGTATGATGGTCATACATGTGCTTGTGTGAGTGTGTGAGTGTGTGTGCTTGTGTGAGTGTGTGTGTGTGTGTGTGTGTGTGTGTGTGTGTGTGTGTGTATGTATGTAGTATGTACAGGTGCCAGTGGAGTCCAGAAGAGAGACTCAGGTCCCTTAGAACTGGAGTGACAGGCCTGCCAGCACAGCTTCTGGGAGCTGAGCTGAGTCCTCTGCAAGAGCAGCCAGTGCTTCTAACCAAGCCACCTCCCCAGCTTCTGCAGCTTTCTCTGAAGTAGTAATTTTATTTCCTTTGGACAGACGCCCCAGAGTGGGCCCCAATCCACCATGAATGGCTCTCCACCTGCACTACAGTGATCTACATGTTGCCATTTTTTTTTTCCCTAACAGCACTGTCACTGCCTACAGTGATCTTGGTGCTCAATTTGATAACACCCTTCCTCCCCCTGGTAGAAAAGAAGCGCCATGAGGGCAGGACTTTGTGTTTGACAAACTAGTCGGTATTCAATCAAAAGCTGCCAACAAATGAACCGGTGAGGGGAACGTACCCAGAAAACACCACAAAACGGTTCCATCTTTACAGTAAGAGTAAAACGTGTGTTAATTAAAATAGTGGTATCATGGGTATGCAAGACAGAAATTATTTTTTCCTTTATTTTTACTTTGTGCATGGTGATTTATCTACATTAATATCTAACAAAGGCCAGAATAATGTACCAGATCCCCTGGCACTGGAGTTATAGATGCTTGTGAGCTACTTTGTAAGTGCTGGAATTGAACCCAGATCCCCTGTAAAAACAGCTAGGGTTCTTAACTCTTCCTCAAACCCCAGGCTTGGACGGGTTTTGTTTTTGTTTTCTTTTCTTTTCTTTTTCTTTCTTTCTTTCCTTTTTTTTTAAAAATGCATCTGAGTAGTCCATAACCTGGATGGTGTTAGGAATTTTTCTTCGGTTGAGGGGTTGCTATGATTTGGGATGTCTTTTGGGTTTGTTGCTGTTTTGGGAGACAGAGTCTAGGATGCTAGTTACCCAGGCTGGCCTTGAACTCACTATCATTCTGCTCCTCAATTCCTGGCATCACAGGAGTACACCACCCCACCGAGCTGGAGACAGCATTTCAAAATTCTAAGAAAACTGGAAAGTCTTGCCCTAGAGGCCACAGTCTTGGCAAAAGCTAGTAGAAGTGATCTGGCTTCAACGTATGCACTTAGTTCAGACTAAATTAAGACTTAACATGCATGCGTTTCCCCTCCCCCCCCCCGCCCCCCCCGCCCCGTCATAGTGTAGTTCCACGCTCAGGTGAACAGTAACACAGTATAGAGAGGAGGGTGGAGAGGACCTCCATTGTGGTCTGTGTGTCCTCAGGGTCTGCGTCCATAAAAAAGACAAAAGAAACCGGAGGTTCTCCCCATCTGAGGATGGCTGAGCTCTCCTCATTTCTGTTTTTCTAGTAAGCACGCAGCCCCATCCCGAGGGAGGAGGGACAGGCATGCAAATCCACCCTCCTTCACAGCCCTCTGGAATAGAAAGAAACTCCAGGGATGAAGCTCGCCCACGCGTGGACTTGTCTCCAGCGTGTGGCGTCTCCTACCCAAACGTACACTGACCTCTGCCTCTTCAAAGGCAAAATTTGATCCATTAATGTTCTCCTGTGTTGGTTTCATAAAACATTTGGAAGGGCCCTTCCTCACAAATGAATAAAAATGAGTAAAGTCCTCAGAATCAAAGGAAAGCCAGGACTGGCTTCCAGAAGCACGAGGCAACCCAGAGCGTCCATCTGCAGCCAAACCCTGCAACAGACCCAGACACAGCTTAGAGGCTGGCAACAAGTCTGCCTGCGGGTTCTGCCAAGGAGCCAGATGCTGTTGCTTCCAAAGCTTGGCATCGGGGCCCCTGATTGCCATCCAACAAAGAGGAAAAATAGGAGTGATATAATGTGGTGGGCTAAAACACATCCCACCTCAACCTTTTTTATTACTCACTGAAAAAAAATATGGAAGATATTTATGGGAAAGTACCAATGTTTTTGGAAATATTGAACATACATTAGCTACAACACCATTTTTGCCAAATGGGAAATATATTTAAATTATGCAGGCTGCGTCTGTCTAAAAATAAATTGTCATCTTTTCTGATCAATGTATATATGTCCAGGATATGGAAATGACTCTGCTAATTGAGGATGCTGTCAACCAGTGCACTTGTAAGTTACCAAGAAGTTGTGAAGATGTCTGTCTGTGGATGTGCATAAAATAGCAATTAATGTTGTTGTAATATAAAGCGAGTATGTGAAGGACCCATCCAACGAAGGTGGAGTGTTGAGTTTCACGGTTATATAAAGAATTAAGAGCTATGTTGGGTTGGATGAGATAAGATGTTTATGAAAAAGTAGACTGTGGAATGTGATGGAGGACCGCGTTTTTGCCAAGGCTCCGGGGTAGTATTAATAGCCCACTCTATATGACAAAGTGCTGCTATGCACCGAAAGTTCATTGTCACTTCTCATCTGGGGTTGAGATGAGCAAATGAATGTCACTTTGGACAACACTGGGGAAGGTTCCAGAAGTCTACATCTAAAAACTGGAAAAAACAAGGTAGAATAAGGGGCCGCGTCTTCCTTGCCCAGTGAGACTCTGGTGTCACTTAGACCGCTCTGCTGCCCTTCCTCTGGGGTCACATTTACCTCAACTCCTGCCCTCAAAGTCACCACTGGCCTCAGCAGGGTCACAAAGCAGGGTTCCAGAAGGCTTGAGCTCAGTCCACGTTGCCTCAGCACACCATCACAGGCAAATCTGTCATCTTAGCTCTCTGACAGGCGTTTGAAACTAGGGGACAATCTGCGAGTAAAGCAAGGAGACTGGGAGGACTTCAGCTTAAGACAAGCTGGGGTTGGTGGGGGGGCCATTAATGCTCTGCTCGAGGGGGGACCCCGGAGGAGAAAAGGCCCCTCACTCCTCTGTCAGGCTAGGACTCTGCATTTCTATCTAATCAAAACATGAACCTAGAAAAAAAAACTGTTTCTTTAATTGTTGATCTAACATACAATTGCAGCCTTTTGAAGGTTCTAACTGTAAATCATTGCAACTCAAATGTTATCTTTGCTGGGGGTGCTGGCACATGCCTGTAACCCCGGAAAATTCAAGACCGAAGTGAGTGAGATGGATGAGGCCAGCCTGGGCTACATGGCAGGTTTTAGGCCAACCTCCAATCCATAGTGGGTCTCTGTTTCAAAAACAAGTAGGAGAGGGGAAATTGCCAAATTACTTTTAAATGCAAGATCCCTGGATTCTTTATATAAACAAATAATAATAAGTTGGATTAAATACAATGGCTATTCCAAGGAGAAATGACACTGTCAATTTTTTTAAAAAAATTAGTGACTGTACTTTCTAATAGGAATCACCCTTTAAGAAAAGAGCAGGCTCCAAGAAAGGGGGTGTTTTCACATAGAACTCGCTCACGCCCCTTCTTGTCCCCACCCACTGCAGGAAACATGGTTATGCTGAGGGGCAGACTGAAAAGGTGTAGCTTGGCTACTCACCCTGAGTTTAGGACCAAATACTTATGTCTGCAGAGGTCAGCATCCACCTAAAGAAGCCACAGCGCGCCCCCCCATCCCCCACCCCACCCCATGTAAGACAGATCCGGCTAACTAGCATGCTCCTGGATCAGATTTCAAGAGAGAAAAATACTGAGGCCTCCTCTCCTTCAGTGCCTCTGAAGATAGCTAGGTCCAGGCTAGTCTCACCGGTCACCTGGCATAAGAAAGGCAGGCAAGGAAAAAAAAAAAGTGAGACCAACTTTTCATCCACAATTAGGCCTTGTTTGGGCTGGTGGGTTGACTCACTGATTTAGAGAGCTTGCTGGGGAATTATCAAGACTGGAGTTCATATCCCAGCAGCTGTGTAACAAACCAGACATTCCACAAATGCCAGCAGTAACTCCAGTTCTGAAGCATCTAACGCCCTCTACTGGAATCCTCGGGCCCCTGTACACACGTGCGCATACACTCACACAGACACATACAGCTATCCCGCCTTAACTACCTTGTCAGGAGAGAGCATTGAAGCCCTCAGAGTTGCATGTGGTTATGAGCCACACAGCATGGGTGCTAGAATAGAGCTTGGCTTCCTCTGAAAGAGCAACCAGCATTTTAAACTGCTGAACCTTCTCTCCAGCCCCATAAAATAAATATGAGAAAATTTAAATTGAAAAAAATTAGATTATTTCACTATTCATACGCCTTCTCACTGATCCTTCTAAGAGCTGGAAAGGAGCTGCTGCTCCCAGCCAGCAGCGAAACCAAGGGGTTTGCAAAGTGTGTTTTTGCGGCATATTTCCGAATTGAACAGGAGATTAGGTCTAACTCCGGTTTAAAAAAAAAAATGTTAGGATGCAAACCCAGGTTCGCCACTGTTGCAGTCAGTAGGTCCAACATTCCAGCACGTCAGGCTAGGGCCATGATTTGTGTCACCAGAGAGAATGATAAATCACATCCGAAGACAGAGCAACTGGAGTGGCCGCCACCATATCATAGATCATGATGCGCTCCATCCTTCCCAAACGTTATTTACAGAGGTCAGAGGTCAGTGGCAGCGAGGCACAAAGCGGGTATTAATCTTTGTTCTTTCGGGGGCTCGGCAGGCTCAGGGTTCCTGTGCCTCCAAGCCTTCCCATAATTTCCAGCAATGTGATAAGCTCTAGTTATGTGTGGTCGGTCCAAGCGGGATCAAGTATAAATATTGCCAAAAAGAAAGCATGTTTCAAAACCCCATCAATCAAAGCCTCTGAGAACTCTTGTTACTGTAGCATTCTGGAAAGGAGTGCTATGGGAGGATTTGTTCCAGAGAAGAGTTACTGAAGCAAGGGAAGGAGGCCACGGTGTGGAAGGCAGAGGGGAAGGTAGGGTGCCCACAGGAAGCCTGAGCAACGGGGTGGGGGGGTGGGGGGGTGGGGGGTGGGGGGGGTGGGGGGGTGGGCTTACTTAACCAGGGTCTCTGCAGCGAGCCTGCTGCTCCACCTTCGTTCGCCCACCTGGCTGCACAGGATGGCTCGGTGCTTGTCAGAATTCTGGACCCTAACCCCACATCTCATGTTCAGTCTAGTGAGTACTATTTTTGCCTCAAAAAAATTACATTTTAAAATGATAATTTTTGCTTTTGAAGTGTTTTGGCTATGAGTAATTTAACCGATGATTGGCGATGGCTTCCTGGCAGTTCTTGCGCCTGCTTAGGAATTCCTGGGGGGGTGGGGGGGTGTGGGGAGAAGAAAGAAAGAGAACTATAGATTTCATTGGTTTCAAATGTGTCATTTGATTAACAGTCAGCCGTCCATATCTGGAGGTTCTGTATGCCATGTTGGATAGAAAATACTTGCAGGGAAGTGCATCTGTAATAAACTCATATAGGCTTTTATTTGTGGGTTTGTTTGTTTGTTTGTTGTTGTTTTTTACATTATCCCCTAAGGGATGCATTAAAACAATTATTTCAATAGCGCTTTCACTCTACCTTGGGTGTTTAAAGCCATCTAGAGATGATTTAAATTATTTGGGAAGGTTGTGTAGGTTATATGCAAATATGGCACCATTTTGTACAGCTGATTCAAATGCGGGAGCGTGGTCCTGGAGCGGATCCCCCACAGACACTAAGGGACAACTGTACTAAGCTTAGCAATTAAATAAGTCATTATGATGCCATTTCCACAAATTGAAATTTTATTAATTCAATTATGTAGTTTTCTTTAGGGGCCAATAAAGTTTTCAATTCTCATCCATTTTTATAGATTCCTAAACACCTGTGTCTAAGGCTGGACTCTTAAACCACAAACTCTCAAGAGTAAAAGCATCACGTGGAGGCGATGGGAATTCTGCTCACTCGGTTCCGCATTTCTTCCCCCCACCCCCTTCTGAGACAGGGTTTCTCTGTGTAGCCCTGGCTGTCCTGGACTCACTCTGTAGACCAGGCTGGCCTTGAACTCACAATGATCAGCCTGCCTCTGCCTCCCGAGTGCTGGGATTTCTATGATCTGTGTCCCACCAGCTCCCTGGTTTCCTCTACAGTTTCCTCATGGCTAAGAATCCAGAATTCATGTGGGTCCTCAGAAAGCTGTCCTGTGATAAAAGAGGCATTCATCCAGTGCACAGTCCGTAATAGAAACCAGCACAGGGCGGCTCTCAGACTCAAAGACAAGACAGTTCTTTGCACATGCCCCTAATAGCTGAGCCTCCTTTCAGTAGACCTTGAATCCTTGAGAGGATGGTGTCCTCTGTCCTCTGTCCTCTGTCCAGGGCTCTGTCCTTCATTGTGAATGCTTTGGAATGGACATCCTGTCCACCACTCAAGTGTACTAGCTGCTGTTGCACCTCTGTGACCAAAATACCAGGCAGAAACAAGAGAAGGAGAGAAAGCTCTCTCTTGGCTCACGGTCTCTGAGGCTTTGGTCCATTGTGCTGGGGAAGGCGTGGCAGGCTTCATGGTGGTGACAGTGTGCGGCTTCCACATCCCAGCAGACCAGGAAGTGGAAGGCAACTGGAACCATTCAAGGCTCCTAATAGCTAGCCCCCCAACACTTCCAAAAGCTTCTATGGCCTCCTAAAATGGCACAACCAGCATGTGGGGAACAAGAAACTGAGACTTGAGCCTGTGGGTACATTTCAGATGCAAAACAGTGCAGCATTAGCTTCCTATGCCTGAGGCATAGACAGGTCTGACCACAACGGAAACTAAAAGAAGGTACAAGTACCTCTTTTCTGCTCCGGCTCAACTGGGAGAAAGTGGTAGGGGCAACTCCCTTGGCTGCCTCCCTGGCTTAGTTTGCTCTCAGAACAGTTCAGAGAGACAACCTATGGCACATATGTTAATTATACCCTTAGGTAAAATATGCAGAGGCAAGAGGCCTTTCTTGACCTTTTTCCTGGTTCTGGATATGCTGGCAGGTCTTTTCTTGCTTCTTGTGCTGGTGAGGTGCCATATTGGGTCACCTGCATGACTCCTGCCTTAGGCAGATCATTTGGGTTAGGATTCTGACACCGGAGATTTGCCTCCATCTTCCAGAGTCTCACACATCAGCTGTGGCTCTCTCTGTCTCGTGTCCCTATTCTTGGCCCAGCAGAAAGATCATTCACCCAGATCCCCACCAATATCAGATCCCAAACCCAAAGTAAGGGTCCACCATGACCAAATCACATTCCCGTTAAAGGTGGTCTTCTGAGAAGGGTACCTCATGTCAGCCTCTGGCTTCCTCATCCACGCACATGCGCACGAGCGCACATACACACACACACACACACACACACACACACACACACACACACACACACACAAAATAAAAGCAATCTTCCTTGCTGGGTGTGATGATCCATGCCTATAAACCCAGCACTTGGGAGCCTGGGGCAGGAGGATCGCTTTGAGTTTGAGGCAGGTACCTGGGGAATTCCAGCACAACTCTGTAAAGAAAGATCCTGTCTGGAACAAACAAACAAACCCCCAACATAATAATAGCAATAATAGCAACAATGAAATAAAGTGTCCTTTCATGACTTCCATTATGACTGTTAAAATACTCAAAACAGCCATTTAGTATTTTGTTTCCTCTTGGATTCTTCCTGACTTCCTGGCCATTTCGGGTGTGTCCCTTTGTCCAACTGTCACTTTCTCATACCTGTTGTCCACATCTGAACACCCTTTTCCTAGCTGTGCCCTCCACCCTCACCCTCTCCTCACTCTTTCTCTGCAGATGACTTCTTTTTGTCCAGGTCCCAGTACTGGAAGCTACTACGTTCTGGCCTGTGAAGGATTCAGTGCCAAGTCTGGATGCTCTGGTGCCCCAGATTTTAGAAGGGCTGCCTCCAAATCACCTTCAGCCATTGATCCCTGTGCCCTAGTTACATCCCAGCACGCCTGCCCCTAACTGAGTCCGGTTGTTGTTGTTTTCTTCTTTAAAGATGGCAGAACCTTGGGGCTGGAGAGAGGATGGCTCACTAGGTGACAGCACTTGCTGCATAAATAAAAGGATCTGAATCCCAGGCCCTAGATCCCATGTCAAAAGCCGGATGTGGCTGTATGCACAAGTGACCCCAGCACTGGGGGAGCTGGGTAACGCAGAGGCAAGAGGATCATTGATGTTTGTTGGCCCAAGGAATCTGGCCCCAAGCTTGTAAGCTCCAGAGTCAGTAAGAGACCCTGCCTCAAGGGAATAAGGCATAGAGCGATAGACAAAGAGCTCCAATGTTCCCCTCTGACTCTGCATGTATGTGCATGTGCCTATGTACCACACACAGACACACACTCACAAATACACACACAGACACACACACAAACACCCACACACACAGACACACACACAAACACATACACACACACAAACACCCACACACATACACACACAGACACACACACAAACACACATACACACACACACAAACACACACACACATACACACACCCTAATACACACATATAACTTTTTAAAAACTTAAAAAAAGAGCTACCACCTTTTGCTTATTTATTTGGGTAGGGAGAGGCTTACACTTCTATATCACTGTTCATCATCAAAGGAAGTAAGGACGGTTGATGCAGAGGCCATAGAGGGATGCTGCTTACTGGCTTGCTCCCCATAGCTTGTCCAGCTTGCCTTCCTTCTTTTGTTTGTTATTATTATTATTATCATCATCATCATCATCATCATCATCATCATCTCAAACAATATATCCCAGCCACAGCCTCCTCTCCTTCCACATCTCCCTTCTCTGCCAGATCCACTCCCGACCCCATCTACATCTTCCCCAGAAAAGAGCCAGGTCTCACAAGGACATCAATGGAACATGGTACGATAAGATACAATAAGACCAGGCACAACCCCTCCCATCAGTGTTGTCAAGGCAACCCAGTGGTAGAAGAGATATCCCAAGAGCAAGCAAGAGTCAGAGACACACCCACTCTCACTGTCAGGAGTCCCACAAAAACCTGAAGCTACATAACCATAACGTGTATTCCGAGGGCTCAGCACAGATCCACAACTGCTGCTTCAGTCTCTCCTTATTTATTTTTAAATTTCTGGTGCTGGAGGTGAAACCAAAGCTTCATCCCACACACTAAGCAAAGCGCTCTACCTCTGAGATGCACTTCAGCCAAGTCATCTTCTAACCTACCATGTAATTTGTTTATTATAAGGTCAGACCACACATTCTAAGAACATCCCTTTTCCAGAATGTCAGCATTGCAGTAACAGGGACTTTGCATCTGGGTATTTTCTTCTTTCTTTCTGTTACACAACACATGTCTACAGCAGGTTCATGTCATACAATAGCCACTCAACAAACATGTGTTGAACAAGTGAATCAATTGTATCTCCTTCAGTCACCAAGGTTACATTACAAGAAATCTTTCCTAACTAGTACTGTAGATTCTCGATGTCAAGTGTTAACTTCTATAAACAGAGCCGAAGGCTCTCACTTGAAATCTTAAACAGGCTCATAGGTCCTTTGCTTCCTGGGCAGCCTTTAAATGCAGCCATCTCATTAGCTGTGTAAACACTCCAGATGAGAGAGAGAAAAAAAATCATCATCCAGGCAGGGTGTAGTGATGTGTGAATCCGAAATGGGGTTACCTCCATCTCAGAAACCTACTGTATTGAACAAGTGCACCCTACAGGTTTCCCACTTCACTGGAACACATCTTTGTTTGTTTAGCTGAGAATTTGCCAGTAGCAGGAGGGACCACCACAGATGCAACGGTACATTTCCCTCTCTCGAAATGCTCTTTCTCTGTGTACCTCAAACCGCTTGCAAAGATTGCCTGTAAAAGAGCAATCGGACCTGAAGGGCTGTGGTGACAGAAAGAGTCCATCTGCTTTGCTGTACCTAGGCAAGCAGAGCCAGGACACACAGGTAGAGAGCATAGGAAGACATCTGAGAAAAGGCGGGGCTGTTCCAACAACAACCCAGATTTAGAGAGGAGTGAATGCTTTGAGTATAGAGGTCTCTAGCCTCAGGAATAGTAGGCTTAGTACAGACTGCCACTTTCCAGGGGTGACATGTGTATACGTGCTATGAGTGAAAGGGTTAGTTAGGCAGGGCAGCCTTAGAGGTCCTCAACAGGCTTGGATCCTGTTAAAATACGGGTTATAGCAGGTCAGACCCATAGCTTGCTGTGTTTGGATGTCAGAGGGAATACACCCTAGCTAGTAAATGAGTGTTGTGGGTTAATTATGAGATGTCCCAAAAAGCCATATGTCGCCAGCTCTGGTGCTCTTGGACAGACAACGTTTTGGAAGGTAGGGCTTAGTGGAAGGGCGTTAGGTCATTCCCTTTCTGTGCTCTATCCTTCTCCCTCCATCTCCCGGACACCCCCTGCCATGCCTCACTGTGGCCCCTGGGAAACAGGACCAAGCCACCATAGATTGAGGCCTCTGGAGTCATGAACCAATCAACCTTTCTTCTGTTGGTTTCTTTTTCCAGGTACTTTGTCACGGCCACAGGAAGATGACTTAACTCCCGCAGCAAGTTGACTGCCTGACGAGTAAACTGAGGTATGAGAAAACTAAACAGATGACCTGAATTTTCAGAGTGAAAATTCATGAAAAGAACCCATATTTCTAAGTCCCATTTTTCCTTCACATGGGTTATAATTAGCTTTCAAAGTGAAAAGTATCAATCAAATGTGAAGGGCAAGGCAGAAATGTTTCCATATTCTTGCTACTCAGATGAAAAGGCATCAGCCTCCTAGCAATCAAAATCCACTTCACAGAATCCAAATTAAGTTAAACTAACGTCATGGGGATGAGAAACCATTTTAATTGTCTCCGGAAGTAGTCAAAAACATCCCCAAAGGGAGAAGACAGGAAAAAGACACACCACGAGTAATAGAGATTTCCTGGCAGCAGCATCAGGTGTTCAGGACTGATCACCTGGAGCCAGTTGTCAGCACCAAGACCATGGACACATGTTTCTACACAACACCTCCAGTCTCTTACCCCGGCCACCCTGAGCTCTCAAAAGGACCCTGGCAAATTGTCTTGAGCCTCTCTCGAAGTTACACTCGGGTCATTTTAGGGGGCTTACCAAAGATGTCTGTTGTCAGCTGCTGTTACCACTTGTCTCCTGAATGTTTTGAAAGGTGCTGGAAGGCCCCAGGGGAATGGTGACTACCACCAGGCTTTCTTATCAAGAAGTTGGAAGCAGACAGCATTGTGTAGACTACTACCTCAGAGTTGGAGTGGACACTAAAGTGAATCCTTTGTGGCTCCACAGTGCACATATTTCCAGGTGATCCCAGTATCACGAGACTGAGAAACCCCTTTAAAGTGTTTTCATTGGGAAATCTGAGGTGTAGACATTCTGAAAGCCATGCCTCTTCTGAAGGAGAAGGGACATTTTCTACCACAAAGATACAAAGTCCACAGGCAAACCCATGCCACGGAGGAGCATGTCTATTTGAGGCTGGAGAAATGGCTCGGTCCTGGAGTGCATGCCCTTGCAGAGGGCCCAAGTCCAGCACCCACAGTGAACAGCTCACAGTTGTCTATAAGCCCAGCTCCAGGGGATCGGATGCCCTAGGCCTCTGAGGGCACTTGAACTCATGTGTGCATGCTCACACATATAAAATTCAAATCTAAAAGAAATCTTAAAAGAAAGAAAGTGGCTGCCTTGAAGATCTCTCCTGGTAGGGCCCTTAGATTCTAAACTTGAAAGCCACACAAACCCATCAGTACAGGTATTAAGAAGTTCATTTTTATAGTTGTTTTGTTGTTGTTTCTTGTGACAGTGCGTAGCCCAGGCTGGCCTCAACTCACGATCTTCTCTCAGCTTCCTCTAGCGCTAGGATGACAGGTGCGCAAAACTACGTGTGGCGTGGCGTCCTTTCTCTTTTATTTGCTGCGCCCAGTATGAGCAAGAGCTTTTGGGGGCTCATAGTAATTCCCCCTCCATCTCTGGCCTTGGGGGGGGAACCTTGATGCCCATGCCTCCTGCTGAGTTGCTCATACCCAGACAGGATTTTATAGTGAACGGAGGTTAAATGTGCCCATTTTCCCTTGAGTGGGTAGCAGGGAGGTTTGGGGGGGGCAGTTGTTACCTACTCTAGTTCCCACAACAGCTGTAGTCTGAACATCCTCAAAATTAGGGAGATGTTGGCTGTGGTGATTGCAAAGTTGGCATGCACCACACTGGACAAGGGACTTTTTTTAAAAAAAATCTATTGATGATTGATTGATTTAGTGTGTGTGTGTGTGTGTGTGTGTGTGTGTGTGTGTGTGTGTGTGTGTGTGTGTGTACTCGTGGCACTGTGCACTTGTGGATTTCAGAAGAAAACTTGAGTCAGCTCTCTTTTCTGATGTGGGTCCCCGGGTTGAACTGTGGGATCAGGCTTGGTCTCTCACAAACCCACACGGAGTTGTTACGGCACTGGAAAGCGTGAGTTAGCAGGGTTGAGATTAGCCTCTCCTCGCTTCTTCTTCCTTCCTCTCCCCTTCTCTCCTCTCACAGTCCTCCTCGGGTTCTAACTTACACTATTACCAGTCAGCATGTGTCCAGTCTCTGGTGGGAATAGGCCAGAGCCTTGGATGCTCTGATGTCCTGATGTTGAGAGGATAAAGTGCTGATGGGATAAAGTATGGATGGGAAGGGAAAAGTTAGTAGCCAAGACTCAGTTCTATCTCTAATTACCTCTGTGTCTTCCTCCTCCTTCTCCTCCTCCAAATGCTGCTCCTCCCTGCTCCTCCCCCAGCTGTTCCTCTTCCTCTAGCTCCTCCTGCTTCTCCTCCAGTTGCTCCTCCTCTTTTAGCTGCTCCTATTCCTCCTGCTCCTCCTCCAGCTGCTCCTCCTCTTTTAGCTGCTCCTATTCCTCCCGTTCGTCCTCCAGCTGCTCCTCCTTCAGTTGCTCCTCCTCCCACTCCTCCACCAGATGTCCTCCTCTTACTCCTCCTCCTCCTCCAGCTACTCCTTCTCCTCTAGCTCCTCTTCCAGCTTCTCCTCCTCTTCTATCTCCTCAGCTCCTCTTCCTCCTCCTGCTCCTCCTCCTCCTCTTTCTCATTTTCCTTTTCCTCCTCTTCTTCCCCCTCTTCCTCCTTCTTCCTCTCTCTGGTTCCTTGTCTGTAAAACAAGAAAGCCTGTATCTCCCTGGGGGTTCTTCCTCAAGATGAAAATGCAACAGACCTGTCCTGCCGCCCCCTTCCTCTCCAGACAGCATCCCAATTTGCAGCCTCTTTTGGAACATTACCCGCCCTCTGCCGCCTCTACTCCACAAGTCCCTCCCATCAAAGGCAGTGACTCTCAAGAATGACCCCACCTGTTTCCATGTCCTTTTGTTAGATTTTACCCTGTGAGTGGCCACTCAAGTCCCTGTGCTGTGCAGACTGTGCGCTGTTCCATGTCACTCTCCACCCAGACCATACTGTAAAGCTTTGCTTCTCCAGAAGGGCTCCACAAACACACATAAAAAAAAACTGGACAAAGTTCACACAGCCAGTCTGTGACACACAGCCAGTCTGTGACACTGCCCTTCCCCCTGGCTCCTCCTACAGAACACTTCTGCTGAGTCATTTTCCCCAAGTCCTGGGGCGTCCAGGAATATGGTGTCAGGTGCAACAGCTGGCCATAACTTCCCTTCCCGTCTATTTTTGGAGAGTCTTTGATACTGAGTTCAAACACTTACCAGGTGTCTAGCTGTGAGGCCAGCTGTGGCTTGTTTAGCCTCTTTGGGTCTCATGCTGCTGTATGAGCAGAGTAGAGATGACGCTGTTCACCTCGCAGGCTTTCTCCAAGCTTCCAGATAACTGACATAGAATGTCGATGGTGTAGTTAACGCTGGTGGCAACATTCGTATTGCGAAGGCTTTTCTACAAAAATAACCACACCTGCAGTTGTTATGACTGTCTGTCTGTCTTCTTACTGGGCAGATGACTGTCCTTCTGTACCCTACGAGACCCTTAGGTGGACTGAGAAAGCCAGAAAAGATTCAAGTAGATGTCACTAGGCTGTCTAAGGAACCGGAACCTGCACCCTCTGCAGTTTGTAACACTTGTCACCTCTCCAAAGACACAAGAAAGTACAAGGGTGGTCACCTCACAGGGACATTGACTAAGTTCGTATTACGTCACTGGGACAAAAATACCCACAACAAACACACTGTAAAGGGGTATGGTGGTCTGAACAAAAGTAATGGCCCACAGAGACTCAGAGGGAGTGGTATTGTTGGAGGTGTGGCCTTGTTGGAGTAGGTGTGTCCTTGTTGGAGGAAGTGTGTCATTTGGAGGGGGTGGGAATGGTGGACTTTGAGGTCTCAGAAGCTCAAGCCAGACCTAGTGGTTCATTCTCTCCTCCTGCTGCCTGCAGATCCAGATGTAGAACTCTCAGCTCCTTCTCCAGCACCATGTCTGCCTACACGCCGCCATGCTACCCTCCATGGTGGTAATGGACTAGACCTCTGAACTAAATGCTTTCCCTTATAAGAGTTGCTGTGCTCACAGTGTCTCTTCATGGCAATAAAACACTGAGACGGGGCAAAGATTTCTTTTGATTCTTGGCTTCAGAGCATGGCTGCCTGGCTCTGTGACTTTGGGGATAATGAGGTCAGAGTACCTTGTCGCGGGAGTATGTGACAGAGAAGATCTGCTTACCACGTGACTCCAGGAAGCAAAGAAAGAGACAGGAAAGGACCTGAGGTCCCGAGGTCCACTTTGATGGCATGCCTCCCATAACCTAACTTCCTTCCAGATCCTGAAGGCCCCACCCCATCCCAACGGTGCCAAAGGCAGGAGACCTAAGCCCTGCCTTTTAGGAGATGGCTTAACGTTCCAGGCATCTACCCTTGTGACAGCTCAAGGTGATGTGGTCATCTACAAAGTTTGTGTTTGAGAATTGTACCAATGGCTTCCAAACATCTCTGGTTCAAAAAATGCCACAAAGATTATCTAATACCGTGTATGCTAATAAAAAGTTTTAAAAGTTCCAAAAGTTATCTCAAAGTCATAACTAAGTTTATGAGTTTGGGCTTCATTCATAGCTATCCTGAGACAGCCCTGGACCAGACACCCCTTTCTATCTTCGGAGTACAACAGATCTCAGGACCTTGTTTCTTTGTTCTTGCTGAGCCCAGTGTTTGCTTTTGACCTAGATGGATCTAGACACTCCTTTGGGGGCATGTGCATCCTGTGTTTATAGAGCCCAGCATAAGCAGAGCTTACAATTAGGGATCAGCACCCCAGCACATAGGTAATGCCCACTAATTCATGGATGAGTTAAAAGATGAACACCTTAATTTGGTGTGAGGCAACAGACTCCAAAACATTCTGCCTTAACCTGCCTATAGAACAATAAGGTGCCATGAGCAGAGAAGATTCTGGAATTAAAAAAGAAAGAAAGAAAGAAAGAAAAAACAGCTTTCAGCAAACGCCGGAACTAGAGGCCCAACTGTGAGCAGACCAACCAACTGTCCAAGGCCAGGCTGCAGGCGCCAATGCCCACTCAGAGCCTGGGCCGCTGCCGGGAGCAGTCATGCATGTTACCTCAGCAGCCCAGGCCACACTGAGCCCTGCCAACGTACCTTCAGCTACCAGGACCAAGTGGCCTTACCAAGCAGCTCTCTCTAGTCCCCTTCCTCCCTTAACATTGGGAGTAGGGTGTTCAACGTTAAGCACACAGTGGGCAAAGTCAAGGAAACTCAAAAAAAGCAACCCCATTCCTTTGGCTAAGGAAGATGACCACAACAGCAGAGCCATCTCTTGACTCTGATGAGGTGGTTGTGTGTGCTTCTGCACTTTTGTAGGACTGTCTCTTCTCTCAGTGGGTCCCACACCTGGGCAAAGCTCCACAGAGCCAGGCCACAGGTGCCTTTCTGAGTGTGTTTGATAAGCTCTGATTGTTAGCTAGGGGAGAGATGGGCCATACATTCTCAGCTCATCATTATTGTGATTGTATTTTATAATATTTTTATTGTGGTGCTGGGGATGGAACACAGGGCCTTGGGCCTGTGAGGCAGGTGTCCCATCACTGAGCTACACGCCCAGCCTTTTGTTGTGCTTCAAATACCTCCATCCTTCTCTTCTGAGAAGATTGGGAGTTAACGTTCCTGCTACAAATGGGTCACACTTGAGCGACACAGTGTTTTGGCAATGGAGGACTGTGAGAGCCCAGGACACTGCGTTCTCCAGGACTGTACCTCCATCCTTGGTGTTGATATCTTAAAGAAATACTAGGTGGGTGGAGAGATGGCTCAGAGGTTAAGAGCACTATTTGCTCATCCAGAGATGCTGAGTTCAATTCCCAGCAACCACATGGTGGCTCACAACCATCTATAATGTGATCTGGTGCTCTCTTCTGGCCTGCAGGAAGAGTACTGTGTACCTAATAGAGAAATAAATAAATCTTCAAAAAGAGAGAATGGAAAGAAATATTAGATGGCTGTCCTTGGCTCTCTGTCTTTCCCAGGCTGCGAGTTCATGGAGAGGACAAAGTTGTCCCATCTCCTGGTTTTCTCACAGTAAATGCAACAGCAATAGCTGCAGCTATGAAATTGTTGGAGTTGCCAAATGAGGTCCTGTCCATGCAAATGCTCTGTAAATAGTGCAAAGCTATACAAAGGCTAAGAGATACAAGGGTGACACTGTCAAGAGCAGGGGATGTGTCTCTCCTTTTTGGAAGAAAAAAAAATCTCTTCTGGAGAGGGATCTCAGAATCCACACCCATTGCAGACCAATGGTTGCTGCCCAGAAGCAAAGAGATTTTCCATGTGGCTTTAAAATAATGTCTCAAATGTGGTTCTTGCCATAGTCACCAAGTTTGAGCTTTTTTAAAACTCACGTTGAAAATTTTTAATTACAATTTCTATCTTATGAGGTTATAATTACATTATTTTCCTCATTTATCTCTCCAATCTCTCCCTTTATGCCTCTCCAATTCACAGCCTCTTTAATTATTGGTGTGTGTGTGTGTGTGTGTGTGTGTGTGTGTGTGTGTGTGTGTGTGGTGTATTCCTAAACACATAAGTATAACCTGCTCAGTCCATATGACGTTGCTTGTATGTATGCCTTCAGGACTGACCACTGGTTTGAATAACTGGCTGGTGTGCCCTTCCCTGGAGAAGACTATTTCTCCAACTCTCTGCATTCCCTTGTTGCCTATACCTCTTTGCGTGGGGCTGAGGCCTTGGGCGTCTCCCTTCTACCTTAGCGTGTCTGTTGTCATTGTCTTTGTTGAGTCTATGCTTGGGCAGCCATGTTGGTAAGATTTCATGGTGCGATAAGAGAAGAGAACTCATCAACAAGGAAGCCTTCCTAAGCACTGCATAGCTCTTCTGACCCAATTTCTAGGAGACACAGTCTCACAGCAGACTTCCTGTTCCCCTGAATCTTACAATCTTCCCACTCCCTCTTCTGAACTGTTCCCTCAGTCTCAGGGGCAAGAGCAGGAGCAGGAACCGAGCTCCACACCTGCATCTTGAGGGGCTGTGGCTCTCCTTAATAGTCTTTTGTAAGGAGAAGTCTCCTTGATGAGCAGTGTCATGGCGAGAGTTCATTCCCAACATTATGTGTGCTGGATGTTGGGTCTTTGTGAGGTCATGTGGGTGGGGCCCTGTGATGGCACCATGGCTTTATAAGAGATAAAAGGGACAAACACCCAACTCAACACACACATCCTGTCTTAGCATTGTAATGAGAGAAGAGGGCTCATGAACAAGACAGCCTCCCCCAAGCAAGGCTTTTGAATACACATGTATTTTTTATAAATCACTTAGTTATACCAACATAAAGCAGACTATTGTGGTCCTAAGAAAATGATCAGAAACTGGTCATCGCTGCCTAATAAGGGTGGGAAAAAGGAAAGGGGACGGAAAGGGGACAGCAGCCCCATTCCAGGTTTCCAAGCAATATGCCTGTCTCATTAGCTCCATCCTCTACAAACAGTCAGCTCTTCCTTGACCAAGGTCTCATCACTGAAGTGTAGTGACAAGCGCGTCATTTGTTCAATACCTGTTTATCAAAGTCACCACTGGGAAAGGTGACAGGACATGCTCCAGATGAAACCTGTCAGGTCCTTCAAACTAGGAGTGGCAACTGCTGCTTTATTTATCACCTGCAAGTGAAATTACTTAGATAACACATTCATGGACATCACAAACCCACTATGACAGACCAACCTAGGAGGCAGATCTAGATACCCAGAACCCATCCTAGGGATACCATTTCCGGGGAGTGGGGTAGGGGTTTGTTGTTTACTACGCTTTGCTTTTTTATTTTGTCAGCGTCTGATTATCAGTAACATCCCAAAGCAATAAAGTCCTTGAGAGACACCCAATCTCTAGGCTCTAGGATCCTGGGACATCCCGCATGGCAAGAACTCTGGTTTTAATGTGGAGCTGCAGAGGTTGGTGTTGCTGGAGAGGCCACGGACCTTCCATGCCTTCTTCCTCTGTGGCTCACTCCATGCAGCCCTTCATGTGTGTGCTTCCTAATACCCTTCCTCATCAACAACCAGTCCAGGCAGACGAAAGCTCTGGTCTGAGCGTGCTCTCCAGCTCCTCAACTCTATCCCTCACCCAAGGGAAGCTACCCTGGCACCTTGATCAGTCCTGCAGAGTGTGTGGGAACACGTATCCATCTTGGTCACAATAAAAGCAGAGTACTTGAATCTTTGGGGTGGAGAAAGGCAGCCATTTTCAGGGCTTTCTACACATCGGACCTTTTCCGAGCCAGGTCCCTCTGGGAATCGCGCAGGCTTGCTTCCTTGCCTTCCCATGCCCATAATGTTAAGCCAGGTGGACAGCCTGGACTGTAGCCACAGCCTCCCCTTCCACCCCCAGCAGCCCAGCCCACCAAGGGAATCCTGAAGGTGAGGTTGGAGAGCATCCGGGTCTCAGCATGCAGCGGCAGTAAGCAAGCCTTCCTGCCCGGAAATGCTGTGTCTGGGGGCCAAGTCTCAAGCGTTTGTTTAACTGGACGGTGGCAGGCTCCCTTCTGGGCCATTCTACTGAGCAGCAGGTGTGTGTGGGCGGCCATTTGCCAACCACACAGTGGGCTGGATGCTCCGCTAGACCACAAGTGGTGAGGAGAGCAAGCAGATGGGAAAGGGGCAGGTAGAGCAAGCAAGAGGTAGAGGGGGCAGCCTTTGTGAAAATAAATAAGGGGTAACAGGCATCTGAGGCGACTGAGGTGAGAGAAGACACCTCATCTCTTGTTGGTACCCTCCACCAGCTCCACACTTTCTAATGGAGAACCAAATGGTTGTAGCTAGCGGGGACTTTGAAAGACATATTTTTGGAAAAGATAATTGAACCTCTTAAAAGGTATAACTTAGAAAGGCTGAGAACATGATCCTGGTCTAAGTTAGACTGCTTGCTTAGTCCATTTTGACGCCCTGGATTCCATCTGTGGGAGATAAGGATGGAGGGGGAACCAAAGACTGCCCAGAGGTGAATTATTTAACATCCGGGTATTCAATTCAAATGCATAAATAATCCAAATGCATGGATTTTTTTACAGACAGTGAAAGCACTCTGTAGGGTGCTTTAATGATGGAGACATGGCATTATAGATCAGTCCAAACCCACAGAATATATACAAATCCATGAGTGAATGAGCTCTTCTATAAGCTATGGAGTCTGATGACAGTGCCTGGCATCCCACACTGCAATGAGCACACTGCTCTGGTCTAGGAATGCAGACACCAAAGGAACTATAGGACAGATGTAGAGCTGTGGATATTTAACCCAGATAGCACACCAGGAAGTGTGGAATGACCATGGCCATTATGACGTTGCTAGAGTGATCTAGTCAACTGTTCACAAGGCAAGAACGGTAGAGGCTGGGCTGCAGCTATGTGGTGGAGTGCTTACCTGGCAAGTCCATGGTCCTGAGTTTCACACACACACACACACACACACACACACACACACACACACACACACACACACACACCACAATGCTAAAAAAAAAAAAAAAACAAATAATGTGTTCTATTGTAACATACAAAAACAGTACATAATTGATATTTGCCACCCAAGAGAAGCACAAACTAGTGGGTACACACTGGTGTCAAGATGCGTACATGTGTAACTTCAGGGCTTGGAGATAAACTCAGAGAGCTATAAATAGATGCAACGTTAAGCCCACGTCACTTCCCCACCAAAAGGCCACAGCACAAACCGAACTTACCAAGAAGTGAGGATGTGGCATAGGCCAAGAGGATAGGAAGATGCAGAATGGGAGAAGAATGGATTTCCTAGTCTCCCCCACACCCTACCCTTCGTCCTGGTTTCCGGGTCCACTCTAGCCCCTGGCAGCCCCACCCCCATCTTCTTCTCTCATTTATATTTTTTCATCTTTGATGAGAAAGACTGGGTATCAGCGGTGTGTTGACTGCTGTCTATAACGCAGGTTTTGGAGATTTCCATGAGAGCAGGCCCCATGTCTGATGTCCTAGGCAGACTTGTGGGAGAGAGAAAACACTCCCCAGGCCCAGAGTGTGGGTTCTCCATTGGCAGCAAGTCCCAGTGCCCCTGATCCAAATGTGGGCTCCCCTGGTCCAGCCACAAAGCATCGGTAACCTCTCTCCAAGCAGCCCTCTGGCAGAGGGAAGCAACCCGTGAGCTCAGGAAGCTAATGACCTTGAAACTATCCATTTATCTTGGCCTTCCCCCTCCGTGAGAGATGCCACAGAAAGTGCCAGTCTCTCTCGTTCTCTCCGAAGAAGGATGAACACCGCCAGAAAGCCATGCCTTAGCCTCACTTCTCCTCCTGGGCCAGGCCCAGGGCTGGAATATTGACGGAGCCAGAGGGGAGAGTAAATCATTCTCTATCATCCCGAGCCCTCCACCACGGGGAGAGCGCTCACCTGAGGTCTGCGTCAGAGCCTAATGTCTGTCGGCTTCTCCATAAATCTTCATAAGTAGGCAGTTGCTTCCTACCAAACCCGCTTGGAGCCAGAGACCGGTGACAACTCTCCCAAGCCGAGCTGAGCTGGCAGCCAGCGGTGGACAGCACAGCCCCCTCAGCCACCTCCAACCTCCCACCAAGAGAATAAGGAAGGTGCCCACCACAAGGAATTGGAGCCTCTGAAACCAATCGCTCCTCTCAGCTGCCCAGCATCTGCTTCGGTGGCTGCCCTCACCCTGGCACGGGGACTTCAGATTCCCGCTGGGCCCAACTGAAGCCAAGAGCTGGCACCGCGAGACTCCCCTTTGTTCATGGCGCTGGCCACTTGGGTGTGGGATGTTTCCTCCCCTCGCTCCCGCAGCATTCAATGGGATCTGGGTTAAACACCAATTCATGAACTATGGCTGGGTTGAGAAGGCGACTTGTCCCAGCCTGGAATACAAACAAACAAAAAGACCAAAATCAACAAAGAAATAATGAATGCCTGTACTCTCGGGAAAGGCATCGCCAGTTTGGAGATAAGGAAACGCCCCCCTCCCTCTAGTAACTGTAACTTGCATTTGGGAAGGCCTCCTTATGCTTTTCTTTGCATCCCCACTAAAGCTGTATTTGTCTTCTCTAGTGGGCTCACACCACAGAGACCATCCAGGATGCCTTACCCTTTGGGTCTTGGGTACCTCATTTCCAGTGACATCCAAAGAGGATGTTGGAGAGAGGGAAAAGGACCAGAAACTGAAGTGATTCAACTTGCTAGAATGGATACCCATTATACATGTATATATATGGCATATATACCTATTGCATATATGTATATGTGTATATCCTCTGACTTTAAGGATTAAAACAATGTAACGTGATATTGTCAGGTAAATCTGCAGCTTTAGTTCAAATTTCCAGGCTGCCTTGGGTACATGAGAAGGTGAGTCAGTCTTTGCTACTGTACTGATGTGTGAAAGGGCTAAATTAATCCTTCCATATGATGTCTGAATAGGTTATTATAAGGTGCTTAGAGACTTGGCAGGCTAAGCCCCATCTTTCTTTCAAGATGCTAAGAAAATAAATGTAAATGCAGAAAACGCGGCATGTGGGGCATCTGCTGTCCAAATTCATAATCTGAATGTCAGTGCAACATTTAGGAAAAGTTAAGCATGAGTACAAGGGCACAGGGTCCTCAGTGCAGTCTACCCTGCTTCTGACCCCCCAGTTAGTCCCATCCGATCCCAGGGGACTCGGGGCTTCATCACCTTCCAGTCCTTCCCCTTTGTCTTATTTGAAGACTAGTTTTTGCCTTCTAATGAAAACCAACTTGACCTAATTTTGAACCAAGAGGAGAATTTATTAAAAAGTTACTGGGTCATCTCGCAGGACCCACAGGCAGTGGGGGCCTCTCCAAAAGCACAAATAGGAGCTGGAAAGTTGTCAGGAATCCAGGCTGTGCTCTTGTTCTGTTTGCTTTTCTCTGTTCCCTGTTCACTCTACTCTTCTCGGGAGGTTGGCTTTCTCTCTTGCCCCCTTTCACTCAGAATCGGGGGTGGGGGGTGGGGGGTAGCTAATTTCTTCATTTCATTCCGCAATGAGAGAACGGCCACCCCCAAGTTAGATTTTCACTCTGACGAAAACCAAAGACAAACATTGATCGATACCTCTGAGCTCCTTCTTGTGGCCTCTTTTGAACCGGTTGGGTTTGCTCCTTTCTAGAAGCGCCCTGTTCTTGTTCGGTGGGTGGGATGTTTCTCGTCTCTCTCGTTTATGACGCTAGCTTGGTGTTTGTGTTGTTATTTGATTTTCAGCTTTCCATTGTATGCTTTAATTCTCCCTCCCCACCCCTGGGATCATTCTATTGGGTTCCATCCTGCTTGTCTTAATGCTACTCATTAAACTCTGGGGTCTGATTAGCTTTGTCTATTTCCAATCAAAGGTATAAAATGTATTGTCCTTGGTTGTGAGCAGCTGGGCCCCTTTCCCTTGCTGTGGCATGCATATCTAGTCTCTTATTCATTTACAGAAGACATGTTTGCCTGGAAAAAAAAAGTATAGATTTGAGCAGTTGGTGGTTTTTTAGAATTTTATTATCTATCTGTGTTTATGTCTGTATGTGAGTATATGCACGTATGTGCAGATGCCCACAGAAGCCGGAAAAAGGTCATAGGATCTCCTGAAGCTGGAGTTACAGGTGGTTGTCACCCAATGTGGGTGCTGGGAACCGAACTTGGGTCCTCCATAAGAACAAGATGCACTCGGCCGCTGAGCCATCTCTGCAGTACCGTGAGCATTTGTTCTGCGTTAGGCTTCATTTGAAACACGTGAAGGAAAAAAGTAGCTCACTGCAATACCAGGTTTGTGGCCAGGAATACTTCTGGACACGTCTAGTCTCCAGGATGCTGGCATTCACTCTAGAATCCTCAGTTCTCGTTAGACTGTGCACCCTTTTGTCTTGTCTGAGCTGCACGGGACAGGAGGATGGCCAGCCAGTTGGTGTGCACTATTCTGTGCCTGCTAGCTGAGCATAGAGGCTTTCCTGGTTTCTGTTGAGCAGGTAATGGTCATTGTATTGATAACCTTCTGGGTTGCCCAGACCAGTGTCTGTCAGCAGTCTTCGGCGCTCTCTTTGCTGGGAAACTCTGATTATCTCCATATTTATAGATTAAATCCTTTACATCTCATTAGGCTCTTAACACACTCCCATTTTATCACCTTGAAAAAGAATTCCAATTTCGGCTTTAAAACGGAGACTCCGATTGGCCCACCTCATGGTTGCCAAGGTGGTCCTCAGCAGGGGACAGCATAAGATGGAAAGAGAGCTCTAAGGAATCCGTAGACCATGAGGTCTAAGGGCGCAGGATTTCGCTGCACTGGTGGCCTTTCATTCCTGCCCCATGTAACTCCTCCATTTTTATCTAAAACAGAATGAGGTCCAGTTGTGGGCTGGCAAATGTTTAAGAGCAAACTGTGGGGATAGAGGGACGAATTACTCATCTGCAGAATTTGCACTGTGCGGCACAAAGACTCGTACTGCAGTGAATCCCAAGCTGTGTGCATGAAGCCATAAACGTTGGAATGAGGGAAATATGCACAGAATTGACTCGTGAGCATGCACACAACTGCCCCCACAGCACACTCATGGCCTACGTGAGAGTCTACCTCACAGCCCTGCCCGGAGCACCACCAGGTAACAAAGTAGGTGGGATTCACCAACAGTCACTGGGTACAGGCTAAGGAGATGGTCCAGTCAATAAGGTGGGGAACCATGTACAAGCAGCACCCCGGGATGTGTGTCTAGCCCCAAAGCTGAAGAAGTGGAGACAGATGCTCTCTGGAGCTCACTGGCAGCCCAGTCTAGCAAAACCAATGAGCCCCAGGTTCAGTAAGAGACCCTGTCTCAAAAATTAATGTGAAAATCAATTCAAGAAGGCTTCTAATAGTGACTTCTAGCATACACACACACACACACACACACACACACACACACACACACACACACACATACACACTCTAAAAATTTTTTTGTTGATCACAATGAAAAGAACCTTAATGCAATTAGGTCAAGCACATGAAGAAATGTATTGCTGACAGCCTGGGACATGTAGTGAAATCCAAGGAAGAGTAGAATGGTAGCAATTTGGGAAGCACCAACAGGCTCAGGTGACCTCCAGTGCAGTAGTTACCTGGGCCTCCTCTCCAGACTTCTTCCATTTTGGATTTAGTTTGTTTAGTTTAGTCTTCATCTTGTGTAACCAAGGACACCTTTGAACTCACCAGCTTAAAGACAAGCTTGCCCATCTGTCCTTCCTGCCTCTCCCTTCCCAGTGCCAGGAGTACAGATATGCGGCTACACCAGTTTGTGCAGAACTGGCCATGGAACCCAGGGCCTCATGGACGCCTGGCAACACTCTAGCAACTGAGCCACATCCCAGCTCCATGAGTCCATCATCTTTGTGACTTGGTTACTATTCCCAATCCCCAACTCTAGATGAATTTTCCAATATGGACCTGACTGGTCTCAAAATAGGTGTCTTGGGTTTGTGGTGCAGCACAATGTTAGGGCATGTATGTAGCTTACAGATAGCCCTTGGTTTCACCCCCCAATTAAATCTCTAATCTGGTGGCAGTGACTTTTGACAAAAATAAGGGTCCCAAAGACAAACTTTACCACATAATCTGTAGGGTGCAAAAGGAAAATGTGGTGCCATGTTTTGCTTAACAGTGACAGAAAACTGTCAGAATGACACTGTGGAGTATTACATGAGGGTGACAAGCCTTTTCAGGAAGAGACAAACCCATATGACAACACGGGTTATATGCCCATGATGTTTCCGGCTTATTCCTGTAATCAACTGTAACTTCGGTGTTAGGTTCTCACTCTCTCTTACTCATCTTGAATTGTTTACCTGGGAGTGGCACGTAAGATAAAAGCTGAGTCTGCGCTCTGCGCTAGACTGGGAAGTGAGGCTTGCCAGCTACACATGAGTGGGAGTGGAAGAAGGGGACGTGCTCACCTTCCTCCAACCTTCCCAGCAGCCTCTCTGATGAGGACAGCCCTAGACGGTACAGTCAATGTCCTGAGAGGTCTTGCTTCACAGTCAACCAGTTAACATTTGCCTGGGTTCCAGACACCCAGTGAGGAGATAATGTAGGTTATTCTAAGCTATAATTTTGTTTATGGAAATATGTTATAAAGTGATAGTCGTTTCTTTTGGTCTTTGATGATATGCTATTTGTCATTTATACATGGGTAGCTGAGTAACTGCATGGGCTATGTCCTCTCATTTTCACTAAATTTGCCCTAAATTTGGACAAAGTTTTTTTTTAATCCTACAAAGGAAAGACAAGTTGAGGTAGAAACTGGGTCCTAAGAAAATGGCTCTTCAGCGAACACATTTTAAGGGGAAAAAATAAACAGTTACTAATCAAATTTGGCAAAATGGTGCCAAGAATGTTAGCATTTTTGCTGTTGCTTGGATTGGTTTTGTTTGTTTGTGACAAGGCCTCACTATGTAGCCCTGAGACGTGCCTGCCTCTTGAGTGCTGGGATTAAAGCATGTGTCTCTTTATGTCCAGCCAGCCATTTTGAAATATGGACTTACCATTCCCTTGAAATGTTAGGTAATCCCGCCAGTACATGAATGAAAGCTAAAAATGAGCAAGTGTTTATATATTTGTGCATATGCAAAAGTAGTTCACTGGTGGATTGCATGCAAAAGCTCGGTAACTGCTAAGTCCCTGCTCTGAAGAGGGCAGCAGGAAGCACCTGCCCTTGGTTGCTGTATCACCTGGTTGCAGCAGCAGCAGCAGCAGCGTTGTGACAAGGGGTAGGAGTGGCCCAGTGGCTCAGCCTGGGACAGCAGCCTAGAGTGAGAAGGCAGTAAAGACAACCAGGATTCCAGGAAGCATTCTGTGGTGACGGGAACTGCGCTCCTCACACTCACCTGCCATGGGGCCCCACCTTCTACGAATATGAACAAGAAAGAGTGACTACGGAAGACTGGAAATCTTTAGGAAGACTCAAACATCTATTGCATTTAAGACATTAAAGAATATGCTATTCAGGAAAAAAATTAAAGTACATATGCACTGCACCATAAGTGAGTGGAAATCTTTTTAGATAGCATTATTAATTCTTTGGGAAATTTATGCAATGTATTCTCTCTCTCTCTCTCTCTCTCTCTCTCTCTCTCTCTCTCTCTCTCTCTCTCTCTCACACACACACACACACACACACACACACACACACACACACACAGAGCTCCTCTTAGATCTCTGTACTTCCATATCCACCCAGTTTTGAGTCCTCTATTTTTTTTAAGCCTTGGGTGTGGGATCTGCCCTGAGGAGTGCTTGACCTACCAGGGGTCACATCTTTAAAAAAAAAAAAACTGACTCTCTCTCTCACCCAGAAGCTATCAGTTGCCAGCAGCTCCTCGCTGAAGGTGTGGCTTTGTGCCCACCACCTCTGCTCTGTTAGGATTTGCCTGGGCTGAGCCTTCACGGTCCTGTGCAGGCTGTCACAATGCTGCGAGGTCATACGTGCACCTGCCCAGTTGTGTCTAGAGAGCAGTTTCCTTGTGGCCGTGCACTCTGGGAGAGCATTGTACGAGTCAGAGCTCTTACACTCTTTCTGCTTCCTCTTCTGCAAGGATCCTGAGCCTTGGGGGCTAGGTGGGGGTGTTCATTTAGGGCTGGGCACTTCAAAGCCTCATTCTCTGACCGTGGCCAGTTATGGGTTACGTGTGGTTACGTGTGGTGTTCTATAAGAAGAAGCTCCTCTAATGAAGGCTCAGAGATGCTCTAGTCTATGCCAATAAGTCATTAATTGTTTTACTATTATGCTCCTTTAGCATAAAAATAGTAGTAGTCCTTGCCTAGGACCCCTGACCTATCTAGCCAGGTTGGGATATGCTGAAGAGGGACAAGCCAGAGGAACAAGCATTGAAACCTTACTGCATGTATTTTTTAAGTATTTGTTTTTAATTTATGTATTTGGATTTTTGCCTGCATGTGTGCCTGTGCATCATGTCACATGCATGTGCTGCCCTCAAATATAGAAGAAGAGTTAGATCCTCTGGTATTGGAGTCTGGAGCTGGATGGTTGTTAGCAGCCATGTGGGTGCTGAGAATCTCAAACCTCGGCCCTCGGAAGCACAGCCAGTGCTCTTACCACTGGACCATCTCTTCAGCCCCTTGTGTGTATTGTTAGATCTGCTATTCAGCCCTATTGCAAATAGGTCGGTAATTGGTCTCCCTTTTCAAGAATATGAACTATAGAGAGACACAACGGAGTATTATTTTGACATTTAAAAAAAATCAAACATTTTCATTTTCAGCAACATAGATGGAGTGGGAGGATACCATGTTCAGTGAAACAAGCCATGCAAAGAAAGATAAATACTGCATGCTGTCATTTATGTGTGGGAGCTAAGAAACTGACCTCATAGAAGTAAGGAATACAGCAGTTGTCACCAGAGGATATGAAGAGTTTGGGGCAGGAAGAGATGAAGAAATGAGTGGGTGCAGGAGGACGGTGGAATAGAATGAATAACTTCTCATGCAGGATAATTGTGACTGATAACTATTAATTGGATTCTTTCAAAACAGCTTAGCAGAGGAGACTGAATATTCCCAACACAAAGATAAAGATCTAAGGGGTGGATACACTGTAACTCATGTCTAATCATCACCAGATCATACATGTAATGAAACATCACAGTGTTTTCCATAAATAAGTGCAATTACTATGTATTAATTAAAACTTTTTAAATATTTAAAGCTAAAATTTAAAACGGTATATCTATTCTTGTAGGACATTTGGCTTGGCTTTCACTTACTATAAACAATTCTATCTGGCACATAGGTCCTGAACACACATGTGGATTTCTCTAAGATGGGAGTCAATGGGAGCGCTGACTTATGGGTGCATCTTAAACCATAGTGGGTGACATCCAATTGTCTTCCACGGGGGTTATGCCAGCTTACCCCCTGCCCCCACCAGCAGCTTACGAGACTTCCTAACATCATGCATGATTACCAACTGACTTTGGCAACCTGTGTTCTCAAAAATCACCCTCTTGCCAACCTAAGAGCTTGTATCTCGAGTTTTATCTTTTTGTGATTTTAATTTGCATTTTCCTCATTAATAATAAAGTGCTTTATACATACAGATCAGCCATCTAGATATCGTTTTGAGAATTCTCTCTCTCTCATCTCTCTCTCTCTCTCTCTCTCTCTCTCTCTCTCTCTCTCTCTCTCTCTCCCTCCCTTCCTCTCTCACCTCCTCTTTTCCCTCCCCTTCCCTCCTCCCCTGTCTCTTTCTTTTTTTGAGATAGGTTCTCTCTGTGTAGCCCTGGCTGTCCTGGAACTCTGTAGACCAGGCTGACCCTGAGCTCACAGAGACCCTCCTGCCTCTGCCTCCTGAGTTCTGGGATTAAACACATGCGCCACCACCCTCTGCATAATTTTCCAATAATTTTAAAAATTGATTTGGAGTTGTTCTTTATATACTCTTGATTTACATTCAGTTTATTATATAGTTTCAATATTACAGTGTTTGTGACATAAAATATTTATAACTTATCTCTCCCTGGATGTAACTATTATGTTTATTGTACCTTTTTGACAGACACAATTTTTCATTGAATTTTTAAATTTTGGGCGTGGGTCCTTGTACTATGTTGGAGGACAGAGGACAAATTCCAAGAGTCAGCTCTTTATTTCCTTCTTTCCACAAGAAGCCAGTTCTTGTGGGTTGAGAGCTGGATTCTGGTTGTCAGGTTTGGCAACGGGCGCCCTTACGTGCCCAGCCATCTCACTGGCCCAAATTCTAGCTCTAGTGGGAAAACTCATGAATCTTTAATGCTTGGATCTTAAGGAGAGATTGCATATATTCCTTGCATGAAGATATTGATATTGCTGTCTAAAATCTTAGATTTTTACCATTACATTTAAGTCCTTACCTAGACTCTGGTGTCCACAAAGGCATTCCTTTTCCCTCCGACCTCCCGCGGACCTCTGTCAGGTGTTTCTGCCATTTGTGTTCTGTTCCACTGGCCTGTCTGTCTCTCCCAGCTAACAACAGAGTCTAGTTGAGATTTGGGTTAATGCTAGAAAGCATGGCTGTTTACAAATCAATCGAGGACAATCAGATTCTTTATAAAGTTGAGTCTTCCCATTCATGGATATGGTATACTTCCCAATTTCAGCTTCATTCACTTTTTTATATCATAACATAAATATTTAGTTTTCACTCATGGTTCTTGGCTCACAGCTCCCTCCCCAGAGCAGTGAATTCCTCTTCCCCAAGACAAACCATTTAAACTTTTATATTTTTGCACCTTTCTGTCTCGGACTTTCTGTCTCAGAAATGACCACCAAAAACTTCTCTAACTTGGCCATGTAGGACAGTATGTCATAAGATCTTTCTCATTCCAGAAGACTCCTGGGTACAGAAATGCCACAGAGAAAAACCAAGATGATTCTGAATAAGTAGACCTTGTGGGATGTTTCCCTCTAAGATATTTACAGTCACACCTATGCAGTGAATGCTCCATGTGTACCTACAAGGCCAGGGTCCCTGTGGCCCACGCCATCTGTAGCCTTTGTAATGCCTTCTATACTGAACTGCGGATCATGAGCGCGGCCCTGAGCCACTCAAGCAAATGAATTGGCTTGTGTGAATTGTAACTCACAGAGGTACCTATAAAAACCGGTGTAGACATCCCTCACTAGTAAATGTTCAATAAAAATCAGCTTTTATGTGAAAGCAGAAATAAGTATATTATTTCAAACAACAACAACGAACCAACTGGCATCAGACATGGGGACCATCGGTCTTTGGGCCTGATCCCTTAGCATGTGGGATCTGTCGCTACCTCCAGAAGGGCAGAGTCAGAAATGAACTGGGTTAGAGTGCAGACTGATGTATCTGCCGCAGAACTGATTACTTATTCGCCAGTGGCAAGTGTGGGATAGACTGTGTCTGCCTTGCTCACTGATGGTTTCCCCAAAACACAGCCAGTGCCTTGCCCTGACTAGACCAGAAATCATCCCTCCGTATATAGAAAGTTCCAGTCCTTTATGGCAGCTCTACTTCATGTCACTCCCTTATTTCCCATGTTTCCTAGGTGCTCCCTCCTTGCAACCAGCCCTGTCACACACAAACCCATTTCCTTCCCGCTCTGGCTACCGTGGTCTGCTGGTTCATCTTCATGTTTCTCAACACCTACCTGGGTACCAGGCACAGGGTAGACACTAATATGTGTTCGTTTGAGCAAATGAGTAGGCACAAACCAAGAAGAAATAAAAGTGAACTTGCAGGTGCCTGTTTGTAACAAGCCTTTGAGAGTTCTCTACCATGACACATTCTCTGAGACGAAGCTAACTAAATGCAAGTTCTTTATGATAATTAAGTAATTAATTTCTCTCTGTGAGGGTCTGAGAAGAGAGCGCCTGAGTGGGACCCAGGGCCTACAGAGCACAGCATTATAGGAAGATTGGTGTGGTGTGTGCCATGCATGGATGTGTATGTAATAGCTCATATACATATATTTTTTTTCCTTCCTCAAAAAAAAAACTCTTAGAAAAATAAAGAAAATGTCAAAGCCTTTTAAAGGGCGTGATCACGCTGAGTAATAGGCCCTTCCTTGATTTTTACATTATTTCAGTGAAGATGTTTTTATGGCAGTGGTTAAAAATAAAAGACATTTTGGAGCTTCTCAGTAAATGAAGCGCCGCAGACTCCTCAGTTTTGTTGTTTTCCCCCTCAAATTAATATAATTAATTAAAGCGCAATGTTAGTCTGATCTACAATCTGTGAGTCAATGAGTCACAGCATCTTATGCTAATAGGGCTTGTGCTACATTCTGGGCTCCCAACCGAAAACCCGAAAACCCGCAGAAGCCGGAAGCGGTCCCCAGCAAAGGATGGAGAGGGACAGAGGGTGGCAGAGACTCTGCAGAGTGGAAGATTCCCCCTAACCGGGCCGCGATGTTTTTCATATTGTGTTTGGAGTAGAAGAATGTGGGAATAAATGGATAGACAACCGGTTTTTATCAAGTGTGAGAAATTAGCCTAAGTGAATTTAAATGTAATTGCAGGAGCAGCTGGCAGAGGCTAATGTCTGCTCGGGTGTGCTTTCTCGGGAACTGCACCTTGGTTCTGTTCCCTGGGAAAGGATGGGGAAGTCTCAAGTTTTACATCTCTGATGCTAACTCTTGCGGGCTGGCCTTGGCCCCGAGGTCATGCTGGGGCCACGCAGGGAGACTGGTCCTTCCCTAGGAGGCTTATCTTCTGCTGCCCTCCCTCCCCACAGCTTTGAAAATAACTACAATGGTCTGCTGGCACTGACCTCTGAGGCTCCAGGTCCTCTGTGGTCCACTCGACAGGGAATTACTGTCTCGATGGCACCTGGCATCCTGAGTTCTTCCGGTTTATCAGGATGGGATCTCACGCTGACTGTAAAAATTAAGGTTCTTGGGCTGGGGATATGGCTCTATTGGTAGAGCACTTGCCGAGCAAGCATGAAGTCCTGAGTTCAATCCCCAGCGCTGCATAAGCTGAGGTATAGTGGTGGTACCTGTCTACAGTTCCAGCACCCGGGAAGTAGAAACAGTTAGATAAGGAGTTCAAGGTCATCCACAGCTACATAGTGAGCTCAAGGCCAACATGGCCCACATTAAACTGTCTCAAAAGAAGACAAAGAAGAAGAAGAAGAAGAAGAAGAAGAAGAAGAAGAAGAAGAAGAAGAAGAAGAAGAAGAAGAAGAAGAAGAAGGAAAAGATGTTTTTAAGAGACTTCTACTTAGACCAAACCAATCATAAACCTAGAGGAAAAAAAATGTGTTGTGCCTGCTAGCCAAGTGTTTCCTCCACAGTCCCACCAGACAGAGACAGCTGTGCCTCTAAGCCCATGGCCTCTACAGGAATAAGAAGCATTCCTCCTAGTTTAGGCAGAGGCTTGTGCTTACAATGATCTCCTCAGATACACACCAAACCACACAGTGTTCAGGACTCTGACACTACCCTCAATTTCCTTTCTGTGGGTGAAGATTTTCACCCCTCTTAAAATTTTGGAGAATGCGGACAATGGTGGCATACGCCTAGAACCCCAGCACTCAGCAGGCACAGGCAGGTGGAGCTCTGAGTTTGAAGCCAGCAGAATCTGAGAGTTCCAGGGCAGCCAGGGCTGCACAGAGAAACCTTGACTCAAAACAAAAAACAAAAACAAATGTTGAAGAATTATTTTTAGGAGAAAGGCTTTCCACAGACAAAGAGGAAGAACTAAGATATTATGCAAACACCAGGGAGGTTGTGAAGGAGGCAGAGCTGAGAGAGACCATGAGGCAAGGGACCTAATGTCACCCTCAGTGCAGGGTTTGCCTTGGCTAACCCCAACCCTGAGTCTACATCCTGTCATCCCCAAAGCCCTGGGCTACCAGAGAAGCCATCAGGACCTCTTGGGAACCATCTGGCCTCAGCTCTGAGCTGGTGGCTCTGGCTTGACCTGCCGTGTCCTTTCTCATGAACAAACTTTGTGGAGCTTCAGCTCTCAGAAATGCTGGGGGAGGGGAGCGTTCTTATCTCTAAGAATGACAGGATGACTGACAGCACCCAGCCCCTAATTCAGAAGTACCCAAAAACATTGCTGAGTTCCCTCTCTCTCTCTCTCTCTCTCTCTCTCTCTCTCTCTCTCTCTCTCTCTCTCTCTCTCTCTCTCTCTCTCTCTCTCTCTCCAGTGAGGGCCTCCAACCAGCAAGATGGCTTTTCCTGGGTACTGGCTGAGAATGCCTAACCCAGCCCTGCCAAAGTTACAGCCGTGCCCTTATGAGCTGCCCCTGTGGTGTAAGTAAGAGGGCATTAAAATAGAGAAACATGGATTCCGTCCACTTTGGCCTCTGGGCCACTCTGAACTGTGGGTCATCTTCACTCCCACGCCACTGAGGGTCAGGCTAGCACGGCACCTGTGGCAGTTTGATGAAGAGGAGAAATCACCCCAGCACAGTCTAGGAGAGACGAGTAAATTGGCAATAGAAGACCAGGGGTCTGACTTAGCCCCCTTCCTCTGCCCTCTCGATGCACCACAACCTGCCCTGACTTCTTTCACTGATATGACCCAGGGTCAGGGTCATGTCTACCCAGAGCTGCCCAGCACAGAGCATCCATTCCCCAACCCTGGCTCTTAGCTGGCCTTTCTCACAGGCGTCCTTGGTTTGTGTGTAGAGCTGCCCCATCTGCTTTTTACATTCAGGGCCCCTCTCTGGAGTTAGAGGCGCGCGCGTGCGCGCACGCGCACACACACACACACGCACGGACACTGAAGTGTGCGCTCCCTTCCTTCCTGGCTTACCTATAGACGCCCCAGGTTCTCCTTCTGTCCCTATACTTACCTTTAGGGTCCTCGCCTTCTGCCTTGACTGTGACACCCATGGGATCTGGCATTTGTCCTCCTTGGTATTCCTGGCTTGATAAGCACCTGCAGGACCCTTCACCTTGCCCCCCATCCCCCCCACCCCCCCACATTAAGCCATCCTCCAGGTACCTGAAGCTTACGAACGACAAAGAACCAATCTCGCTCCGAGGGTGTCAAATCACCCATTCCCGTTATTGAAGCGTTGCCGCCTCCAGCTTGGAGTTCAGTACAACTGAGATGCAGAACTGCCCTTACAGGGATCTGCTCCTTCCTTCTCTCACTCAGCCATGGTTTGCCCCCAGATATACACAAATATTAATAAGTGTTAGCAGAATCCTATCCCAAGCCCCTGCTACGCGCAACGGGCTTCCTGTCCCCGAAAGAAGCAAGCACGCCTTACCAGAAGATCCTCTTCAGTTCCATGACTGTTGCTGTGTAGCAACTGCCATTTGCCTGGAAGGTACAGGGCCCTGGAGAGGCAAGGGGGACCGGGGAGGAAGCAAACATCTTTAATCTTGAAAACGGCCATTTGGCTGGATGGCAGTTCTTACAGAGGGGACTCCATGGAGTAACTTGCCAGTGCTTGTGGCATCCTTGCCATTGCATACCTCCCTCCAACCCAGCATCCTACCTTCTCTCTCCCCCACACTTTTTTTTTTTTACATAAAATGGCTTCTTGATAAAGTCTCTTTGTTCAACGCCTACAAAATCTATCACTATCAGCCTTCCATAAGGGAGCCGCACACAAGACAGAGGGTGGGTGTGGGGAGAGGGCAGAGAGCCTAGTGTGGGCTGAGATGAAGTCACGGTCTATAGAACAAGCGAGCAAGCCCTCGGGGGTCAGCTGCAAAGCTCAGCAAGTACACTGACTTGAGGTTCAACCCAGGAAGGCCTGCACAGGGCAGGACAGTAGGAGCCCTTTAAAATCAGACAAGCTAGAGTTTTGTTCTCTGAGGATGAACTCGCGGCTCAGCCGTGTGCGAGCTGTTCACTGAGGTGTCTCGGCCAGGTGGCAATTTCTCTTGTTGTCCTGTAACTTGGCTTGAAGCGGAAGATGACCCATGTCACCTGGCGCCCTGATAACAGAAAGCAAATTCCAGCAAAAAAGTGCCCATGCCTCGGTTGGCCATTACCATGCCCAGCAGGCTGCTCCCTGCCATCTGGCCACCTCAGAGAGCTCACAGCCGCTCTGCTCCTCGCCCACCTGGCTTCAGCTGCCTCCCAACCCCAGTGACAGGGCAGCGTGGCCAACACTGGGCACAAACTGGGCTCTGATTTACCTGTTTTCCTGCTCCAGGGATTCTGGGTCCAGGTCTCCTAATGTGTCTGTGCCCCAGTTTTCCACTGAATTGATGTGCCCCTCTCTTGGGAGGAGCAATATTTTTTTTTCAACTTTATTTACAAATACTGAGAAAGTCAAAGCTCAAATGCGTTTGCAGAATTCAATTTCAGCTCATCGTCAGAGGATTTTAGCAGATATTTCCAAAGGCATTAAGTGTAGAAAATATTGTCCTGGATACAGGGACCTTCAAGAGCAAGGACATACCACAGTGATGTCTAGATGATCCCTTATTTTGACATAAAGTTACAAAGATGGGACCCAGGGAAAGAGTATTCACAGCCACTGGGCAGGAAGCGATCCGTTACACTATTGCACATGTTCTTTACTGAGGACTTGAAACATGGCCAGACAAGTGACTTGTGCTGTTCCTACCACCATGAGCATCCATCCCACGTGGCCTTATTTCACAAGTGGATTGCAAAAATACGTGTGTTTTTTTTAAATGCATAGGCATAATACAAAAAACAGGCCTGGGGGGAGAGTAACACAAAGGGAAAAGTCTAACATCAGACACAGGGATGGTAGGGTTGCTCAGAGAGCAGGGGGAGCCAAGAGGAATACAGATGTGTGAGCGGGCTGGGGAGGGACATTTTCTGGACGCTCCCCCTCACCAGTGTTGGTCAGCATCTGCACCTGCAATGAGTATTCCCTTCACTTCGTGTTAAAATGGGTTTCTGCCTTCACGAATCTCAGGAGTTTGAAGCAACAAAAAAAGGTTCTCCTCTCTCTCTCCCTCTCTCCCTCTCTCCCTTCTTTCTTCCCTCTCTCCCTCCCTCCTTCTCTTCTCTCTCTCTCTCTCTCTCTCTCTCTCTCTCTCTCTCTCTCTCTCTCTCTCTCTCTCTCTCTCTCTCTCTCTCCCCCTCACAGTGTTCACCTGGTATAGCCTATGGTCATTTATTCACTTCACCGTGCTCACGGGGCGCCGCAGGGTCTCTCACCCACCTAGGCCTACACGGCAAGACACTTGCCTCTTCTTAAGCAGCCCCTGCCCTCCAAACCCCAGATTCTAAAATGCTCACATGCAACAGTTGAGTCAAGCCTTATTAGAGAGTTTCGGATCACACTGTTTGGGTTCTGCATGGGCTTGTTCATTTGCTGAACTAATTTGAAAATATTCTCCGAGACAGTGCGGAAAGATGGAGGGAAGAAGATGGAATCTTCTAGCAAGATCCACCCACACGGAGGCTTTGGGATGTCTAGAAGCAGTCTCAGCATCCTGGACCTCACCTACAGGAAAGGAATTCTGAAAACCAGAACAGGGAGGAACCAGTGTTCCCCCGCTTCTCCTGCGTGTGACTAAGCCAGCAGATCCACTTCCGCCGTCACCACTTCCGCCGTCACTTCAGCACACCTACCATTATGCCACTGGACACTTGTGCACTCCGTGTATTCGTCTCGGGAAAAACACCTGGGACTTGGTCACAGCACTTTGGAAACTCCACTCCAGCACCCTAGCCTCGCTCTGCACTTCTCTGTGGGTCTCTAACCCTGAGCAGCCAAAGGTCCTGCCCTGACTGCTCTTCCTACAATAGACCTTAGAAAAGTTGAGGGGTTCCCCCTCCCCCATTTTAATAGTAATCAATATGACTCCCAACTCCTGACAAACGCGACTCGGAGAAAACATTCGTGATATTTTTCTGACTAATATGTGATTGTTTTAGACATAATTTAATGCTGAGCTTTTTTTTTTAAGTAATAAATTACTAAAAATTTTTCTAACTCAAAACTCTGATGGAGCAGGTGCTAACCCACTGTCCTAGACTTCCTGGGCACTGGAGACATCCTGCTGCCACTGAGTGTCGCTATAGTTTGGATAAAGATCATCCTCCAAGGCCGTGTGTTAGAGAATTAGTCCTCAGCCCATGGAACTATTGAGAGGTTGTTCAATCTTTAGGGGGTGGGTCTTATTGAGAAGAAATGAGATTGTTAGAAACATGTCCTTAATGGGAGCATTGATACTCTGTCCCCTCTACCTCTTTTGTTTTTTTGTTTTGTTTTGTTTTGTTTTTTGTTTTTGTTTTTTTGTTTGTTTGTTTTTTTAGCAACAATGTTGCAGCTTGTTCTACCATATAGGCCTTACCAGGAAATACTACTTTACCACAGGCCCACCAGCCAGGCACTGAAACCTCTGAGTCCATGAACAGATATAAACTTTTCCTCTTTTTAACTTGATCGTCTCAGGTCTTTTGTTACGGTAACGGAAAAGCTACCATGGGTGTTTTCATCTATTCTTGAGTTCTTTTCAAGTCATGGAGGATTGCTTCATCAGCAGAGAACGCAAACACTTGGTTCCTGCCTCTGAGCCTCAGTTTCCTCATTTGTAAAAACAATGCTCCTAATGCCTACTTCACAGGCTTTTTCCTCCCAAAGATTAAATAAAGTAGCAAATGTGAAGGGCTCCTCTGGGTTCCTAGGGTGCAGTATTTGAAATCAGCAGCAGCGTTACCAGTTCCATAATTTCTTTTTTTTATCATCATCTTCACAGTCAAAGCCAGTTTTCAGAAGCCAGCCATGCTTTCCTGTTAACTTTTCAGCATGGATAGAAGGCTGGCCCTGCAGAAAAGCAGCGAGGCCACCCTACTACTGCTTCTGGGCCTTGAAGGGATTGATGTCGTGGCCCCAAGCCTGACTTTTCAGCAAAATGAGAGGACAGCCATGTCTTTAGGGAATGCTGCCATAGCCTGCGTGCAGGGGCAGAAAGCATGGCTAGGCTTACTTTTCTTTAGCCTTCATCTCTTCCTCCCCTGTGATGAAGTAATTTTGTTGTATGGCAGATCGAAATGAGATAGCACACTCCTACCTAAAAAGCTTGTAGCGGTATAGGCAAAATATTTAGTCTCCTTTCATTAGACTCCATTCTCCTCTGTGCTCTGCTAGTTCACAATAGGTATTAATCACCTAATCAGACAAGGCAATTCACACTCATCTGTTAATCAGTTAATGGCTCTTCGCTAAGCATTTGCATAATGTCTTTAAGCCTGGGGAAAAAAAAAAGTAATCTCTCCAAGGCTCCCAGGAATGCCTCTGGGATAAGCCTGCTATGTCCAGCAACAGTGGCCCGCCTGCCAACAGTAGCTTGCCTGCCTTCCTGAGCCCTAATCTGGTGATGGAGAAGGAAGGCCCCATGTCTGGCCCATCTGCTTGACTGGCTGTCCTTTCTTGTCTGGGGTCTCCCTCATTTCAGATGCACAGCACAGTACATAGTTACCGCTGGATCCGCATCCTGGAGTGGGATGCGGAGACAGAGAGGAGCAGGGAAACCTTTCTCTCTTGAACCTGGACACTTCTGCCTATGACAACTATGAGACAGTATGACACTGGGGCAACTGGTCCAAAGCAGAGTGGATGATCTCAAGGATCAGGCACAGTGTGAAGTCTATTTCCTTGAAAAACCAACTCTGAGAATCAAAGTTAGAGGACCTATTGCCATTCACACCGTGGCCAAGACATTAGAGCAAAGGTCTCTATCCTTTGGACTCCCAGTGCCCATTGTTACACCGGCTTCATTGTGCAGCTGTATTGCTCTCTGTTGGGCGACGGCTCATCTTTGCTCAGTTGCTGGGGAAGCTGTGTTCATTCTTTCCGCTTGCAATCAGCTCAGACCGCAGAGATGAAAGTCGTAGTCACGCTTTGAAGGGAGAAATGTGGCTGGAATCTAAAAGGAGGTAGGTCAGAGACGGACCAGGGCTGGGGAATGATTGATTGACAAGGACTGTGGGTGGACCTCTATGAAGTTAAACGATTCTCCTCACATTAGAACAAAATTGCTCCAACGTTTGGCTAAGCAAACACTGGGAGAAAGCATGGGCCACAACAGCCACTGAGGAAGCACTTAGCGCATCCCTGTGTGGAATAATCTTTATGTGGGGGACTCACGCATCCTGTATGACGGGTTTGGATGAGAATCTCACACAGTGTTTAGGTTTGGTGCTGGTACTATCGTTGTTTCTGCTACTACTGCTGCTGTTGTTTTTGTTGGGGCCTCAAAGGAGGTTGAGTCTCCAAAAGTTTCCAGTACTCAGGCTTGGGAGCCATTGGGCCCCAAGGATGGAGGTCTCCACGGCCACCCACTGGCTCCCTGTTCATCATTCTGGTGTGGGGTGCAGACCAAGAACACACTTAGAGACAGAATGGATAATCTGGCAAAGAGGGGGAAGTTCTCGGCTTTACAAACAAGCTCTTTAGCATTGAGTAACTTATTCATCAGTGCAACAGTAACTTGTCAGTGGCACATTGCATAATGAGCTATGTAGAAAAGTCAGCTGGGAAGGTGGGGGAGGGGCAAAGAGATGCCGTGACATAGATGTATGAAGACACACGTGTCTCCATCATTATTAAGTTATACTTCAAAAGCCTAATTGTAATATACCTCTATTGTGTACTAGTTTTGGCTACACTCATGTTCTATGAAGGAATTATTATGTAATATGAAGTTCCTAAGAATTCCATTAAAACTTTACTAAAAGAGAAGACACTATTGCATCTTAGATGATGACTAGAAATCTCAGTGGGTAAAGGGACAGCCTCTAAAATCAGTCAGACCCACAACCTAGCCCTAGATCTAATTAGGTAAACTTGGTTTCTTTAATTAGACTGGTGGACCCATCTCCATCTGCAAAACGCAAAAAAAAAAAAATCATCACCTTGCAAAACTGTTAGAGGAATTTGGGGATAATCCATGTTAAATGTTTGTCAAAGAATTGAACACAAAATAAATAGTGGCTTTCCTGCATTTACCGCCTTAGGCTGTGAAGCACGGCCTTTCAGGTAAACAATAAGCCATGTGGGAAACAGGGCTAGGAAAAAGAAATGATATGTTTTGAAAACATAAAGTCTGTCTTGAAAAGAGAGTGTGATCAGGTCAGCAGGAGTCTGGTTGTCATGGGCCCAGTGTTGCCTAGAGAGAGAAGAAAGCTAGATCCTTCTATGTCATTACAGATTACCCACGCAAGGGCTTGCTGTCTGTCTTCTGTCACAGGTGCTTCCGGGTTCCTCTTCCTCCTCCCTCTCCCTCCTAACCCGTCTCTGTCTGGCCTCTCCAAGACTTACCCCATCATCTCAGGGTGCCTGCGATCCGCTCAGCCCTATGCTGGTCCCTCTTGAGTAGCCATGTATAGTCAGAGATCGGTTAAGTTACTTCTCTTGCAAGGTGTACCTGTTCTAATCATACTCGACAAAAATCCATATTGTCACCCAAGGAAATGACAGAGAGGTCTGGACTTGATCAGAAGACTCATATATAGCTTGCTAGACTTCAGGTTCCCCAGCGGGGTTGGTTGATTGGAAATAACAGTAGTACCAATGTCACAGGGCTTAAATGAAATTAGGTCACAAAGCTAAGTATCAAGCATGCTCAGTCCTCGTGATTGTTATTAGCTTTATAAAGTAATTTACCATTCATTGCACAAGAGTTCCTTCCCAAGTGCATATACCTAGAACTTTTTGGGCAGATGTATTATTCTGTGTAGAAGAAAGCTCAGCAGATGGGAGCCGCATGATTTAACCATCACCTAATTAGCCAAAGTATTTCCAACAGGCCTCCCGATGATGACGCAAACATTCTCACTTCTAAATGCCGGAAGCTGCTCCTTCCCCAAGACTCTCTCCCTTGGAAAACTGTGACTCCTGGCTCTGTGCTGCCACTTCCTGCTTACTAGATGTCTCATTTAGACCTGAGAGAGTCTAGTCATTGCCCTTATAGTCGATAAGTGAGAGAAGAAATACTTCTGCCATCTTCCTCATTCCTGTGTGTTCCCTGGGTTGCGGGTCGTGTTTTGTGTTGTAGTTGGGTCTGAGGTTGGGTAAGAGCCATGGCTAAGCTATGTGAAGACTTAAACTCTTTCACAGTGAACCTTCCCAAGGACTCTAGATTTGACACCATCGACATCATCATTTTCCAGAAAAGAGCAAAAGTTCTAGGTGGCTGAGTCACCTGCCCCAGTGTCTGCCAACTGTAGGAGAGATGAGGTCCACACGAGGCAGTGTGTCTCTAGCTCCCCTCACAGTCAGCCCGTCCACGCTCCAGCCCCCGAGCTGCGACAAGGATTTGCCATGAGCTTCTTCCTTAAAAAGCATCTCACAGAGTCTAGAACAATAGTCTCAGAGAGTCTCCTCTTTAAACATAGGGAAAACCGGAGCCAGATCGATAAATGTTCAATAGGCCATCTCTCTAAACTGATAAAAGTCTGTGATGAGACTGCTAGAGACTTAACACTGAGATTTCAATGAACCTTTGAAGTCTTTGAAGGTGAATCAAAAAGGGAAGTGCAGAAAAAAGCTTGCCAATGGAGACCAAAGTGCAGGAAGGTCAGCGGGTGAGTGCTAGAGGATTCCGGTGGTCAATAAACAATTGCACTCTGAGCTTTTTTTTAAGGGCCCTTATAATCCCTGTGATGCCAGTTTTCAGCGTGTGATATAATTTAAGTTTCCAGTTCAGATGATTTTGGCTTCCTGGAATGAGTCACGGCAGATCAGCAGTGTTGTGCCTCCATCTGCCTCCTAAACAGCTCCCCATCCAAATTTCACAGCATCTTGATATGTCTGCAACCCAAGCCTAGCACACCGTCCCACTGTTCCTTTCTTTCCTGGGCACCTTCCCTTGTATAATGGTGTCCTCATCCCCAGCCACCATGGCTTGGCACTGAGTCCTCCTCAACTCCTCCCACCTCCTCACATCCAACTGGTCCTCAAGCGCCATCAACAGATGCCATCAACATCTCAGCGGCCTCCTCCTTCCGATCCCAGCTGCCCCATCCATGAAAGTAACTCATAACCACAATTTCTCTTCTGGGCAGATTAAACATATAAAGACGTAAGTCCAATCCTTCCTTCCAAATGGGGAGGGGGGTGCAAAAAACCCCTCACTCAAGATGTTGTAGCAAGAGGTAGAATGGAAGTAAAGTAAGTATGCCAGAGATCAAGATGGAAAACAGCACTGCCTGTAGCTCCAGGAAGGCAAAGGCTCCTAGCCTCACTCTTCCTCTGCAGTCCTACTACCCAGTTTCTCCTTGTTGGTAGAATAGCCTCCCTCTAAGGAGGTGAGGCGGCTCACACTTATCCCTGACTCACTCTTTGTCTAGTTCATTGATAGGAGCTTATAAGCATGTACAGAAAAAGCATTTGAGAGTAAGAAGAGAAAACGTGAGATGAAACCCTGGGTGAACAGTAGCATTAGGAGTCCAGTAGAAGAGATACAAAAAAAAAAAAAAAAAAAAAAAAGAAGAGCCTCAGAAAAATACTCCTGGCCATGGGCTGAGAAAAGGCTCAGCGACAATCATGAGCAAGAGACTGGAAACAAACCCAGAGCAACAGGAGAACTGAAGACTGCCCAGGGATTTCAGCTGACTGGTAAATTCAAAGGTCACTGTGAGGCACATAATGGAATTGTGGGTTCTCCTTTTCTCTTTTTGCTTATTTGTGTGTGTGTGCGCGCGCGCGCGCGCGCGCGCTCATACACCTATGCGTGTGTGCACATGCATGTACTCTAGCACTCACAAAGGCAAGTGTGGAGGTCGGAGGACAGCTCCCAGGAGTCATCTCTCTCCTTCTACTATGGGTTCCTGGGCTGGGCTGGATCTCTGGCTTATATGACATGTGCTTTGACCTGCTGAGCCAGCTTGCCACTCCCGATGCTGTTGATTTGAAAGGCAATCAGCAGAGCTTGTCTCTTTTGCCTCTACAGCTTTCACCCTTTACCTCTACACTGTGAGAAACAGCCATGGCCAACATGTGTTGGTTTAGGAAAGACATCATTTTTCTATAATTATGTTTCCTGAAATACTTTTTTTTAGTATTTAGAGGTCTTTTCTTCCATCAATACTTTTAAATATTGTTCACAGGTTTTTTCCTATTAATGTTTATTCCAAGAAAAGGAACAACTAACAATGATATACTTTTATAGGTTCATATTTGAGTTATCACAAATTCTGACTTATAGTGGACCAAGTAAAGATTTTAAACTATTTTTAATGATCATTATTTTTGCATGGCTGTGACTTAACCTAGGCCCCATGTGCTCTTGGTAAGCCCTCCACCCCTGAGCTACACCACTCAGCCTATCAGCAGCCCTCTTTCGACCTTTTAGCCTTTGATTTGTCTTCCACTTCTACTGTACTTTTTAATCTTTTGGTTAAAGAAGTCCAGCTGCAGACGAAGATTTATCTTTACACTTTTGACAATTCATGAGCCACTATGTAGGTCAACAAAAACACAGGCTTTTCAGAAATTGGAAAACAACCCAGATATCCCTCAACAGAAGAATGGATAAAGAAAATGTGGTACATTTACACAATAGAATATTACTCAACCATTTTTTTAAAAAATATAAAATAAAATAAAATTTGCAAGTAAGTAGATATAGCTAGAAAAAACTCACCCCCAGTGAGGTAACCCGGATCCAGGAAGACAAATATACAATGCGTTCATTTATATGTCGATATTAGTTGTTAAGTCAATGATAGTCAAGCCTCAATCCATAAAACCATAGAGGTTAGGTATAGAGCAAGGGTCTTGGGGGGAGGCAGATAGATCTGTTTAGGGAAGGGAAATAGAATAGATGGTTATAAACGCATGGGGGCAGTGGTCACTGGAACGGGAAGATGGAGTGAGCAGAGGAAGTGAAGAGGAAGACAAGGAAGGGCACACCGAGAAAGACAGCTAAAAGTAAGGACCATTTGAGGGGTAGCGCAGAAACCCAATACAGTAGACACTTCTTAAAATGCATACGTATATGAAGGCACTCTAAATGAAATCACTAAATAATGGGGGAGACAGAAGCCCAACTGGGCATCTCTTGTCCCCAAATGAAGTTTCCTATACCTGTGTCCTGCCTGCAAGATCTGCTGTGGCGATGGTGCCCCAGAGCTGGTGGGAGGAACCAACCACTCTCTGATTTGGATTCAGGGCCACTCCATGAGCGGGAGCCCGTGTCTGACACTGCTTGGGTGACCAAGACCCTGAGACTTAGGGTAAAACCAAATAATACCGCTCTTAAAACAAACAAAAAGTAACAGTAAAACGACTCCCAGTGGTGATCTGCTGTACTCATAGGTCAGGGGCCTTGCTCCACCATCATCAGAGAAGCTTCCTCCTGCAGCAGATGGGAACAAATACAGAGACCCAGAGCCAGACATTAGGCCGACAGTGAGAGACCTTGGAACACTCAGCCCTAAATAGGATACTCCATCAAATCCTTCCCCTAGGAGCTCAGGGAAGCCCTCAGGAAAGGAGACAGAAAGAGTGTAAGAGCCAGAGGGGGTGGAAGACACCAAGAAAACGAGCGGTAGGTCCTCTATGTTATGTATTTCAGCTTCCAGTTTTGTGTGTTTCTACACTTAGTGGGATTCCGAAGCGTGTTTTTACCTTCTCTTGGGTGTTAGGCTCCTTTTCTTCTATTTCTTTGCTTGTTTTGTCCAACTCCTCCAATGTGTTAGTTTTTGTTGTAGCTAATGTTTTATTTTATTATTACCCCCTTAAAAGCCTGTTAGTTTTCTAACAAAAGACAGAAATAGAGTGGATCTGTATGGAAGGGAATATGGGGAGGGGCTAGGAGGAGCAGAAGGAATGGGAACTGTAATTAGAATATTACATGAGGGGGGAAAACCAATGTTTAATAAAAGGGGAAAACACACAGGCATTTGATTAGTAGCTGCCTTAGCTCACAGGCCACCGATCAGCTCACAAACACCTTTGACATATCAGCAAGGCTACATGTCTGAGAATTTACGATTGGCTTCCTTTCCCAGCACCTGATCCTCCAGGTTTTCTCTCCAGTTATTTGCTTATCTACTTGCTTATTCGTGGATTTCCTTGTCTGTGTACGTGTGTGGGCATGTGAGCTACCAGCCACAAGCGTGAAAGTCAGAGAATGACACTGGATTCCCCTTTTCTCGCCATGTGACTCCCTGAGATCCTGTTCAGATGACCGGGCTTGGCAGCAAGAGTCTTTACCAATAGACCCATCTCGTTGGCCCAGGTTTGGTTCTTTTCCACACTGGACCCCAAACAATACTATTTATTGACTTTCCACCCAGGGCCATTTTTGAGTGACAACAGTAACCATGGTGGCACGAGAGTTTTCCACGTGTTGGTCTACTGCCTGTGCAAACATCACAGGCTTCCTTCTTCCACGTCCTCAAATCTCATCTCCAGCCATTCCCTAGCTCAGCTCCAGGGTATCTGAAAAATCTCTTTGCTCTCTGTCCCCCACCAGCCCCCTAAACCCAAATATTCATCACCAAATCCAAACAAGTGGGTTAGCGTTTGTATTCTGCGCAGGCCTGGGCCTACGTCTCCCAATATCTCCTCATCCTCTCCAAAATGGAGGACTTTCATCCTGCCTGCCTGCCTGAGCCAGCGTCCATCAAGCCTTGTCGGTTCTGCTGAGACTTGGCATGCCCCCTGCTTAGTCGCTGCTGCTCGTAGGCCAGCAAACCAATGCCAGCCCTCAGCAACCGCAGTCTGCACACAGGCCCTGGGCCGGCACTGGCTCATTCACATCTCTCTGGGGTAAAAGAAAGAAAGAATACACTCACTGAAACGCTGCATTAGTAAGTCCATCACTCATGGATAGAGAAGAAACAATGGAGCAGAAAGAATGGGGACCCTCCTAACATGGGAACAAATGGCAGGTCCGTGTACAGCGCCCTCTATCTCCTGCTGGAGTCAGTGCAGGTCCCGCGTTGGCTTCTTGCAGGAGTACTTGTACCCAGCTTCCTTGGGTCAGATAGCACCAAGCAGGTCTCTTACGTCACAAAGGAAGCCCTGGTGTCCTTAGACACAGGAGGATGTAAGCGCGTACGCTCACAAATCATGCCACTCTTCTCCTGAACCAAATGGACTTGGAGAAGAAGTGGGAGAAAAAGGACCAGGCGTAGCTTCCTCAGGGGGTACTGACTTTTTAACTGACTATGAAAAAACGCAATTACTTGAGCCCATTGAAAACCTAAAGTGGCTCGCTTCTGCTTCCTCTCAGCCAAAGAGGCACTTAGTCATTTCTTCTCCTGTCCATCAAAGCGGGTGCTGCATCCAAGACATTGCCCAACTCGAATTCCCTCTAAGTCTTCCCTAACCTTCCAAAGTAAGCTTGTTAGTTTAAAATAGACTTGTAAATAGCACTCACCAGCTCACGAAAAGCAAATAATGATTTATATGTGAAATAAAACGGGGAGAGGGGGGCAGCACTTAGCTCGCTGAGGAAGAAAAAAATGATGTGCTCTGCGGTCAACTTTTTTTTTTTTTTGTAATCTTCAAAACACATCTTGATCATTTTTCTATGAAAATAAAACATGACCATTAGCTAAGCAATAAAATAATATGATAAAACAAACTACAGTGCTACAATGAACACAGCTTGCCCTAGTGTTTTGATACGTATCCTTCTAGTTCTGTGTATGTCAAATTCATTCACAGGATGCGGTTACAATGCGCTCTGTCCTCACTTTCAAGGCCATTTTATGTGACAAAATTAGTGTCAAGAAATACCTCTGAGCACACTGGGCAGTTTTCGTCCTGAAGCCCAACCAGGCTGGGTGACAGGTCATGCCCACTAAGATCAAACCACAATAGCTTCATCGGGTGTTTGGCCATGTTTTAATTCCATGTCATAGCCCTGGGCAGCAGGCAAGAGCAGGGGATGGGGGAGCCAAAGGGACTTAGCATAAGTCAACATGTTTGTTGATTCTGGACCAGTTGCCAATCCAGAGGACAGGGATGCCTCAAAGGGGAGACAAAGAGTGGGGGAATCTCGCTCAGATATGGCTGGGCTCTGTGCTGCCTCTCCTCAGTAGGGAGGAGCCCTAAGATTCTTTCCATCTTGCAGACAGCACAGTGGTCAGTGCCCCCAGACTCAGTCAGAGGAAGGTCCCCTACCAGTCAGTGGGGGTGAGGGGACAGAGGGGTCAGGAACAGAGGATGGAAGGACAGGGCAGGGGGGTGGGAGGGGGGCGCACAGGGACTGTTTATTTGGCATTTGACCAAGGCCATTGGGGCTCCTTTCAGAAACATTTGATAGGGGGCCAATTACTGTCACATACACTGGGGAGAAAGGAGGTCAGTTTAAAGAAAGTTTAGATAAAACAGCGGCAGCAACAACAAAGCAGGCTCTCTCCAGGGCAGCCATGTGGGCACAGTGTTTGTAGGGAAGGGACACTGACCCCATTCCCTTGCATATGGACAAAGAAGCTCATCAAAGGAGCTCACCAGTCCTGGTCATTCATAAGCATGAAAGAGGCCCTCAAGCCTCCGCGGCCTGGCTGGGAACCAGAGGCGCCCGTCAGCCTTCACACAATCGGCCAGTAGCATAGAGAGGTCTTGGGACTGAGGAAATTCTTCTGGGTAGCCAGCTTGTGCCTTCAAGCATCTGCCAGCATCTATCTGAGTAATTTGGGGACCCCAAATTGAAAATATGGATTCCTTAAGGGGTAGGGGTAGGGAGAAGACAAAAAACAAGTAAAGAAACAGAGTCCCCTTTCCTGAGCTCTTGCTAGCTGTGGGCCATTCCGCATGACCTCATTAGTTCTAACAATAGCCCAGAGAAGGCTGTTCCTACTTCTCTGATGAGAAAGCTGAGGTTGAGAATGACCTCGCTTCAGGGACTTACCCAGAGTGCCCTAAGGAAGCAGCAAACAGCAGAGGCCCTAGGGTCTGCTGCCATTACTTGTGTTCTTAGCTTCTAGGATATCCTGGTCCCAGCCCCATGTTCAAGCTTCTTTTTGCTGTGGTGTTGATTCATTTCCCCTTTCATTAATAATAATAATAATAATAATAATAATAATAATAATAATAATAATAAGAAGAAGAAGAAGAAGAAGAAGAAGAAGAAGAAGAAGAAGAAGAAGAAAAAGAAGTTGTTTTCTCAGGTGATTATAATTAATGTGGAATCTTACGGCATTTTTTTTCTTAATAGACTTGCACTTCACGCAGCAAAGTACTAGAAGTTTCTAGAGGAGTGACCTTGGCATGGATGCAACCTTCTGCATCTCTAACTAACAAAGAGGTGCATTGCATAAATGGCCACTGAACAATTCCATCTATCTTATATCTAGCCCGCTTCAGAAAGGCAGACGTGGAGAGAGTCAAGACAAAGAGGGAGGAACAAGAAAGTGTAGCGTGGCAAGCACCTTAATGGCATCAGGTGAAAGATAAGGTTTACCTGCCTTTGAATTCTTAAACACTGTCATGCTCCATGCCCAAAGCTGTGCCAATGCATCTGTTCTCTCTTCCTCCAGAGAGCAATGCTGTGGAGCACACTGGGGGACTCCTGCTCATGGGACAGACTCTGATAGTGGTTTTTCCAGGAGTGGAACCCATGGCCCTGGGCCATCTGTGCCCTCTCAGCTGGACCCCACAAGGTCTCACCGTGACAGCTGAGCAGGGTTAAGTTTGCAGCCATCAGCACGCTGGAAAAAAACAGCTGCTGCGGCCCTTGGCTCCCGGGCCTGCTCTGCACTGGCCCGTGGGACATTAAGGTCTTTGTTATTCACGCAGCAGTTGGAATCTCTGTCCATTTAAGGAAGGAAGCCGCAGGGTGATCCAGCCCTGGCTGTGCCACTAAGGAGTGACTCACTCATTTCTACCACATGAACTATGGATGAACCCTGGCCCTTCCTCAGACACAGTCTCAGCCAGCACTAGATTAAATTTGATGGATTCTTAAGGAATATGTGCCATCTATATAATAAGGCAAATCAAGGCCCATGCACCATGAAGCACGCTGTTTGTTTTGGTAACATTAGAAACTACGAAAAGGGGGAGGGGTGGGCCAAGAACACGAGGGTAGCCACATTGGCTTATCTCAGAGGGAACCCAAGCCAGGGTGTGCTGGTGGCCTGGCCAGCTGAGGGACCATCCCAGGGGCACACTTGGCTGGGAAAGACTAGCCAGCAGCTGACTACAGCACAGTCCCTAAGGAGAGCTGCCACTGGGTTCAGGCTTCACTTTGCTGCTGACTAACCACACTAACATGGATAGCTAGCTGGCGTCCCCCTGTTTCAAATTCTTCATCTGGGGAATGGTCCCCACATCATGAGCTTCCATGAGAATCATATAAATGAAATGCTAGGCACAGTCCATAGCAAAAGTCCACACCAATCACTAAGAGATTAAGATGTACATATATACCTATGTATACACATATGTGCACATCCATGCATGTATATACATGTACCTATATATACATATGCAAATTATACATGAATATAATCCAGTGTGCAAACAAGTGCACATATACACAATGAATTAGATCCATGTTTATATACACCAATATTTGTATATTCACATATATGTCTATATGTACGTGAGAAAAACATATATATGCATAATATATAGATCAGTCTATGTACATGTGTGGCTGCCTTTCTCTCTCTCTCTCTCTCTCTCTCTCTCTCTCTCTCTCTCTCTCTCTCTCATGGGGGGAGCAGAGAGGAGGCAATGCAGAGGGAGGCTCTAGGCAGCCGGGGTGCAATGCCACGTATCTAAGCCTGCAAAGCAGTGGCCACTCCCTGCCCATCCCTGCAGTGGACTGCAGACAGGAGGTTGGGATTGGTCAGGTGAGCCCTTATCTCAGAAGTGTTTTCCTTTCATGTTGCCTTTGCCCTTTCTAAAAACAGAAACCAGAGCTGCCGCAGCTGCCAAAGGTTCTTTAAGGGGAGACTGACTCCATTGGAAATTAGTTGTTTAAGCGCCTCCAGGATCAAAAATCAATAAGTCAGGCCCACGTCCTCCCAGTTAGAGGGAAGGGAGAAAGAGTGGGGTGTGGAGATGAGAGAGGAGGTACCCTGCCTGCCACAGGCTCCTGCTGGTCAGGAGCCCAGGAATGCCACCACCAGGACTGGCGCCTGCTTTCCCAGGCCATCCTCCCACTGGCCAGGGGAGTTACATTGCAGGCTTTCAGAAGGGAGGCCACGGCAGCCAGAGTAGTTGAGGCAGAAGGGAGTGGTGGCTTCCGACCCTGCAGCTTGCAAGCTCATGCCCCACTCAGTCTTGCTACCTACCGTAGCTTCCTCCCATGGCTTCCTTCAGCCTTTGCCTCTCCTCCATACCGCAGGCCCAGAAACAGCATGGCCAGAGGACAGCAACCAGAAGAAGTTAGAAAGCGCACCTACCACCACCCACCCTCGAGATCATTACTGGCTTTTTCACTACCTATGTCCTAATGTTCCCTGGACCTCAAGAACTGGGTACAGACCCTTTGCTCCAGGGACTCTCAACGTTCACACTGGTAAATGAAGGCAACCTAGTGATTTGGAGACTCTCTCTCCCGGGACCCTTCAGAGGACTCAGAGCAGTGGCACAGTGTGAGCTGGAAGCCAGTACTGCATTGCACATGTGTGTCCCCTCCACAGAGCGACATACAACAGGAACTCTGGGAAAGTGGCTCATATTTGTGTCACTAAAACAAAAGCAATAGCAAAATACATGGAACCTACAAGGTATGGTGGTGCACACCTGTAATCCCAGCACTCAGAATCACAACACAGGAGGCTCACAGGTTCAAGCCAGCCTTGGCCACGTAAAGAGTCTCTCTCTCTCTCTCTCTCTCTCTCTCTCTCTCTCTCTCTCTCTCTCCTCTCTCCCCCCTCCCCCCCCACACTGTGCTATAGCAGTGAGGCAAAGCCTGGGCTCCCTCTGTTCCCCCATAAAAGAATTCTGGCCTCCTTGTTGTGACAGCAGCAGACAGAAGGAGACAGTTTTTATAGAATTGGGTGAGTTTTTAAATTCTCAAAAAGTTTTCAGGATAAATCTTGTTTTGCTTCGAATTTAAATTTGAGTGATTCCAAAAGACCTGGAGTTTCAGTGTGGGCTGGATGTTGGTTGCAGGAATATCCAATAATACACAGTCTTACATAATGTAGAAAAATACATCAGGCAGTACTTTCAGGAACACACGAGCAGGTGCAGGTGGGAGAGCATAAGATGCCCAGAGCATGCTGGGACATCAGGCCCTTCATGGTTACCCTCCTCTACATCCAACCAATGGATGTTTCACAGAGAATCTCTTTGTCTGTCTCTCCCTGTGTTTGTCTCTGTCTGCCCCCTCTCTCTCCTTCTCTCTCTCTCTCTCTCTCTTTCTCTCTCTCTCTCTCCACCTCTCTGTTTCTCTGTCTCCCTCTGTCTCTGTATGTGTGTCTCTTTCTCCCTCCCTCTCTCTCTCTCATGTGTGTGTGTGTGTGTGTGTGTGTGTGTGTGTGTGTGTGTGTGTGTGCCTGTCTGTCTGTCTTCTCTGTGTCTGTCTGTCTGTCTCTGTGTGTGTGTGTGTGTGTGTGTGTGTGTGTGTGTCTCCTCTGTGTGTGTCTCTGTCCTTCTATATCTGTCTCTCTCTGTCTCTCTGTCTCTCTGTTTGTCTGTCTCTCTCATCAATAGTATTCAACCAAGTAACCAAAATGAAACAAATCAAAATCCTCCTCTGTGTTCATGCACTTTTCTGGTTTTGTTTTCCAACCATGAAATCTAGGCCCACGAACTCACCTCTTCTTGCTTCTTGTGTCACTGCTATCTGTGACTCCAGAGCTCTCTTTATGGCCCTCCTTAACTGCAGATGGTGCTGACCCTGTTCTTGAAGGAGACACTCTTGGCAGCAGGTGAGGAGGCTCCAATGTGGCTGCAATGAACCAAAAGGACTAATCCAAGGAGACCAAGTGGTATCGACTCCACCTGCCAACAATACCAGGAGAGAAACACAAAATGGTCACAGTGAGAGGTGCCGGCCAGGCGTCAGCAATCTGTCGGGACTCTACAGTTTGCACTGTTGTGATCTGTAGGCTGAGACTGGGAGGCATTGGAGCCTGGGCAGCTGGAGAGTGTGTTGTCATAAATATTGTCTTTACACCTGCCCCACAGCAGCTAATACGCCTCGCTGAGATCCTTTGTGAAATTGAAGAGAAACCAGAGGAGGAGGTGAGAGACAACACCTCCATGGACTCAGAATCAAATGTTATCTCCCCTGCATGACTATACTTGTTGAACAAAGAGTGGCGATGCCAGCAAAGGAGGAGAAAGAATGCCAAGTAGAGTCCAGTTTCTTACCATGTTCATATCCCATGAGCGAGAGTCCTGCAACCAGGAGCACTTCCCAAAAAAATAGAAACAATACCCACACATCTGTCATTTAATACAGAGAGTGGGATATCCCCATGGATCCAGCTACAAGTAAGAAGACCTGTTGCTCCTTCTGGGATCTAGAACATTCCTTCTGGGCTCCCTAGTCCAACCATGATGCCATCCTGTGGCATTGGTTTAAAATGAACAGCACAAACATGAACCTTGAAGAAATAAAGGGCTGAGGAACAAAGGAGCGCTCACATTTGGCATTCCCAGATCTACCTAGTACACTCTCTTCAGAAGGAAAGACTGCCATGGATCTCCTTGGATCTGCCACCAGCTCTCTATGGTCCCTGCCTGGTGGATGCTCTCATCACTGGGGCCAGGATTGTCTTCCTGAACCGCTTTGGCCTGCCTTGCCTATGAGTACTAGTACGTTGGTTTGGCTAAAGATTCCAGAATGAAGAAACTGTGTTTTAAACATGTTGGGCTCTCGGACATTCTGAGCTCTGAGCCTTGTGGACGGTCAATGCTCTGCATACGGTAATCAAAGGGAACTGGAACATATTGCTCAAACAGTCTCTTTGTGGGTCTCCTGTCCCTCTTGCGCAATAATCCACGGTGTGACTAAGTGAAAAATAGCTAGGATACCAGAAGACAGCTAATGGAGTCTAGAGTCCTTTATTCCTTAGGAGAAAATGGCTTTTGGGTTTTACCTCTGCATCAAAGTGCTAATGGTGCAGTGTGAAATGTAAAGTTCAAAGGGGCCAAAATGATGGTGGTGGGCCCTGTGCTTGGAAATCAGGATGGCTGGAGGAAAGGAAGGAAGAGGAGGAGGAGGGAGAGGAGGAGGAGGGAGAGGAGGGAGAGGAGGAGGGGAAGGAGGAAGAAGATGGGGAAGGAGGGGGCAGGAGGAGGAAGAGTGGGAGGCTGGGGAGGAGGAGAGGGAGGAGGGGGAGAAAGAAGACATATTTATCCAGAGCAAAGGGCAGATGGGGTAGGGCTGGGCTGAGAAAGAGCCACCTCCAGAAGAAATAGCCCTGCTGACACCCAGAGACAAAAGCACAGGGTGACCAAAGAGAAAAGGAAGGCCCCAGCTCTCAGCAGCACCGAAAGGGAAACCCACTACCCAGACGCAGAGAAAGCCCAATGGCTGTGTGGCTGCTCAGAGGCTGCCAGAGGGGACAGGGGGACGACGACCACTGTGGTTCCCTCTGATCCTGTAGGACTCTCAGACGGTGACAGAGAAACCTTGACCTTAAAGTGTTTAGAAATGATCATAATGAGTGAGTTAAGCCAGAAGCAGAAAGACTCAAATGGTATATACTCACTTATATCTGGACTTAGCCCAAGGGGCATGTCCCATGAAAGTCTTCACTTACCAGGCAAGTGGGACAGAGGGGAGGACATCCTATTGGGACTCTAGGTGAGAGAAGCATGGGAGAATGGGGAAATAGAAGGATCCAGAGGGTCCTAGAAACCTACAAGAAGAACATTATGATGGGTGGATCTGGGCCCAGGGGTCCTGCTCAGACTATGGCACCAGCCAAGGACAATACATGCAGTAAACTTTGAGTCCCTACCCAGATCTAGCCAATGGACAGGACATTCTCCACTGTTGAGTGGAGAGTGAACACTGACTTTCACATGAAATCTAGTGCTCCATATTTGACCACGTCCCCTGGATGGGGAGGTCTGGTGGCACTCAGAGGAAGGACAGCAGGCTACCAAGAAGAGACTTGATACCCTATGAGCATATACAGGGGAAGAGGTCCCTCTCAGTCACAGTCATAGGGGAGGGGAGTAAGGGGGAAATGGGAGGGAGGGAGGAATGGGAGGATGCAAGGGATGAGATAACAATTGAGATGTAATATGAATAAATTAATAAAATATATTTTTTAAAAAGTGTCACCAAGTTTGCTCCCTTCCACTAAGTCCCAATCTAGGCACCAAGGCTTGCCTCACTGTATAGTGACTGAACCCAGGAAGGGCTTCAGCAGCCAGCCTGAACCGCTGCCCAGGCAAAGCACTGTGGGCTTCTCTGTATCTTCAAACCTTGCCCGAAGGGAAAGGGAAGGGGATATTTAAGAGATGGAAGCAAAATACACTCTCTCCTCTTCCTTATTTCTCCTTTCCCTTCTCCTCCTTGTCCTCCTTTTTAAAAAGCCAGTGACCTCCCATGATTAATTTTAATTAATTAATTAATTAATTTAGATTAATTTACTTTTATTTTATATATGATAAGATGTACTTTAATCACACGCAATTATTTATTCTCTCACCCCCTCCCTCCCGTTACACCCCTTCCCTCCCGCTGCACCCTCTTCCCTCCTGCTGCACCCCTTTCCCTCCTGCTGCACCCCCTTCCCTCCTGCTGCACCCCCTTCCCTCCCGCTGCACCCCTTCCCTCCCGCTGCACCCCCTTCCCTCCCGCTGCACCCCTTCCCTCCCGCTGCACCCCTTCCCTCCCACTGCACCCCCTTCCCTCCAGCTGCACCCCCTTCCCTCCCGCTGCACCCCCTTCCCTCCTGCTACACCCCCTTCCCTCCAGCTGCACCCCCTTCCCTCCCGCTGCACCCCCTTCCCTCCCGCTGCACCCCTTCCCTCCCACTGCACCCCTTCCCTCCAGCTGCACCCCCTTCCCTCCCGCTGCACCCCCTTCCCTCCTGCTACACCCCCTTCCCTCCAGCTGCACCCCCTTCCCTCCCGCTGCACCCCCTTCCCTCCCGCTGCACCCCTTCCCTCCCGCTGTACCCCCTTCCCTCCCGCTGTACCCCCTTCCCTCCCGCTGCACCCCTTCCCTCCCACTGCACCCCCTTCCCTCCTGCTACACCCCCTTCCCTCCAGCTGCACCCCCTTCCCTCCCGCTGCACCCCTTCCCTCCCGCTGTACCCCCTTCCCTCCCGCTGCACCCCCTTCCCTCCCGCTGCACCCCTTCCCTCCCACTGCACCCCCTTCCCTCCTGCTACACCCCCTTCCCTCCCACTGCACCCCTTCCCTCCCGCTGCACCCCTTTTACTTCCCATCATGATCCCCTCTATGTTCGTATGTTTTAAATTTTTATCATTGTTGAAAATTAATCTATAGAACTATATATTTTTCTGGATTATATTTCTCCTTGTGTTCCCTGATGCCAGCAAAACACACACACACACACACACACACACACACACACACACACACACCTCATACTGTTAACACACAGCAAAGCAACATGCCTACTCTCAGATGTCATGATTGGTATTTCAGGGCTGGCAAGACAGTTCAATGAATAAAGTGCTTGCCGTCAAGACTGACAATCCGAGTTCAATCTCCTGGGACTCCACACGGTAGAAGGAAAGAGCTGACTCCCAGAAATTGTCCTCTTACCTCCACATGCACACCATGGCATGCGTGTTGTGTACACCCGCACCCACCCGCACTCACCCGCACTCACCGGCACCCACCCCACATTCATGTTATTTAAATCTTTAAGAAGTTACCATTTAAAAAACAACGGGGCTGGAGAGATGGCTCAGAGGCTAAGAGCACTGACTGCTCTTCCAAAGGTCCTGAGCTCAATTCCCAGCACCCACATGGTGGCTCACAACCATCTGTAATGAGATCTGGTGCCTTCTTCTGGCATGCAGGAGTACATGCAGGCAAAAATACTGTATACATAATAAATAAATAAATCTTTAAAAAATAAAAATAAAACACAACAACAAAAAAGTTACCATTTAGACAAAACATGGACAGAAAGAGTAAGAGACCTAGAGCTTTATTGCAATGTTAAGCTGCAACTGGTTCCCTTAAATCTGAACCCTGTGCCTCCGAGGAGGAGCTGGTGGGTGGGTGGTCTCTCCAGCTGTTGTCTGGTCCTAGGCTAGCAAGGCCTTGAGTGCTCACCAACCAGAGCACTCGAACAAGCTCAGATGAAACAGGGTGAGCAGAATACAGAAAGAAACCACCATGTCTGCCTTCGGGATAAAGAACAGAGCCTGGGGCAGGTACAGTGCCAAATCCTCAGTTCCCACGAATGCCACGCTGTCCTCCAGAGACTCTCTTGCCGAATGGGGCCCTGTCACCTGCATCCACTTAGGACAAATCTCAGACAAGAAGACACAGTAGCTGGGGAGTAGCTGATTGGTGTAGAAGCTGCTTTCCAGCTCCCTCCATGAAAGGAGGAGGGTGGGGCCCTGGCAAGACCTGCCCAGGCACTTGCTACCTTGGGAGAGATGTCCTGTTCGCCCTGTGCTTATTCCCTGTGTGGTGTTGGTCCAGCACACAGTCATACATCCCTGGCCAGGGAGAATCCATCCCAATCCCAGAAAAACAAGCCCCCCACATACACGGGGTCACCTTTTCCCCAAGGGGAGCCCGCAGCTCATTCCTTCACAACCTATCCCTTGCACACCACTGCCTCTCTGCTCTGTCTTCATGTCACTGTGACAGCTTGGGGACAGAAAAAAAAATGGCACTACAGTCTCAAGGACCACAACTCTAGTCACAGGGAGAAGGGAAAATGGGTAGAGATGGAATGGATCCACACCTCCACGGTAAGATCTGCGCTTGAGTTGAAAGTTCTGAAAGACCCACAGGCAGAGCCTCCACGTCACCCAGGAATGCCCGGTCTCCGATATTCCAGTTCCTAAGGCCACCATAGTGTTCCAGGTCCAAACACCACACCACCCTTTGGGTCACCACTTTCACTGAAAACCCACACAAAGTCACTTCAGAATGTGACCCTCTGATTGGAAACAGTGACACCCCCCCCCCATTATAGATAACAGTTTTAAAAAAAAGAATTTTACTGGAGGTGACCAGAAAAGTTCCCTAAGAGAGGCGGGAAAGGGATGGGCACCCAGGCAAGTTGTTTCAAGTGATAGAGTCTCCATAAAGAGGACCATGCAGCTACAGCTTGCACCCTGAAGTCCCAGAGTGTTTCTGAGGTCATGTGGGAATGGGTAGATACGTGGGAATGCGGCAGAGGCTCGAGAGCTCCATGTGTACAGGGGCCATGAGGGCGCCCAGCCTAGTGAGTAGGACTTGATGTTTCATGCCAGTTCCACCTGAATGATGGCACTCTTCCAGCTGTTAGCAGCTGTTCTTACCTCCATCCTCCTTCTGCGCTTTATTTCACCGTCTGTGCCTGCATGTGTGATCGTGTGTGCACACATCTGTGTAGGCACACATGCATGTGGAGATCAGAGGTCCACGGTAGGTATTGTCCTCAGCTGCTTCTCCTCCTTATTTGTTTGAGACAGGGTCTCTCGCTGAACCTGGTACCTATTGCTCTACACTGGCTGACCAGGAAGCCACAGGCATCCCCCTCTCACTACCTTTCCAGTGATGGAGAGATAAACCTGTTTTTGTTAGGATCCCAAGTGCGGGATGGGGAACGGTCTTGTGAGAGAACAGGTGATGTTAATCCACTAGAAGGCAAACCACCTAATGCGGGAGCTTGATTGTTGCCAGCTGAAAAGATCTGTGGACAGACTCTGAGAGGAGATATATAAGTGAGCCCAGAAACAAGAGGCAGAGCCTTTGGAGACTTGGGATAGTTTTGGCTGTTCATCGCTCCACTTTGAGCCGCTCCTAGAGAGAACCACTCAAGGGAAGGCTTCAGGGCTCCGGACTCTTGCTGAGGTTCCGGGTTCCGGTTACTCCAGGTTCCAGCAGAAGAAATCCTGCTGATTACACCAGGAGAATTGTTCCTTGGAACTGATATCCTTACAGTTTTGTTATTGTGTTCTTTAATCCTCTTTTCCTATTGTTTAGGTTAGTCGCTCAGTTAATAAGTTCGTAATAAAATATATTTATTAAGAAAATTGAGCCTATGTTCCAGTGCTAGGATCACAGGCACATGCCACCATGCCCAGCCTTTACAAATGCATGGGAGTCAAACTCAGGTCCTCACGTTTACATGGCAAGCACTTTACCCTTTAAGCTGTTTCTCTTCTGTCTTCCTTGTTTCTATTGTTTCCTGGGAGACTGGGCTTTGGGCTTTGGGTTAGGTTTGAACGTTGTAGAAGGAAGAAGGCCCAGCTTTGTTCCTCTGCAATGCTGGGTTTGCTAGTGACATGTCTTATGGTTGTAGGTCTCTCAGGTTTGGACAAGCAGTGCTTGTACCCAACCTGGCACTTCTGTTCCCTTCCTTTAGCTCAAAGCTGCAGGTAAGAGCGGCTCCTCCTGGCTGCTGCCAGGACTCCTGGGTGCTTCGTCATCCCCTTGTTGATTTCCTTAATCTGTTCGTACTTTGTTAATAGTCCCTGCAATTACTCCTTTGAATGGGCCATCTGTTTCCTGCCAGGATCGCAGTCAAGTAAATTTGGGGGACATGTTTAAAAATTTGCAATGCTTATTAGCATCTTAAGGCTCCAAAAAGTCCTGCAGTAAAGAAACTTTTAAAATTTCATTCGGCCCATAAAATGCTATTTTCATAGTTTCTAGTAGACCCAGTGAGTGTAAGAGAAACTGCCCTGTGAGGAGGGCTGTGACAGGTACACAGCTCGTCCCTGGGAAGGATGGGTCAGGAAGAACTACGGAGCAGGAAGGAGCCTCACAGGTCAGATCCAGGCATGGAGATGCATATGACATTTAAGTTATAGCAATGGGCAGGAAGGAGTACCAACACACCATGTGGCATCTTCCACTCCACCACTATGGCACATGTCAGTCCCTAGTACCTCCAAGGAAAACTGAGATAGATGAGTTTCATGCCTCAGTGCACATGCTCTCTCGCCATCATATTATCATACCGTTTTGTTTTATTAGAGCTCTTACTGGGGACATGAAAAATACTGTCTACTACCCAGAAAGTCAACAGTGGCCAGAAATAGAAGAAAATCTGCCCTTTAGATGCACACAGCTCCTTAGGATCTTAGTGGCTGTGCACGTCAGAACCAGAGACAGTACTGATGGGGAAATGTCAGATTTTGATAACTGTGATGACGTTTTATTAAAAGAGTATTTAAAATGCTGAGCGCAATTAGTGAGTAAGGCATGTTTCTCCTGTTATGGGGCCACACTTTTATCAGTAGCGTCCTTGGTCAATGTCTCCTCAGCCAAGAGATCTATCAATAGGACTTTTGTTGTACCCTTCAGTAAAACTGCAGGCTGCCCTGCTCTCCAGAGTATTGACAAACTGAACAAACCAAGGTCACACCGGTATTCCTTTGTCTTATTTGTATACAACATATGACCCCAAAGAGGCCTCATGCACCCTGTTCTCCTGTATTCACAATTGCCTAAGTCATTCAGACTCTAATGAACTTCTGCAGACATGCAGGGATAGAGCCCTTAGCCCCAAACTCCAAAGAGATGGAAGAAGCCTTCAGTTCTCCTTATTTGTGTCAGGAGGAGGCCCAGGACTCCAGGAAGTCTGCCCTGTAGGGCTGGACACACAGAAGAGATGCTGATGCTGGGGGCCAGGCCGTTCTCTGGCCAGCGGTCAGCATTCTCAATCAGGATGAAAACTGGAAGGAGCTCTTTCTTTCTTCCTCTCTCTTTTTTTTTTTTTTAATTACACTTGTTTGTTTATTTGGGATGGGGCCCAGACACCACAGTGATAAGGAGGTCAGAGAAGAATTCATAGCAATTGGTTCTCAGAAAGAGCCCTTTCCTAAGTGTCTTAGAAGCTATGGGCTACAACCTTCCTGAAAAGAAATGTGCGAGCTTAGAAAATACAATGGGCTCTGCTAGCTGCTGTCCCCTCTCAGAAATTACACGCGCACGCGCGCACACACACACACACACACACACACACACACACACACACACACACGGCCCTTCTGTCTGTTAATGAAGCATGCCATGGCCCTTCAGTTGTCCTAAGCCCAGTAGCTACAAGGAAGCTCAAGACAGCCTTGAATGTAACTATTTCTTTTTTTTTTTTTTTTCACCAGTGTCTTCTGGCACAGGCAGGTCACATGGTGAGGCACATGCCTTCCCTCACCCTGAAGACCTATGAGTCAGGAACTCTCTTTGTCTAAAGAACTGCAGTCCTCTCTCCCTTCAAGACCCCACAAGGCCACCCCCGGTATGACACTACCTCTTCCAATGCTTTGCCATTTCAAGGCTTCTGTCATGAGACTCTCTAGCAGAGCTTACCAGAAGGGAAGTTCCACATCAGCTCGTTTCTATGAGCCTGCTCCCTTTTGTAATTTCTGTTTCGAATACCAGTTCAGAAGTGGGAGTTTGAGAGAACTGGTTCCTTTCGGCTCTGAAGAGCGGGGCCTAGAATACAGGTCAAAATGCTCTTAAGGAGTCCAGGTAGAAATGACAGGCTGATGGAGACGCATCGGCCTGTCACAGGTGTAGCCTCTAGTGAGGAAGATTATGTACACATGTATAGAGGCAGTGGCTCTACAGAAATTCTCTGTACCTCCCACTTAATTGTGCTGTGAATCTAAAACAACTGCATATAATGAATTCTGTTAAAAATGAGAGCTGATAACAACAGTGCTGATCTGCCTGTCACTGAGGTCTGTTAGGAGTCATGCTGTCTGTGTTTCAACAGACCGAAGCGGCTCATAACTTTGTCAAGCAAAGGGATGCTGGGTGTTGATAGCGATCCCAACGCATAGCACGCCCATGCAGGACCCGAGATGCACAGCCCCTTTCGGGAAGAGTCTGTTTCAGTTCCTGAGAGTGTTTGGCACCTGAATGTGCTGTGAAGCCTGTAATGGGCAAGGCCATTTTCTTATTCTAAATCTTATTAAGAAGGGGGATTTGATAATATGGAGGAAAATAAGATTCTTTTTTTTTCCTTGTTAAAAATTTATTAATTTATTCTTGTTACATCTCAGTTGTTATCCCATCCCTTGTATCCTCCCATTCTTCCCTCCCTCCCATTTTCCCCCTACTCCCCTCCCCTATGACTGTGCAAATAAGATTCTTATAGAGATCTCACCAGGAGTTGCAAAGTGCCAGAGGAGCAGAGCTTGTATGAGTCAGCTCAAAAGCATGATGCGGTTTGCTGGTGGCAGTCTTCAGCTGCCACAGGAATCAGCTTATTGAAATAGGTTTGCAGACACAGTCATGCACGAGCACACACAATCGTTTTAAAGAAGGGGGCATCTACAAGCAGAATTCATAAAGCTCGTCCTGGTTGCCAGACCACAGACAGCTTCCATTGCCCAGATATAGACGGCAAAGGGAAAGGAGTCCCAACCCTAAAATCAATTCTCCTTGTAAACTTCTAGATCATTAAGGCTGAGATATCACACATTAGATGGGTGCTTAAAACCTGGTATGATTCGATAGCATACAGGGCACATGGGTTAGACCCCAGTATGTGTGTGTGAGTGTGTCTGTGTGTGTGTGCCCACGCATGCGCACACACTCATGCACACCCACATGTGTAGGTGAGAGCACACAGGGGCCACAGGTTGGTGTTAAACGTCTTCATTATGTTTTGAGACACGGTCTCTCACCAATTAGGATAAGCAGGCTGGCAAGCAAGCCTTGGGTTATAGATTCGCGCCCCTGCACCCAGCTGTTTGTTGTGAGTTCTGGGGGATGGAGTGCGGGTCCTCATGCTTCTTGATTGAGCCATCTCCCCAGCCCAGACCCCAAGTTCTTAAGCTGTGGGTTGTGACCCTACTACACAGTTATGCAACCGAATGTGGAGGTGCCAAAAACTTGGCAGCAGTAAAAGGACACACAACAACCAAACATGAGTCCAAAATCCGTCCATCTCGGCAGCCGCACCTGCAGACTCACCAAGTCTCCCTGAAGTGGAAAGGAGCAGCCCCAAGGAAAACTGCAGTCAGCAGGCAATGCAACTTCCGGGGCAGGTGACCCAGGTGGCCCAGGGGCTGGTGCCAGGCACATTCAGAGTGCAACTTTCCTCCTCAGTTAACTTCCCCTCACATACACACCCAGAGATGTGTCTCCTAGGAGACCCATCAAGTTGGTGACGAAGGTGACCGCTGTGTTCTTCTACTCCACCTCCCAACCTGAGCGGCTCCGTTCTTTCCCACGGGCCAAAATAAATCATCAGGAGGGTGGGCTGCTCGAAAATCAAACTATCATAAACTGAGAGTCTGGGATTCTTGTAGGAAGGAGACTTTTGTTTTTCCCTGAGTCCCCATGGTAGTTACAGAGTGATCTGGAGCAATAATTAACTGCTGACATGTGCCAGGCTCGGCTGTAGTGTCCGTCCATCTGAGTGAGGACACAATTGGAGGGATGCTCCCCTCTGGAGATGTGTGGTCAGTATCTATCTCCTCGTTATCTTTAGAGTTCAGAGTGCTCCAAACATCCCATGAGCAGGAGGGCAGCTCGGCTGCTCATTATAGCCCTCTGCCTACCACAGATCTCAAGGGGATAAAGCACAGGCCATGTGGTGTCCAGCTGGTCCAGACCAACTCTGAGGGGAGATCTAGAATGTGTGGTGAAGGGAGCTGTGCGAGGAGACCTCACTCCATCCCGTCAGAAACCAACACTTGCAGGCCTGCCTCTGCCTCTCCCGTCTCAGAGCTCTGTGTCTGGTGGACTCCGCTGTACCCGCCTGAGGTGCAGCCAGTGCTCACAGGGAGATGCTTCCTGGGTGATGCCCAGTGTTTGCAGGAGCTGTTCTGTTCTCAAGGGAGAGGTACACATTTGATAGGGAACACGGAGAATGTCTCATAGCGGGATCAGAGGAAGGGCAAGAGGCGGCATGGCGGCCGCCTGCTTGGGTCTTGACGGCTGTCATACACTCCAATCATGTTTTCAACAAGTGATTTTCCATTCCTTGTGGAATGGCCCGTGAGGCTCACTGAAAATGCATCTCGAGCACCAGGAAAAATACAAGCCCACGGGCAGCAGTGTTTGCTAGCACCCATTCTTCGCCTGCTGGGGGTTCTTCCCTGGAGTCCCCCATAGCGGGTCCTCTGTTCCAGGCTGAGCGTGAGAAGTTGAATTGCTTGATCCATTGAAATCAACCCATCTGGGTGCTCCCTGGCCCCCCACAGAGTACCAGTGCCCTGTTCTCACTTGAGCAAAGGTGAAAAGACAGTCTTTTCCTCAGGAAATCCCTCCTTAATTGCCCCAAGCCAGTTCCCCCCTTCCCAACACAATATATTTCCCTTCACGGTGCCTAGTATAAGCATAAATAGCCAACTAATCAAGCTGTGTGCTGCCACGTACCAATTTAGTGCTCACCTCGCCATAACTCTCTACAACTTCAGAAGAGCTGGAGTGTAGCACCATATTCAGGGGGAGGAGGTCCCCCTCAGTCACAGTCATAGGGAAGGGGAATGGGGTGAAAGCAGGAGGGAGGGAGAAATGGGAGGATGCACGGGATGGGATAGCAATTGAGATGTAATATGAATGATTTTATTTTTCAATTAAAAATGAGAAAAAAAGAAATAAAAAAGAAAAAAAAAGTGCTGGAGTGGCTCGTGACCAGCTGGGTGGCTCTCTGTCTACAAGAATAGACAGTGACACTCAGTAGGCTCCCAGTGTCTGCTCACTGAGTGAATGAGTAGAGGACAGTATTAGTCCCCCAAGGGCACGCAGTTACCAGGCAAGCAAGGGCAGGGTCCTACAACTAAGCGGTTAACTCATCCCCAAAGTTGCTTAGTGACAGTGAGCGTCATGGAAGGAGCGAAGGCTCAGGACTGCTCCTGGGATATCATACCTGCCACTTACACCTGTGTGACACTGAGGGTGCTGCCACTCTGTTCCTCAGCTGTCCTATCTGTGAACTGGGTACAGCGACAGTGCCCATTTCAGTGTCCCATTGAGTATAAGGTCTTTAGGACAATATCTGGCCGGGATTGAACCTGCCTCCATTTTCCTGGGAGGCTCAGAAGAGAACGTAAACTGAATGCTGGCAAAAAAAAATGGCAGAGGGAGAGTTGAGAGGGCAGGCCTTGCCTGGGAAGGAGGCCTTCAGGAGGAACATCCAGCTCAACACATGCCAGTCAGGTGGAGACAAGGCCCAGCCAGGGGAGGGATCACAGAGGGCCCAGGCTAACTGGAGGCGGGAGAATCTCTTTGAAATAGTGATGATTTCTTTAAATGCACACAAGAGGGATTTGGAGCAGAGGGTGCTGTCTTAGCATTAACTCTCAGTGTCATACAGTCTAAAATCACACACACACACACAAGTGCAGACACACACATATGCATGCACGCACACACGCACACACACGCACGGACACACAAGTACACAACTGAGTAGTCGTCTCTACTAGCTTAGCCTGTGATGTGTCTATGAGGGATTGTCTTAACTGATGTAGAAGACCCCAGGCCCCTGCCAGTATAGCCATTTCCAGCAGTTGCCCCCATCAGTACACATGAGCTTGTTGGTGGGACAGAAAGCAAGCCAGCAGTAAACATTCGTCCATCATTCTTGCATCCCGGATCTCGCCTTCAATCCCTGCTCTGACTTCCCTCCGTGATGGATTGTACCATGGAAGTGCAAGCCAAGGGAGCCCTTTCCTTCTCAAGTAGCTTTTGCTCAATGTTTTATCCCAGCAACAGAAAAGTAACTAGAATAGAAACTCACTCAATAAAGTTAGCGCTGTTCCCTAAGCAAACACAGAAAGGCAACTAGGTCCGAAACACAAAGCCCGGCGTGGTCCCTCCCTCCAGGAGATGCTCCTCTCATAGCCTCATTCTCCCATCTCCCTCTGTCAAGGTACAGGAGATAGGGGACATGGAGCCCACGCCCATCCTTTGGACATGAATGTTCCCTGTCCTGGGCACACAGGGAGGCCTTGTAAAGTATCTGCTGAAGGAACAGAGGAGGAGGGACAACTGAGCAGAAGATGTCCTCACTGCCTGCCACTCCCAGCTCTATCCAAGGACAGGAGGGCAGGCAGGCCACCCAGGGGAGGCAGGAAGACTTCTGAGTAACGGCAATATGGTGACAGTCACGAAGAATCTCAATCCTCTAAGTGCTAAGAAGAGAAAAGAGAGAGTACAGTCAAAGGGCGAGACCATGGGTAGGGAGGCAATGCAACGGGCCCGAATCGTGACCCTCCCTTTGGCTATCAGACTATGTAACGATGGACCCCAAGAAATTAGCTACTCCCCTGCGCCCCAGGAATATCCTTCTAGGAAAAGAAAAAGCTAAAAATCCAGGGGGCCCAGGGGGAAGAACTTGTCTCCTGAAAGAAAGATTTACAACTGGTCCATGGACCTTGGAGGAGCTTCAGAGCTGGGATAACAGTGGGCAGACCACACCCCGGTGCAGTTGTACATGTCTCTTGATTCCTGTTTAACCTTTACCCTCAGGGCAGGACCCCGAAGATGGATGCTGTAGAGAGCTGCTGGATCTCTCCGTCCCTCTTCCCACTGTGACCAGACCGAAGAACCCTCCTTTTTCTGATTTTCACCATTAATTTGGCTCTTTCAATTGGCCTATTGAGGACAAGTAGTCAAATCTGGCTTACTGTAATACAGGTTGTCACTCTAGGTCCCCCTTTTCTTTCTTGTGTGACTCTGCTCCAGAATGCCAGCCTTCTACTCCTGTGAGGCGGGGGCAGGGGTGGAGCCCAGAAACCAGCCATCCAGGTTGGAGGCTTCGGATACCTGAGCCTGAACTTCAGAACTGGTCAGCCAAGCTTGGACAATAGGCACCTGGGGCCCCGTCCCAGGAGACTGGCAAGGCCCTTGTCCTGTCCTCCCTTCTCCAGCTGTGAAGATCCAGGGTAAGGGGCGGGGCTTCCGTAGCTGTTTTCTAGGCTGCTTCTCAGAGTACTAATGAGGAGGCGGAGGGTCGGTAACACACACCCAACTCTCAGATGAGAAAACTGAGGCTTGGACCAAGTAAGAAGCCTGGCAGAAGATCTCCAATTGGTCAAAGAGGAGATGAGACCCAATTTAAGAGTCTAGTGACCTCGTATCCCTGGGCCTACCTCCTCCCTGCCAGGCTTCCTAGGGCTCTGGCCCGCCTGCTATACCTGAAGGTGCCCCTTCCCATCCTATCCCCACCCACCTGTCTGTAGCGTATCCTGAGCAAGTCTGCGGGCAGAGGCCCCAAAACCTCAGAGACAGGTTCCAGACCCAGACGGAGACCCACATACTAACTTAAAACACTGAGCACTTGGCGGCAGCTGGACTTTTCAGCCCCTTCCTCCCTTTTGGCAGCAACAAGTGTGGGGCTTCCCCAGCCGCCCCCCCCCACTGCCTCCCGCCCCCCAGCAGCAGCAGAGAAGCAGTCCGCTGTAGAGCAGCTGGCAAACAACCGAACACCTGTGTGCCAGATATTACAGCTGCGTGTGGGAAACGTGATCCATCTGCAGCGCCTGTCACATGCCACGTCCAGTTGTTGTACACAGGCAGGTTGGAAGAGGATCCATTGAAGAGAAAGAATTTCAAAGCCTAGGCACCCGTCCCTTCCTCCTCCTCCCTCCCCACCCATTCCTCCCACCCCACCCCCAAACATTTTCTTCTCCTCTTCTTTGGCACTCAGCATTTCCGGCTGAGCTTGCCTCTCACTAATTCCCCAGCAGTAGCGCACCCAAGCTGATGCCTCTCCTAGCAACACACACTACAAGGAAACAATAAAGCTACTTAGCATGCTCCGAGCGCTTCTTATCTTCAGAGCCGTTGTTCAACTTCTTGCTCCAAGAATGGCACATCTGGCTGAAACATCTGTGGGCTACCCTAAAACCTGGGGTCCCTGGGTGTCCTGTAGTTGGCTCAAGTGTCCCCTTTGCTGCCCATCCACTCTATTCGAAGTCCCAAAATCTGTATCTGCTTTGCAGAAGCATGTTTATTTCCTTGCCATAATCATTTTGAGGGCTTCGGATGATGTTCCTGATCAGCCTGCTGGTGGAAACTGGGGAAGATGAGGCATTGTACAGATGTTTAAAAGGAGGCAAGGGGGCAGAAAAAAAAAAAGATCAGCGGGCAAGCAGGGAACCAATCACTTCTGCATGTGAACTCCCCAAATCTCTTTCCCAGAAAGCAGCTTTGCAGGGAATCATAGTTTTCACTCACCGCCAACCAGAAGGCAGTGAGCCTGATGAACAGAAAGAGACATGAAATCCAGCACACCAGAGCGAGCACGCCTTAAACAAGCTTACCCCAAATTTCACAACCCTGTGACACTGCAGACTGCTTCAAGAGGTGCTCCAGGCCTGGGGCTAGCAAGAAGGACTAGCAGGGAAAGGTGCTTGCACCTGACCACCTGAATTTCATCCCCAGGACCCACATAGTGGAAGGAGAGATCTGACTACTGTGTGCTATCTTCTCACCTCTACACGTGTATCATTGCCTGTGCACACGCACTAATACACACACACACACACACACACACACACACAATTAATATAATTTAAATTTTTACAAAAAAAATAGATGGCATTTCCATCTCATCAAAAGATTGTCACAGCACATAACAGACACCTAAATTAGCAACTCAATTGATTTACATCCGCTGTCTTAATTATTCATTAGGCCAACCAAATAACATTTGTTTCTTAACCTAAGAATCTTAACCTAAGTCTTTCTACCTTATTCAAGATTTCTATTATTATCCTCAGTTTGCAGGTGGAAGGTTGGGGTTCGAAAGAATTAAGTAATTCGTCAGAGTGCAGCAGCAGCAGGGTCTGAACCCCGAAGGCGGAAGTGAGCCTCAAAGTGGATGTGCTAGTTGGAAGTCTGGCAGGTTCTCTATATTGTCCTAAAGCACCCAGCTTGGCCAAAGTGGAGGAGGTGTGTGTGTGTGTGGACTTGATACCTTACCCCAACATGCTCAGCGGAGAAATGAGTTTTCTGTCCCCTAATATTCCTAATTCTCTCTCCTGTCCACCAGAAACAAAATGAAATTAACATTGTGATGCAAGAAATCAATTCATGTGGATCAAACTTAGTCCTTGCTTTTGTCACATCAAAAGATTATGGGCTATATCTACTAGCCCCATTATTTCCCCCAGTCCCACCTCATCTCCAACGTCAGCCATCTCACCACTCAAGGTGGCACTCAAGGTGGCACTTCCTCGGTCCTATACAAAATGCAATTTTCACTTGCCCCTGGAAAAATCAATATGGAAAGGCTCTAATTCTCCAGATTTCTATTTTTCAATAAAAATGTGAAAATGAAACTCCACAGGATTGCAGCCAAAGTGGTGCCCCTGAGCCACTGTCAGTAGAGGCAAGTCATTGGGTTCTAGAGGAAAAGCCCAACTCTGCCATTGCTTCTTGTGTGACTCACTGGATAAGAGAGGAAGAAAGTGAGAGCTGGGTGCATCTGTCCTGGTTTAAAGGCTCCTTCAAAGAAAGACTTCTTGGCTCAGAGTGCTTGTGATCCCAGCATTTGAGAGGCTGAGGCAGGAGGATTGCTGGGGTTGGAGGCGAGCCTAGCAGCCTAGGCTACAAATGTGAGCCTCTGTCTCAAAAAGGAAGAGGGATAGAAGGAGAAAGGAAAAAGGAGGGGAGGAGACTTGGCGATTTCTCATTCTAATGAGTCTCATCCCAAAAGTTAGCTTTTCCTGGCTCGCTGCTGACCAGCAATTTGGTAACAGGAAAGGAAAGCTTAACCTCAGAACCAACACACTAAAGCATTGGAACCTTTCTCCAATCACCAGCCCAGCTTTCCGCTTACTAGCTCTGGTTTTTATTTCCTCGGCCAGAAGCTGGAGGACAGGAATTGGTCAACTGAGTTCTAGGAGCGGAGAGAAGTCCTCAAGGGAGGCATCCCTGGAGAGCTCCTTAAGGTGCCTGGATCACTGCAGGCACTCCCTAGGGTGAGCTTGCTGCCTGCTACCTTCTGCCCCTGTCCCCATCCCTCAGCCTGAACAGCTGTTGTGTCCTTTGGAACACAGTGTTGTCAGCAGAGGGCCACTGGGAACTGTTCGGTTACCTACCCGGGACCTCCTAATCCAACCAGGAGAGTGTCTGTCACACTTACTGGAAAGGTCACCAGGCTCTGCCACAAGAGACCCTCCAGAACAAAGCTATCACCCACATCACTTCTCTCTGTGGCTGTTTTGACACTGGGGGAAAGAGGGGCAGCGGCTACTGAGACCTTGCCCTGTATGTAACGTGAGCTGCCGCCTGTCTGTGGTCACCTCTGCCTGAGCCAAGGGCAGCAGACAGCACCATCCTCGGCCGTGAGGCCCGGTCGGTCCACTGCCACGTGATCCTGGGTGGGTCACGTAGCTTCTGGGTTCTCCACCACCGGCCTCAGCTGTTAAACAGGTTAATAATAGAGAGGCACGCTTTGACCCAGCGCCATGGCCTGGCAAAGAGAAGCAAGCCGTCCCGACGAATTCAGTGCTGGACCACGACGAGAAGGAACTGAGGACTTTGAAGGACTCAAACAAGAAATCCACAGAGCGTGAACTTCGCTATGCCAAGCCTCTAAGCCGCCTAAGGTTTTGAAGACCAAGCCACCAGCTTGAGGCTCCTTTGTTTTATGTCTGCCGAACACTCCTTTTTCTGTTTTTTTTTTTCTTCCCTGCTCACCTTCCCTTGCGCTCCTTTCTTCCTTTCTACAGTGCTGTATGGAACTCAGGTGCACTGAAGCTAACCAAGCGCCCACCACTGGGCTATGCCTCTGCCCCTTTGACCAGTTTTCCTGTCAATTCCCAGTAACTTCCAAAGCCCAATCTGGAGCATTTGATGGCAGGCGGGCTGAGGAAAGGGAAGAAATGCAAGCACAGGTTGGCTGTCTGAGGAGCCACACATAGTATGAACCAGCGCCAGAAGGACACACGGGGAGCTACCAGCTGTTGGGCTTTCTTGGTCCATGTCTGCTCCAGCAGGCTCACGACACTTCCAGGAAGTCAGACTGACTGGAGCAGAGTAACCAGAAAGAGCAGACAGCCCGTGGGTTAGCTTAACGTCCTGGGAGTAGCGGCTGGGGTGCAATTCACTGGGTTGGGGCCCTGTCTGGCATGCACAGGCTGTAGGTTTTAGACTGAAAAGGAAAAGAAAACTACCTTGGGGCTGCATCCTAGGAGAATTTTATAGGGAGCTACTGATATCTAACAGCACAGAGATTGTGTTTACTGGGTGAAAAGATACAGACACAGAGAAGAAAAGATACCAAGTAAGTTCTTTGTTTGTTTGTTTAATCTCGCATAATTTAAAAGAGAAAGAGAACTTAGTGTTATCTGAAAGGCAGCAGGGAAACTGCTCAGGGTTTCCTCCTCTGAGTAACAGTGTTTCTATTTCTAAACCCTGTGTAACCTAAAGTTCTCCCCCACAGTGCCCTCAGCAGTACCCAGCCAATGGCCTTGAAAACAGAACTTGACCCAAGCAACAATGGAAGCTTTGAGCGACAGTGGGAAGTCCCTGTGAGTCACAGAGGCTTGTCCCCCTGTTTAGCCAGATTTAAGTGCCTTCCCTCCCCTTAATGATAAGAATGGGCCTGAGATGTGGCCCAGCTTGTGCGCTGGGTAACAGGAGGAACCTTTCCTTCTGGAAGACCCAGAGCTCTGAACTAGCTATGTCTTATAGTCATTGCTGCATGGATCTTTAACGAAACGATTAGCAAAACTAGTAATACAAAATCCTCATGAAGAGTCCACCAGACTCTTTGAGAATGTTTTCAAATGAAGCCAGTCTAATCTTGCGAAGAGCCTGTCACCGTGTTATCCATCCATGTGACAACTCATAAAACAAAGAGCCAAGCAGCTAGACACACACTGAGGTTAGAGGCTGAGCTAGAATTTCAGTTCATTTTGAGGCAGGTTTGGTAGTATACACCAGTGATCCCAACACTTGGGAGGCTGAGGCAGGAATGAGTTCAAAGACAGCCCAGGTTGCATAGTGAGTTCAAGTCCAGGCTGGGGTATAGACCGAAACTCTGTCTTGATGAATAAAATAAAGAATAAATAAAGCAAATAAGCTCATTCCCATCTGAACTTGAACCCTGAGGCACTAGACTATCGAAAGTACTTATGCTCCTAATGTGGTCCATGGCCCAGGGCACAGTGCTGGGTCCCAACAGGAGTCCACAAACATAACTCACTCATAGCCAGTGCATAATTTAAGGCTAGTGGGAGCCAGTTGCAAGCCCTGCACCCTCCCCATCAAAATCCCAGCTACTCCTGAAGCTGAAGCAGAAGAATTGCTTGAGTCCAGAAGTTTGTTTAAGGCCAGCCTGGATAATACAGCAAAATTTCATTGTTATTTTAAAAAAATCAATAAATAATGGCAAGTAGAGAACTGAGACTTCCGCAGAGAAGCGAAAGGAGTGGGGAGTGGGTTGTTAAATGTGGGGACAGCCTGCGTCTGGAAACGGGGAGGCTTTGTAGCATGTGCCAAGTGCTCAGATCTGGGAGCCTTTGAAGGGTGTGGCGTGCGTGCGTGCGTGTACATACAATGTGGGCGAGCTGAGATAAAGCTACTACTCTCCATTGGAGCAGGAAGGCGTTTTGAGCACCTGGCACCTGCCAAGGCACTCACACTGACCCAGGCACTCTGCTAGGCACTCACTATAGCACCTTTGTCCCTAATCTTTGCAGTCACTATTTTACAGGGGCAGGGGTGTCGGTGGGCTCTCTTTAGCTCTCAGGCTATGCTCATGCTGATTCAAAAGCCAGTGTTGGGGCAGCGGGACATGGGTTAGTGGAGAAAGCATTTGCGGTGCAAGATGAAGGTCTGATTGCAGATCTCTCTGACCAGGTAAAGCTGGATATGGTAATACACGGGGGTAATTCCAGCATTCCTACGTGGAGACTGGAGAATTCAAAGAAGCTCACAGACCAATTAGCCTTGGGAGGAAACCACACAACAGAGACCCTGTCTCTAACAACCTGAGGGTGTCCTCTGACCATCACAAGGGAGAGGTGGCACGTGTGGACCTACATTCACACATGTATACAGAGCAGGTTCGCGCAGAGAGAGAGAGAGAGAGAGAGAGAGAGAGAGAGAGAGAGACAGACAGACAGACAGACGGAGGGGGAGGAGAAGGAGGAGGAGGAGGAGAAAGGAAGCAGGCTGTAAGAGTCTGGAAAGAGCCTGGAGGTCAACCTGCCCCCTGCCCCCCCCCCAGCAGAGCACACAAAGAAAGGTGGGGCTCTGCCTCCATCTGAAGTCCTGCCACTGTTTATGGAACTACATTGTAAAGTCACTTTGAGAAAAAAGGTTTCCACTCACAGCAGCCCTGTGCCCTTAGGCTGGGCAGGTGTGTCCAGAATGGGTTTCCCAGCTGCCCCAGCTATGGGCAGCAGCTGTACCCAGGGTGTCCATGCAGGGCATCTTCTGCTTGCCTGTCCGCCCCACAGCACTCACTTGGACTCACCACACCATGTGCGTGGCCACCTGCTGTTGGCCACTCTTGGCCTGCATCCACCCCAGCAGGCTAGTGTCACATCCAGCCCCATCAACATCAGCAGATGGGCTCGGCTCTCTTCTCACGGAGCTGGTCAGCGGGGCTCTCCTCTCACCACCGTAGGCTCACAGGAGATGTCAGCAGTGGTAAGGCTACTAAGGTGTGGAATTGATGCTCTAATCTGTCTAGGCTCAGAGCCAGAAAGATCCCGGAGTCATTTTCATCCACACAGTTTCCTTCTGAGCCGTCGGATGTGGAGTATAAACATACATCCTTGGAAGCCATCATTGACTGAGCATGTGCAATACAGGTCCTGGAGAATGAGAGGGAAAGAGAGAGGGGGGGAACTTACAGATCTCAAAAAACGTAAAGGCCTTTGTGTATTCACCGTAATGTGTAATCTTGTTTGCTGTAAGTGGGTATCTGAAAATCTCAATCTACTTGCATCACCTTAAACCAAATTAACCTGAACATTTTTAAGTTATCCTACGCTATCATGAAAGCACACAGACAAATATGAGCCTCTTTATGTAAAAGATGATCCCGGCATGTACTGCGCTTGTGGATCAAGAAGTTCCTAAGCGGGCTTAGAGAGACGGCTCGATGGTTAAGAGCCCGTACCACTCTTGCTAAGGACCCAAGTTCTGTTCCCAGCACCCACATCAGTCAGCTCACAACTGCGTGTAACTCCAGCTCCAGAGGCTCTGACGCCCCCTTCTGGCTTCTACGACCACTGCAGTCACCCACATAGATCCACAAACACACACTCACATTCAAACAATAAAAAGTGAAATAATATCTTAAGGGAGGGCATCCTGCTGCTCGCCATCCTGTCATCTGTGGCGCTCCTCAAAAGGCAGGACAGCGAATCGATGTGTTTTCCTTTGTCTCTATTCTCTTCTCTCTTGCAGAGGAAAGGCCTGGAAAGGGGAAGGTAAACCACACAGGGCCATTTCTGGATGAGCTACTTCCTAAGATTGACATCTGTGCAGGGATCAGCACCTGGAAATCATCTGCCCACTGCCCTCAGACTTCAGCATGAACTGTGCCCCTGAGTGTCTGATGCAACCCACCCAAATGATTTCCCTGAAGCCTTGCGTGACCCTGTACAGTCACACACATTTCATATCGCCCCCCACAGCATGTTATTTAAACATAAAAATTCTCTTGGTTATTTATCATCAGACCGGACTAATGCTATGGGGAGGTGCTCCAGGCTCTTCCCGTGGCAATCCACACACCCAGCTGTTGGGCTTGGGTGACAGTAGGTCCAAATCAGGATTCTGGGAACTCATACAGCCTCTGGCCACCTCCTCTTCCAGTTACAGAAGGTTCTGGGAAAGGGTGCAGGCTCCTCAAACTTGGAAATGCTAATCAGATAAAGTTAATATGGTCCCGTCTCAAATGCCTCAAAATTCTTCAAGATGGGCTCATCTAGAAACTAATAGTCTTATTATGGGTTTCGTTCCAGGAGCTGGGGCATGGCTCCATAGGTAAAGCACTTGCTGATAAAACATAAGGGCTGGAGTTAGAAGCCCAGAACCCATCCGTCCTGGCCACTGTTCTGTTGCTGTGAAGAGACACCATGACCACAGGAACTCTTAGAAAAGAAGACTTTTAAATGGGAGCTTATTTACAGTTTTCGAGGGTTAGTCCATGGTCATCATGGCAGGAAGCAAATAGGCATGGTGCTGGAGCCGGAGCTGAGAGCTTTTCACCCTGATCCACAGGCAGTAGGCAGAGGGGGGGGGGAGGGGGAGAGGGAGGAGGAGGGGGAGGGAGAGGGGGAGAGGGACAGGGAGAGAGAGACTGGGCCTTGTAGAGGCTTTTGCAACCTCAAAGCCCACTCCCAGTGACACTCCCCCTCCAGCGAGGCCACACCTCCTAATCCTTCCCATATAGTTCCACTAACTGGGGACCAAGAATTGAAACATATGACCTTAGAAGGGGGCGTGTTCTCATTCAAACCACCATACCCTATCAATGCTGGGTGTGTTTTGGCAACACTCGTAAGCCTGAGAGAGGGGATCCTGAGCAAACTGGTGAGACCCTGTCTCAATATATAACATGAGCAGTGATTCAGAAAGGCGTGCAACATCAGTGTCTCACTAGCACACACACACACACACACACACACTCCTAATGTATCCATACACGATATGAATTCAAGCACATACACATGCAAAAAGAATCCACTCCTTTCTTCAGCAAGTCCTGTATTCTGGCCTTCCACAATTTAAGGGGTTTTTTTGGGGGGGGGCGGGCGCGTTGTTTGGTTTTGTTGGTTTGTGGAGCTGGAGTTCAAAGGTAGGGGCTGTTACGTGCCAGGCAAGAGCTCTGCCTCGAGATGCACCCTGACCTTCCTGGTTCTTGTCACGCATCTGGCATGGTCAACTTATTCAGGCTTAGAAGGACGGGTTTGGCCCAGTTGTACTGAGGAATGATCCAGATGACTCCGACACAAATAATCATTGCATTGGAACTCAGCTTACAGGGTTGCCGCGTGCCTCGGAACAAGCAAACTTCCTCTGGGGTTTGCCTAACCCTCTGAGGAGACGGTTATAACAAGTCCGGTCAACTTGTATTTGTTAAATAAACAAACCACTCATGAGGACGTCCAGTGCTGCTCCTTGTGCCTTCCTTTATCTGGCAGAGGGTCAAACGCTGTGTAAACCAAATGTATGTAAGCACCCGTGGGGTGCTGGGTTTTGAGCGTAAGTTCAGAAGGACTAGACCAGGGAAACGGCTATAGCTCCAGCTGCTAGGAAGGTTGAAGCCGGAAGTTGCCTTGAGCTGAGAGTTCAAGTGCGGGCAACTTAGAGAGACCTCGTTTCAAGAAGACAAAGAGAATACAAATGGCTTTTGACAGAGAGAGGGGGAAGGGGGAGGGAGGAAGAGAAAGCACCAAGGAGAAAAGCTGCCGTGCTGATAGGACGGACGGACACTCAGAGCCAAAGGCCCCAAGCCACACTTCTCCCACGTGTACTAGATGTGGTATTTCGTTTGGAATTACTTTGTCTCAGCAGAAAGAAACATGGATCAGGAAACAAAAAAAAAAATCATCTAAACTGTGGTTTTAGGCTGAAAATATACTGTTTTGGAAGAAGCTAAGAAATTGCTAGGTGAGTTTGGCTCATGATTTCTCTCTGGAGCAGCCTCTGTGAGGAATGAATGAATGCCTCCAGGGTGAGTGACGTGGCTCAGCAGAAGTCACTTGCTGCTAAGCCTGACAACCCAACCCGGGTTTAATCCCTGGGACCCACGTTGGTAGAAAGAGTACGCCAGCTCCCACAAGTTGTCCTTGACCTGTACACATGCACCATGGGACAAAAGTACACACACACACAACACACACACACACACACACTCCAAAAAGTAAATTAACTAAAGTAATAAAATAAATTAACTAAGGTAATTAAAAAAAAAAGCTTTAAGCACGCTTTCAGCTACAAGTCGCAGAAAATGGACCTAGAATGGTTGAGAGAAATGCAGCCTCCTGCCCTGCCTCCCACCCCCAGCACGTGCTTTTTCCTAACAATAGTAAGTGTGAAGGTTACTATAAAGGTGGGTGCAGAGCATCAGTGATCTGTGAGCTACCCAAGCTTTGGTCCATCGTCCTGTTCTTCACTCTGTTCTGAGCATAGTCAGGACTTCCTGCGCGATCGCTGGATTCCACCCGAATCTTTTGACATCTGCAATTCCATTCTGTCCTCCTGCTACTGAAACACATGACATGGCTCAACTAATAAAGAGGTTTTGCCTCAAAGCTTTGTAGGTTTCAGTTCGTGATCATGTTGGTTAGGGTTGTGGTAGCGCATTGTGCTGGCAGCATACACTGTGACAGATCCATTCACCTCACTGCTGGAAAGTAAAAGAAAGAAACAGATGAGGGTACCACCATCCCCTCTGAGAGAACTTGGTCTCCCAGTCTTAGGAGTCTCACCTCTTAAAGGTCCCCCATAACCCCCCAATATCAGCATGTAGTGACCAAGCCTTTAACATATTGGCTTTGGGAGGACATTTCCAATCCAAATTGTAGCCAGAGGGAGGAACAGAGTGAAAAGTAGAGTTTTCTCTCGGTAAGGTGCATGCTGCCCACAGTCTCTTTCCCCGAGCTCAGAACCAGAGATATGTCCAGTGGATCCCCAGCTGTACAAAAGCAGAGAAGAGGACCAGCTGTCTTGCTACCCCCGTGTGAAAATGGGGCCCACTAAACAATGATGTCTATAGAGAGCAGATGCTGAGTGAACATCTGCCCTAGCAGCCAAGACCTAACAAGTTGGGTGCCTAAGTACAAATTAGCATTCTTTCTGTCAACCACAATGCGCTGGCTTCCCAGTGAGTTCACAGCCAACCTACAGCTGCTGTAACACAAGCTCATGAACAAGGGGAACTAAGCCCTAAGGTCAGTGATGGGAGTGAGGCAAAGAAGGACTTTATAGGCATCATCCTATTCCGGCCCAAAGATGCTTAATGAGACCATGAGCACACACTGCCCTTGAGGTGGCTCATCCACACGGTTCATGTTTGAATACAGAGCTTTCCTCATGGTTCAGTAGACTATAAGATTCCTTCTCTCTCCCTCCCTCCCTCTCTCTCTCTCTCTCTTCCCCCCCCCCCATGTTGAATGATACTCGAGACTATTTAATTTCTCCTTTCCCAACCATTTAAGCTACTGGTTCTACCTCCCAACACTTACTCCCATGCCTCAATCTCTTAAATCACCCATATTCTACTAGCCTTCTCAAAGAACTATCTAGAATCATTCTCTGGCATTGCTTGTCAGCCTCCTCTTTGGAGAACCTTCTGCCCAGGACACATGGGATCTTTTCTCACTAGACTTCTAAGCAGTGTCCACAGGCAAGAGCTTGAGGTTCAAAATTCACATTTTTCAAAGTCAGCCCTGGCATACACAAACTATTTTATAAGTAATTCAAAGCTTGTGGCTTGCTTAGAGCTGGTGGTATTGCTTTAAATCTCTGGAAGAGTGCACAGTGTGACATGAGTCCCCAGTGGGGGGTTTAAAGTGTTGGCTACTTGTTAAATAAGAGCTGTACAATCAAATTGTATCCAACTTGTGCTTAGTTTTGACCTCCAGATCTTATAAAAGGGCTCCTCCATAAAAGCAGTCATTTTTATATCTTGGAACTTAGATGGTGTGATTTTTATTCTATGTAAGCACAACCCAGCTGCAATCCACACATGCAAAAGCCCATGTAGTCAAAGAGGAAGAAGCAAGAGAAGTCTTCTATACCTGACAGGACACAAGTGGGCATCTTGCACTACCACGTGCCCTCAATTTGCTACTTTTCTGTACACAAGAAAATAAATCATTCATTCTTGGGGAAGGACAATTTTTTT
>NC_140483.1:16887500-16917500 GCF_964271855.1 Acomys minous | reverse complement strand
AACATTACCGAGAGGGAGATACACTCCACATCCCTGTTGCCTTTCACGTAAGAATTGTGTTGCCAGCATTAATAAAGACGAACATTGCCAGGGCTGAGCACACTTTGGAATAGAAGGAAACCATCCTATCCATATGTGTATCTATACACATCCATGCATTCATTTGGGAAACTTCTAGTAACCACCTTGGGAACAGAGTGTGAGGAAGGATCTAAGTATGCGTCAAGTGCTCGGCCAGGTTGTTGGTTTGCTTGTTCTATGAGTTGAGCAACAATCTCCCCTGGGCCCAGGTGAAGAGAGGATGACTGACATGCCTAAGGTCACCCGGTGAGTGACAGCTTCCCAGGAGACTCCATGAAGCAGAAGTTTCAGATTGCTCCCTGCCCTTTTGTACGAGGTTGCCATAGGAACTTGCCACCATGGACGACACTGGACAGAGACAGGCAATCCCTTCTAGGAACCTGAGCCTGTGTGCCTGAAGGGATTCAGACTAGGTTAAATAAGAAGTTGCCTTGGCCCAGGCGGAGTATGAAAAATAACTTTGGAGAGAATCAGTATTATGGAGCACATTATTAAACACGCGTTTAGCCAGTATGCTTGTGTGTGCAATGCCCAACAGGCATGTCAAACCTTTGGACATCTCAACATGGCATGGTTATCAAAAGTGTTTGCTCAAGAGTCATACAATTTTGTTACGGAAAAGTGATTCTGATATTTTCAGTAAGTTCATGGATTTGTGTTGAGCCGCATTAGAAGCTGTCTTGGCTGCACGCAGCCTGTGGTCTATGAATTGGATTGCCTGGAAGGAGAAGCCCTACTCGAGTAGCTCAGTAAAAAAGAAAGGCCCAGAACATGCTCAGGAAACATCAATGAAGACACATGTAAACAGGCATCTGGAGCACATAGCTCCTTGGCTCTGGTGCACTCAGACTGGCATTGCTCACAAAGCTACTGAGCTCCCACAATGGAAGCTCAGACAGTCCTGAGTGGCGTCCGTGAGACTGGAGCACTTGGGCCCCGGTTCTAGAAACAGCTGGATAGCAGATTCTTTGGCTCTCAAGTGATTGGGGAGCCATCCAGGGCAAGACTGAAGTGGGCAGGGTGAGGGCGGGGCACCTGCTTCTCAGACTGGCCGAGCAAGTATGTACAGGCAGAGGCAGAAATCATAAAACCAGGATTTTACTCTCCCCTTGGGTATATGCTCCTTGCCGTCCATAGAGGAGGGGTCTCAAGAACTGTGACCAAGGAGCAAAGGAAAAATGAGTCCAAGCTAGGAACGAATATGTGTCTGTGTGAGCATGACCTTAGTCTTGAGAATACCAAAGGAAGTAAGCTGGCCTTCCTAAAGAATCATAAACACAAGTCTCCTGAGTCCAGCACGGCTGTGCACAGGACAAGGCCAGTTCCAATGGGAGACATGGGACCTGAGGAAAATTAACGAAGAGCAATGGTCCATTCTGGCTAACATGTTCGCTGCACGAATCTGAGCATCGTGAGCTTTAAATCATTTTTGTGACTCTGTTTTCCTCTACACGCTGGGGATTCTCCAGGCAGCTCGAGAGAAAGACGCCACAAAGGTCTCAAGACCAAAATAACGTCAACATGGCATTGGTTCCATGAGGCTAGACTGTGCCTACTTTACCAGGAGGCAGCTCGAGAAACCAATCCTCATGTAGAATCAAATGCATATGTGGTGTCCTACAGCCACTCACCAGGTCCTGAGCCCTGAGCAATGTGTTTCAGTGGTCAGGAAAATGCTGCTGCAAGTACTTAGAATCTGATGGCGGGGAGATACAAGCTCTATCTCCACAGCTCATTTACAGTTTCACTGATGGTCCCCAATGGTCCCACCATTGACCTTGTTTTCTCATCGAAAAGACCTAAGTGAAAGATATGTGTCCCAATATTTGCATATAATAAGTCACAAAGAGAGGGTTGGAACCTGCAATCCACACTCTAGGACTTAGGATTCCATTGGAAACAGCAGCCCATGAGCCCAAGCTAGGAACACTGCACTTGTCTGTGTGGTTGTGAGCTTAGTTTTAAGATCACCAGAAGGGAGGCTGGAGATTTAGCTCAGTGGTACAGAGGGCTTTCCTAGCAAGCTCACCAAGAGGCTTTGGTCCTCAACTCCAAGGGGGAAAGAGATCATCGGAAGGAAATAAAATGACCTTTCTTGAAGAGTCACAAACTCACATCCCCCATGTCCAGCTTGGCTGGGCACAGGGAGGAGCCAATTCCAGTGGGAGCCATTGAATCTACAAAGAGAACTGAAAGAAGCAGAGACACACTGACATCATGTCCTACGCCAGGCACTGGAGCTCGGCGTGTATATCAGAAGTCTGCCTTCTCATTTTTATTGAACTCATCTCTGTCGTTAAGATCCCTGATGGACATGCGCGTACAGTGATGACATTTCCCAAATGACTCCAACAGAAATTCCATGGGTGAGGGAGGCAGGGTTTCAGGTAACACAGACTGGCTACGGCACCGAGCGCCATCTTTAACTCCTGATCCTCCGACTTCCACTCTGGAGTTCTAGGATTGCGAGCATGCACTACCATACTCCATTTATGCGGTACTGGGAATCCAGCCCAGGGCTTTGTACCTGCTAGACGAGCACTCTACCAGGCGAGCCGCCTCCCAAAAGCTAGTTCCTAAAATGTTAAGGCAATGACCGTTTCATGGGAATGCATGCTTTGTGTCTCTCCGGGGGTCACACTAAGAAGAGGTAGCACTAGTTGAGAATGTTTTTAAATGGCCTCCTAGCTACTTGGGAACATCTCTGGTCAAAGAAACTCCAGAAGGTAAAAGCAAAGCTGTATGAGGAAGCTATGTCTGTGCTCTGGATGGCAGACCAAGAAGGCAAAGATAAAGGCAAGGGTGGAGAGCTGAGGCCTCACCTCCAAGCACAGAAAAGGAGCCCAAGATCATCATCCAGAAAGTATTTGCATCATGAGTTTTCCTGATGGCATTACATCACCTGGCCACCCTTTCCTTCCTATCATAGAGGGGAAACTTGCCACTAACATAGGTTTTTAGCCCAAGTGACACTCGTACACCGCCTCGTTTCCACCCAAAACCATTGATGTCATCTCTCAGGGCGTCATCATCTCAGCCCTTTAAGGACTTCCTTGGGGGGGCTCAGGATCTGAGCCACCATACATAATTGTGAAACCAAATTAGATTGAGACTATAGATGCGTCCGTTGCCGGGAAGCCGGCCAGTGTGTGGTCAATGAAGTGGGCACAGGGGGTTTTGCTTTCCTCTGTGACTTCCCTGTTTCAGATCTTCACAGCCCCACCCTTCTGACACTCAAGTTCCAAACCTTAGAGACCTCTGATTCTTCTTTCTCCCTTTCCTCTTTATTGTGTGAGGTGTGCGGTCTACTCCCTCCACCTCTTCTCCACTCTCTCTAGCTCTGCCTTCGTCAAGGCTTCCTCATCTCCCCCGAGACTCATCCCAGCAGCACCAGTAGCTTTGCTCGAATTGCCACACGCTCCTGCCAGACCCAGCCAAATGGTTCTTTTGTTTTGCTTTGTTTTTTTTTTTTTAACACCTTCAAGACAGGATCTCTCTGCATAGCCCTGGCTGTCCTGGAATTTACTATGTAGACCACGTGGCCTCTGGAGACAGAGTGCTGGGATTAAAGGCCTGTGCCACCACACTCAGCCTACTTTGAGAACTTTTGACTCATCTTTGGGGATGACTATGTTTTCCAAAGATGCTAGACCAATCTCTGTCCTTCCTCGGATCTCACAACATGACTTGGGCATTCTCAACAGGCGATATGGTCTATGTCCATTCCCCAACCCAGAAATTGGGAGGGTTGAGGACCATGAGTGACATTACATTACTTCTTCCAAGGTTGGGACATTTTTTTCTTGGTTCTCTTAGGAAACTTCCCTTCAGGTCTATGTTAGCTGTGTACAAAAGCATGGGGCTACCGTATGCTGAGGACCCCAAGTCATGAGGAGACACCATGTTTAGATGCCCTCAATGTGAAGTCCTGGCTGACAGCTAGGAAGGCACAAAGAGATGTCTCTAGGTAACTTTCTACCTCCCGTTGGTGAGGTGGTGAGCACCTAACCCTTGCATTCTCTCCAATAAGGCAGTGGGTCTCACAGAACTCTTTTTCATTGCAGACTCTGGAGGCTTAATAAAATGGTTGTTTGAAGCTGTCCATTTGGAGCTTAGTTTTTTATATAACTAATGGATACCTGATGTTTTCCTTTGAACTCTTACACCCAAATCAGTATGGATCATCTGGCGGCCACAGCAAGAAACTACTTATAAAAATGTCGAGATCTGGGGGTAGGGGTGCAGCTCAATGATCGGATGTGTGCTTAGCCCTGGGTTCTGTCCCCCAACACTCTCCCCAACCACAGCTAATCTGTATATTCAAATTGCTGCTTGAGAGTGAAGAGCTGAGCTGATCAGAATAAAATTCTCAGTATCTACCACGTACCGGGTGCATTATAGACCTTCCCATAATCCAAACCTCCATCAGTCTGCCGAAAGGTACAGAAATCGAGGCTCGGAGTAGGAGTAGGGAAGCAGGATGCTCAGGCCTCCCTGGATATAAGTGACAAAGTGGATACAGGATGCCCAGGCCTCCCTGGATACAAGTGACAAAGTGGATACAGTATTGGTGTGCTAAAACACCATGACCAAGGCAACTTATAAAAGAGTTTTGAGCTCAGAGTCCCAGAGGATTATGGGTCCCTGGTCGTCATGACGGTGAAGCATGGCAACAGGCATAAAGAGCTGAGAGCTCACATCTTAAACGGAAAGTGGGAGGCAAAGAGAGTGAGCTGGGGGTGGCACATGGCTTCTGATACATTAAAGCCAGTGCCTGGTGGCACGCTCCCCCCCCCCCCCTGCAGGACAGCACCTCCTAATCCTAACCGAACATTGTCGCCAACTAGGGACCATGTCTGAGACTGTGAGGAACATCTCACCCAAAGCACCTGAGCAGGGGTTCAAATCCACAGTCTGCTGACCCTCTCAGTGCTTCTGTCAAAGGGCTGAGCCTAAGAAAGAGAGTGGATGGGACTGGAGAAATGATGTGACAGTTAAGAGTGGGTACTGCTCTCACAGAGGATCGGAGTTCAGTTCCCAGCATCCACCCATGAGGGGCAGCTTGCAATGATACGACTGGTTTTTTAGGCAAACCAACAGCTCTGGCCTTCAAATGCACCCACACTCACACAGACAGACAGACAGACAGACAGACAGACAGACAGACACACACACACACACACACACACACACACACACACACACACACACACACGCACACACACACCAAGAACCCAGATGAGCACTTGGCATGACTTGACTGTCTTACGTCTCCCAGAACATCACCCAAGTAACTTTCTCTTTTTGGAATCAAGAAAACAAAGCTCTCGGCTTCGGGTAGAGAAAGCCTCCCGGCAACAGTGTCAAACAAGCCAGCAGTAATTTGTTTCTATTCTTTTCCATGAGACTGCCGGAGGTTACCCTGGTTTTCATTAGCTCGAACTTCTCCTTTTCAAAAGATAATTCTTTGAAACCTTCTGGGAAATTAACATGGCTCGGGGCTGGCCGCCACATGCTCACGGAATCCAGAGAAACTGAGGTTTTAACCCCTAAGAGCTGCATCTGCACACACTCGCAACTGAACTTGTCTCTACGGTTGTGTGTTTTTTCTTTAAATGGGCTATAAAGAGAAAGTCCACACTGAGTGACCTGAGATATCCACCTTTGCCACGGGGGAAAAGTCTTCTAGTTAGTTTAATGGTATTATGTCTTGCGCAGATGCTGTAGAACTCAGAACTTGGACAACGTCTCAGTGGTAAAAGAATGCTTACTGCGCAGGCGCGAGGCCCTACAGCCAAGTCCCTAGTCCTACAGAAAAAAGCAGGGCGTGGTTACATGTGACTGTCACCCCAATACGCCAGGACAGAGACAGTGAACCTCATGAGCTCACTGGCCAGACAGCCCGGCCCAAACTGAAAGCTTCAGGCTCACTAAGAATCAGAGCAAAACATCCAATATCCCCTGGTCTCTGCAGGGTCCTGCACCCAAAAACACATGTGCACATGTACATATGTACACAGGAATATCAGAACTAACTAACATTTAAGATTAGATTGTTTAAATATACTAATTATCTTCCAATTCTCTTTATAGAAAATTTATTAAAAACTAATAATATAGAAAAATATAGTAAAAATTTTTAGTTCTGATTTTTCTCATAACCATTTACATGAAAGTGTTTATTGTCTTCATGTAAAGATGCCTTTATAAATTTATATAGATCATCCCCTGTTTCTCTAGAGACATGGGTATCAACCATTATACAGAACTGTGAAATCATGGGTAAAGAGAGAAAATTATGGGAAAGGAACCATGAGAAACAGAATGATGATAAAATCAACAATCTCAGCATCAATTAATTTATGATTGAACTAATGTTGTGGAATGATAAAATGATGACGATATAGATGAAGCAATAACTTTCACTTTAGCAGACAAAGGCTATGTGGAGAAGCCAGCAACAAAGAACAGATGCATATAGTCAACTAGAAAGCTTGAAATGTAAAAATAGACTCATCTTTTTAAGTCTGTCTATGAGTCCGGTTCAGACTGGATACAGAGAAACAGTATGTTCATTAGAGGGGAGTACTAAAGAATTCTCCAGAACATGGTATAGACAAAAGGTTTTTAATATCTATATATACACACATCATGTGCAGTAAAGTGACTATAGAAGAGTACCATGTATACTTCAGAAACCTAGAAGAAGGCCAGGAAAATGGCTCAGCGAGACAATATGCACGTCGTGAAGCCTGGTGACCGAATTCAGTCCCGGGACCCACACGGGAGAAGTCAGAATCTGCTCCTGCTAGTTGTCCTCTGGCCTCCACACAAGCATGATACCGACCCCAAATATATACATGCACACAATATTAATAATCTAATTTTAAAAGTTTAGAACTAGAAGTATTTTGAAGTTTTCACCATAAAAAAATTATGAATACTTCAGGAAATGGACAGTGAACGTGATTTAAACATTGCACCCATTAAACATCATAAAGTGCCCCATAATTAAGTACAGTTTTTGTTGTTCTATTAAACTTAGAAGTACATCTAAGGGGCTGGAGAGATGGCTCAGCAGTTAAGAGCTTGTATAACCCTTGCAGAGGACCCGGGTTTGGTTCAGGTGGCTCACAACTGCCTGTAGCTCCAACTCCAGAGAATCAGATATCTCTGGTCTCTGAGGACACCTGCATTCACATCATGTGCACACACATATGTGTATATATATATATATATATATATATATATATATATATATATATACACATGCAGTTAAAATGATAAATCTCAACAGAAAATAATTTAAAAGCAAATTTAAACTTTAAAACATATACACGCATATACATACATATATAATATATAATATTAAATTTGTCTTCCAAACAGCACAGAAGAGATATAATGCTTAGATGAAGAAATTCATGCACTAAATTTAGAAAAATGAATGAACATTCGAGAATGGCACAAATTATCATGTGTACGGTTTTGAACTAAGAGTCTCCATAACTGAAGACGTGGAGTCATGAAGGTGTCCGCCTCCCTCAGTGTAAGTCCCCATCTAGATTTATCATAGTGAAACTCTGAACTACACAAACAAGGAGAAAATATTACAAGGTCAGGAAAGAAACGAAAACTTAAAGACAGAGGGACAACAGCTGAGTGCTTAGCATGTTTTGTATTAGCCCCAGAAGAAATAGAAAGCAATAACTAAGAGCTTCAAAATGATGAAGAAAAACAGCTATCAGGCTAGAAATGGTACACTAAGCTGAACCCTCCTTTAACACTGGGGTGATATAAAGCTGTTGGAAGACATACAAAACTGAAGGGTAACTCGGGTGCCATGCTTGCCTAGCATGCATGCAACCATATGTTTGAGTCCCAGCACTACAGAAAACACACACATATCCCTACCCTGAAAATAGATATATAATAGATAGATAGATAGATAGATAGATAGATAGATAGATAATAGATAGACAGGCAGATAGATAGATAATAGATAGATGGATAGATAGACTGATAGATAGATAGATAAATAGATAGATAGATAGATAGATAGATAGATAGATAGATAAGTAAGCCATTAATCATGGAAAAAGTAAGCATATAAAAATTGTTAGAATATCAACTATAAAGAGTTAAAAATCTAAAGTCCAATTTTTTAATTAAAGGTAAAACTAATATTTATAATTGAAAGAAAGAAAGAAAAAAGAAAGAGGGTTGGAAGGAGGTAAAGGAAAGACAGGAGCCCATAGATGAGTGCTGCCCTCCTCTGTGGTCAGAGGCTTCCGGCTGCAGCCGGTTGTAATGCAGAGACTCACAACTGGTCAACATGCAGGAAACAAGTGACCGCTGAATTCTCCACCTAACTGGGACCTCAATGTCACCCCTCCAAAACAAACATGGGAGAAGAGACAGTAGAAGAATAGGAGAGCTGGAGGACCAGATGGAGTTCTTCTGTAAAACACTGCCTTCAGGACATGATAAGTCTGCTCTACCCAGGATCTCAGAGCAGCTGTCCCCAATGATGCAAGACCTACCCAGGAGAGCCCATCAACACTCCATTGCGGGAGGGGGAGGGGCTTTTGGAATCAGTAGGCTAGAAGTGGAGGAGTCACACTCCTCAGCCCAAGTGTAGCCCTTGCCCAAGCTAAAACTCCAACCCATGCTCATACAAGCAACCCTTATTAAAGCAATGGGATGGGGGGGGGCTTGAAAAGAAGAAAGCATTTCGTAGTAGATGGAAGAAAATAGAAGAGGATGATGGAGAAGCATAAACACTAATCCACAAAATTGTGTAATAACGTATCACAAAATTGTAAAATAAATAAGTCAGTAGGTTTAAAGAAAAAGAGGCTGAGACCCCGCAATCCCCTTGCAAGGCAGGCCCTCCATGACCCAAAAGCCTCTTGTGGTTCCTACACCTCCAACAGAGGCAGGCTGGGAACGCTCAAGTCATTGCAGGACCCTTTGAAAGAGAACGTTACACAATATTCTCCAAGGGCATAAAAGAAATTCTAAGTATGTAGAGAATTAGATCATATCCATAGATGTCAGTTCTCCACAAACTCTCCCCAGTTCTTACACTGAACTCAATACACTGGTCAAAAGCAAACAAATGCAGAGGAACAAAGAGCCAAGAGCAGAAAAAGTCAGCTTTCAGGATGAAGAACTAAGAAAGCAGCAGGTGCATTGCCAGATGCTTAAAAATGTTTATAAACTCACTGTGCTCACGCCAGAATAGTGTTGGCATGGATAGACAAACAGAAAAGGACAGACTGGAAGCTGAGAGTCAGGCCGGGTGTTTATATCAGCACTTTCCACACAAAGGCACTTTGAGTCTCTGTGACATGAAGAACTCTCAAAAACTCAACTGTGGAAGGTGCAGATAATCTGGTCACATTAGGGGGAAAGGCAGGCATTGTAGGAGCACATTCCATAGGCTAGGCAAGGGTCCACTGATGCTCATGAGCACCTGAGGGGACCTTGGGCTCTTAGCTCTTAGAGAGAAGTGCACTGACAGCACAGTGAACATCGTTGCACACCTGCAAGAAGGGCTGAAAGAAAATGTAGGAACAGATCCGTGTGTTAAGAGGCCTCGGCTACACATTGCGAGAGACCGTTTTCCATCCTGGTGTACCATGGCAGCATCTCATGGTTTTGTGCAGGATACTGATGCTTGCATATCCAGCAGTCACGTAGCTTACTTTTCTGCCAGGTTACTCCATGGGTCACCCATCTCTTTCTCCTCAGCACAGAGGATGTGTTCTGTTTATTTTCAGTACATAATAGGTCCTTAACTTCTCTGTGGGTGGCCATCATGATCAGTGTTGCCCACCCGACGAGATCTAGGATCAACTACCAGAGAAGCCACTGGACAAATCAGTTGAATTGACGTGGGAAGACCCACCCAAAGTATGCCACACCTTCCTGCGGCAACCCAGCTAAAAGGAAGTCCGAGAAAGAACAGCATTTGCATTTTGCCTGCTTGCCTTCGCACTGTGCTGGCAAGTTCATCTAATCTGTTTGCATCTTGCTGCTGCTGCTGCTGCTGCTGCTGTTGCTGCTGCGGCTGCATCTGTCATTCTTTGATGGTGTTGGTGGACTCCTACAAGTCTTCAGTACCAGACTTGGACTGCTGATGCATGTAGCCTCACAGACTAGCTACAGCCTCTCCTGTGTGAAGGCAGCTCCTGTTGGACTATTAGACCTTGTAAGCCAACATAGAAAACCTACTTTTAATATACATTCTCTCACTCTATTGATTCTGTGCTCCTTTAGAGAAGTCTGACCAATAGTTACTTTTTGCTCTTGCGTTTGTGTTCTACAGACCATAAAAAGTTGTTCTTGGGTGTTGGGGGATGGTCTACTGTATTTTGATGCTAATTACTGCTTCCTGTCCCTGTGACTCATCTTTTGATTAATAAAAAGCCATCCAACCTGGGCAGGGCAGAGGAGATAGGTGTAGCTAAGGTTCCCTGGCTTAAAGAGAGAGAGGAATTCTGGGAAGAAGAGAGAGAGGGTACCAAGAGGAGAAAGAAGGCTGCCATGGGTTAGATGGAGAAGAAACACATGGCAGGCATGGATGGAGGTTCGGCTCAGATGAAAAACATTAGCAAGTATTTGGGATTATGGATGGGAGGTAGCTTGATAGAAGTTATTAGAAGCAGATGGCATGGGATTGGGAAGGTATGTGATACCTATTGGAAGTAGTTTAGAGGATTAATGTCTGCCCTGCCCCAGGTTAACTAAGGCTATTTTAAAATATAACAAGAGTCAGTGTCTTGATCGATCACTAGCCGGGCATACTGATAATACAGGTAATACAAATAATTTTAAAACAACACTTAGGAGCTTATATGTGTATACAGTATCTCTGAAAAGATACATAAGAAAGTGTTCTTGAAGGACACTGCTAAGTGAGGGAAAAAGTAAGTGCCCAGATATTATGGTAAAGCAGGAAGTGACGTTTACTCCCTGATTGATGGTGCTGTGTCAGGAGTTGATGGCTTTAGGAGATGGGGCCTACCTGGAGGAAGTGTGTCACTAGAAGGTAGGTCACCAGCCAGAATAAACCCTCTCTCCGCTGAAGCTGTTTCTGACAGATAGCCCGTCTCATCTATGAGAAATGTGACTAGGGTACCAGAGGACAGATGTGTGTGAGATAGACCTTGCTTTACCTTCATTTGCATCTTTTGTTTCATTCTTTGCCTGCTGTGGTCAGAGATTCAACCGTGTGACCCAGGCCTCCTGGTCCTCCCAGTCTGTCCCCTCGTTCTAACCACAGGGCAATATGCACAGTGGCATTGCACTCAGACTGCCAGCCCTGTCATCCAACACCTCCCCTTCCTCTCCTGATAACTCAGCTAAGTCCCTGCCCTCTCTACGCTCCAGCTGATGAGTGAAGCTTCTATATTGTCCTTCAGTGATGACTCTCAGGGGTCCTCGCCTCCTATAGCAGAGGTGATAGGACCTCACTTCCAGGTAAATACCAAAAGGCTAAGGCAACCCTGACACAGCATCTCCTGCTTGCTGTGAGTGCAGTTAGTCCCCATGTTGTGAACTGCTCTGTGCAAAGACCCATGTCGGCAGGAACTGATGCCACCTGCCAGCAGCCAGATCCTGGGATGGACAGCTCCGTGCTGGGGAGTCCTGACCCTCCAAGACTGTGTAATCATAGACGTTTGCTGTTTTCAACCTACCACAATAACACGGGAAGAGAAAGACTATTCAGTGTTTCTCTAAAAATGTATCGCTTACCTGTCTAAGAGGCCAGGCTGACCAAAAGACCATGCGTACAGATTCTTTTGAGGGCTAGGAGTCTATGGTGTTCTCAAAACATAACCCAGACTTGATCCTTAGCTGTGGAGGCCGGGCAGACCTGTGACCTCTCACTTGCCACCTCACTTACTCAGATGTAAAACAGGAAAAATAAAAAATAAAAATACTCCCATTGCCTTAGTGATGTGGTGGGATTGAAATGAGGTGCACATGGGAAATTACTTCTTAGATTAGAAGACACGTCTGTTTTGTTCTTCTTGTTCCTAAAATGTGTGGTCAGCTGTGCCAACTTAGAAAACAGGCTGTGAAAGAAAATGCCCCCACCCGCACACATGGGAAAGAGCTACTGCAGGGGAAATGGCTGATTGGAGGCAGGAAATGGTTTGGATCCGATCTCGCAGGATTAACCAAACAAATTTAGAGGAAAGTAAGTCACAGCACAAACTATCCTTGACCTATAGTGATTTGAGTTATGATGTTTGCACGTTATGATGACGCAGAAGTGATGCGCATTAAGCCCTCGGATCTTTCGCTGGGTTTGAAGCTTCTGGTGTGACCCTGTCCTCCAGTGCTCGGTGGTCAGCCTCGGGATCAGAAGGGTGAACCTCAGACACTTTCGGGGCACAGTCCGCTCACTGTGTAGCTGAGTAAGCTGCGGTAGTCCAAAGGTTGGGTGTGTGCTAAATGCCTTCTCAGCTTTCAGTTGCTTCATTGGTACATTACCCCATAGTGAGTCAATGAGCATCTCTACCTGGAAAGTATTGAATATGGCACAATTAGGACTACCAGGAAGCTGTGTACACTGCAATGGAAAGATCACTAAGAGCCAAAGTCCTATAAAAAATAATATTTTTTTAAAAACCCTAAGCTATGGGGTACTCTTTAGTATACACAAAACTGTGACATACATGTACATGTGTGCATAGACATGCCACAGATTCAGAGAACATGCGAACAATGCATGTATCTCATCTTAACAACGGTTGGTTCTGGGGAAGGAAATGGAATTAGGGGTCAATGTGGCATTTTAACATCTCATCTCACACACACACACACACACACACACACACACACACACACACAGTGGTGGCATTAGGGATTGAATCCCAGGTACCCTCTTCCAGCCTGATAAATGTTTTTAAAAGGAAGGGAAAAAAAAACATTAAAAATAGTGCATGGCCGCCAGATCCCTATGTGAGAAAGGGAAATCTGTGCAAACATTTAAAACGTTTAAAACAATCACAACACAAATTCTATAATCAACAACATTAAGAGATCTGTATGTAAAAACATACAATTAAGTTAAAAGGTGCACCAAAACTGGGTAACTCAGAAACAAGTGTGATAAGGGGTTGAAGCCTTTAATGCTATGAATACACACAGACAAGCACCACAGAAGAGAGAGAGGGAGGGAGGGAGGGAGGGAGAGACAGAGACAGAGACAGAGACAGAGACAGAGACAGAGACAGAGACAGAGACAGAGACAGAGACAGAGACAGAGGCAGAATCTTGGCCCTTCAACCCTAAGACCCGCTGAAATGGGGGTGTGTATTTGAAAAGGTCACTTCCTGGCCTCAGTTTACAGGCATGAAAACTATCACTATCAGGTCCTGGGGTTGAGGGGAGTCTCTAGCCTATTGCCCACACTGCAGCTTCCAAACCTGTTGGAAATTTTCATCCAGATCCCTATGTGAGTGTGAACTGAGCTCTGCCTACAAAAGGAGAAGTCGTGGCACAGCACGTCAGGTTTTCCACACTCAGGGAGGCCTCCTGATCATCCGGGAAGCCTGGGCCTCCTCGCAGTATTAGCTAATGATTTCACTACGGAGAGCCCACGGTAGTTCCAGGTTCCTCTAACTGGAAGGCCATTGGGACTGTCCAATTTCTCCTCCCTCGGGAAAGTGAAACGGAGGAGGGAGGGGATTTCTCCAAATGGGCTGGTCACCCCTCCACTCCTCCCAGAAAGGGGCCTCTCCAGGCTCTTCCCAAAGACAGGCCACGCCCATTAGTAGCAGGCCACGCCTACCGTAGGGAGGCTCGAAGTCCCTTTGCGCTGGGGAGGACTCCGACACTGCCACCAGGGACTCCTCCTGATATCCTGCGGAATAAAGACGAATCTGCACCTAATAACTCAACCCGGACCGCACGCTGGCGTGAGACTCGGGTGGAAAGTTTCTCTTCTTGTTTTGTGGTTTGATTTGCGGTTCTGCTAGGCGAGCGCTTCACACCGCCGACCTAATAATCCCTAGCCCGTCTGGGGAGTATTTTTTAAAGAGAACATCAGATGAATGTACAAATAAAAGTTCTTATCTCTTCAAGTACTCATTTAACGATCAACAGCCATTTAGTAGGCAGCAAATGAGGAAGCGGGAGTCCGGCATAGACCAGTTTACACAGTTTACACCCTGCGCCAGCCGAGGAGTAGATTCCTTTAAAAGCCACTGCCAGGCTGACCAAAGCACTGACTAGAGTCAGTGACACTGGTCTAGACACAGCCCAGCCGCTAACAAGACCTGAGCATGTTTTTAACCGTAGTGCTCTCAGACGCTGGGAAGATTTTTTTAAAGATGCTGTCCAAGGCCCAGCACTTCAGTCTTTGAGCCGCGTTAGGTCTCTCAGATTGCAGTCTTTCTTTCGGTGTGGTAGCCTTCAAACTTTGAAATCAGCTTTGCCTGCTATGGAGTGGATCTGTGTGCCTGTCCTCCATCCCAAATTCACATTGAAGCCTGTATAACTCCCCCCACCCCCAAGTGAAAGGATGTAAAGATGGGGGGCACCCTCCTGAATGTGGTTAATATGTGGTTAATATCCTTTTATAAGAAACACAGACGCTGCACGTGGCAGCTCATATCTATAATTCCAGCATTTGAGGTGAGGCATGAGTCCCGTGTGTTTCAAGCTACGCAGCAAGTTCCAAGGCAGCCTAAGCTACACGGTGAGTTTCAGGCTAGCCTGAGATACACAAAGGAGAATTGTGTATCTTCAAAAACAAATGAGGATGAGGAGAGGGAAGAAAAGAGGGGGAAGATTACACACACACACACACACACACACACACACACACTCACCATGTGGGTACATAATCATTAGCCAGCCATCTAAAAAGCTGGGCAAGGTTTTGCCAGACCCTGCATCTGCCAGCACCTTGGACTTCCCAGCCTCTGGAATTGTGGGAAATGTCTGGTGTTTGAGGCACCCAGTCCTCCATTACAGCAGACCAAGCTGACAGAGATGCACTTTCACAAGCTCAAGTCAAACCGTACAGAATGACAGAGACTAGACCAGAATATGCTGAAGGAAAAACAAAACAAAACCTCAAAACTGTAAAAGTAGCAAATTTTGTCCTGAGGGCAGAATTTATTCTCAGGAAGCCATGCTTGTTTCCCTAGTATATTGTGTAGCTGATTTTTTTGCTGTTCGTTTTTTTGTTTTTGTTGACTCAGTCTCACACAGCTCAGGCTGACCCTGAATTCAGTGCAGATCTGACTGATCTCGAGTCCACGGTCCTCCCGTTCCTCATGCTCTCAAATGCTGAGGTCAGAGGTGTGAGCCTCGTGCGTTTTTGTTTTTGTTTTTGTTTTTTGTTTTGTTTTTTCTTTTTTGTTTTTTGTTTTGTTTTGTTTTGTTTGGCTGTTTTTCATGCTGGGAACTCAAATTTGATTATTTATGACAACAGCGTTTTCATCTAAAATTGTTATCTAAGATAGGGCCCTCAAACCCCAAAATATTGACTATCTGGCTCTTTCTAGAAAAAGTTTGCCAGGCCGTGCTCACTATGAAACCTGTTTCTTCCTAAGTGCCCACAGATCTAAGGTTAAAGGCTGAAGAGGAACTCTTAGCTTTAGAGTCAGCTGCCGTTTATAAGGCATGGTCGTCACGGCTGAGGCAAGAAAGAATCTGGAGGTGGGAAAGAGAGCCGGCTCTGGGTGGCCTGTGGCCTGACTGTAGAAAGAAAGCTGGGGGCTAAAATATGGTTCTTTACAGCAAATAAACCTGGCTAGGGATGCATCTCAGTGGTGGAGCGCCTGCCTAGCACGCTCAGGGTACCTGAGATCCAGCCCCAGTCCTGCAATGAGTTAATTCATTTACTAAGGTAAAATAAAGCTAAAAGTATTTTTTAAATTCAAGACAGCAAAAGTGGAATAAGCAATGGCAGCAATGGGCTGTGCTCCTGTCCCTAATCTGCAACCAATTAGGTGTATAATTGGGGCAATCACTTCATTTCCTTGAGCTGTTACTTTATTTACAAAATAAGAGGCTCATCCATCTATTGAAACTCTCAGGCTCCTCCTGCGGGGAGCTTGCCACTTCAGACTGGGATATTTGGGCCCCAGCGTCTCTAAAAGCCTCTCTTGTCCCTGGAGCTCAAGGTGAAATTAAAATAATCGGTGTCATCCTAGGTAGCCATGCAGAGTTGTGCGGGAGAGCTGGGAATTCACACTCAAAGCGCCGTTGTTGGCTCTATTGCGTTTTAATGATATTCGCCATGGTCGTAATTTATCACCACCTCGCTTTCCAAATAGATAGATTAGTGTAAGCCTGTCCATCCAGTGAGCTTCTCCCATCTGCAGACAGAGGAGGCACCCCGACAGCTGCGGATGGGACCTTTAGCTTGAATTATGTAACAGTCGCAAAGAAAGGCAGATAGGCTTTCTGAATTATGCTACTTGAGACTGGCATTACCAAGAGCTTCCCTATCCTAAACTCTCACCACACACAGCAAGGATGCCTTTGTCCCCAGGGCAGTTAATCCATGTAGCAAAGGGACCCTGTAGGCATTGCCAGTGATCTCAGGGTAATTGAGACCCGACAGCAGATAAATCCTGCAGAATCAGGACCACTTTCTCTCTCCAAAGCCCTAAAGTGAGGACCAGCTTTCCAAAAGCTGAAGCTCCTAAGCTTGTTTATCCCCTTTTGTGGCCCAGTCCTCCATCATCCTGGACCGCAGAGCCCTGCTCCCCGCGCCCCCGCCCCCGCCCCCCGCCCCCGCCCCTTAGTACTCATTGAGAGCAGTGGCCCCAGTTGGCAGCCCTAGCTGCATGGACTGCCGTCAAATAACACCCAGATGAAAACTGCAGCTGATGGCCGGCCTTTCCGGTCAGTGGCTGCTGTGCACAGCTCTCTCCTGGCCTCCAGAAGTTCAAATGCCAGTCCGATTTCACCCTGGAAGCGTCCCAGCCCAAACATGGAACAAAAGTTCCCTCTGACAAGCCTGTTTGGGTTCCAAAGTATGTTTTTATGCTTGTTGGCAAATAGAACCGTCACCAGCAACAAAAACAACACTGTCTCCCCTCCACTGAAGCGACTTCATTTCTTCACACTGGTTCCAGAGCTGGAGCTGGGCAGATAAATAATGTGAGCTAAGGGGCCCGGCCCAAGTCCTGACCTCCTGCCTCAGGGGAGCATGGAGGGGTGACACACAGACTTGTCTGAACTCTCAACGGCTTGATTCAAAACGGAAAGAGAAGAAAGTAACACGAGCTTCTAGTTAACCTATGTAGACACCCTACGGGGTTTTTTTTTCCTGTGTTTTCTTTATTCCTCGGGTTTATCTTTTATTATTTATTTATTTGTGTGCGGCTTTCGTTTGTCTTTAGCAACGGAGGACCTTCAACCCTCTACTCGAGCCCCCGCGTGAAGCCGGTTTCTCAATGCTCGAGATTAACCTGACATCTTGTGGCCACGCTGGGGATTTGCAAGTCTAGACAAACCGGACCCTTACAAAATACGGGGAAGGTTACAGAAAATGTTCTTTAAAAATATTTCCACGGTATTTTGTTTTAAGACATCTCGGGAAGTAACATAATATTTCTTGGGGGAAAAAAACACACCCAGGACCATATTTAAGCACCAAACAATTATTTGTCTCTCTCACTTGAACAAATCACTTCATTTTTAAGGCTGGTTTCTCATCTGTAAAATGGAGTTCATGATAAATATGATTGTTATACTTTTCTGAGGTTCTTATAAGATAAAGAAAATATCTTATGAGAAATATCTATGAGAAATTGGGGGTGGCTCAACTCTAGAGCCCACACTTGGCATGTGGAAGACCCTGGGTTTGATTTTCAACATCAAAACCAACATTTTAAAAATGACATTTAAACTTTTTATGCACATGGACATAAGAACACTAAGGACCCCTAGAGAAGTAGATTCCACACTTGCACTTGGTTAAAGCTTCTTCAAAAACTCAAAGCCTGTTTTGATGCCTATCCCAGATATAGCATACAGCCCTGGCCTCAGAATAGACAAAGAGAACAAATTCACACAGTCATATGCTTTCCTAAATATACCTACTGCCAAATTCTCTCCCTTGTGTTTTTGTGATGTAAGTACAGCCAGTTTTCCTTGGTGTTTACCTAGGGCCAGCAAGTGAACCATAAGGAACGGATAAGAGTCTTGGGACGTTGTTAAATCACACAGTGCCTGATTGGTAGTGGGGCTTGAGAATTTGGCTCTGTGTCTTCTGTTTCCAGGGCTGGGGGGTGGGGGAGGGGTAGTTCTTGGTGTGACTGAGGTGCTGGAGATCAAACCTCTGCTTTATGGGTGCTTAACATTTATGCGCTAAACATGTACTCTACCGCTGCGCCACACCCCTGCTTCTATGTCACCTTCTGGAAAAAGCCAATACAGCAGTCCCAGGAGCTCCTGGGTGTCTGTGTCCCACAGGGGTAAGGCAGGATGACTCATCAAAACACAAGATGGGTTTGGCTGTTGCTGCTCTGCAGCTGTGTGGAGGAAGCCAAGAACTCCTGTTGTCAAGTTAGACACTTGGTGAAGAAATGCACGTTTCGTAGACCTCCCCTTATGCTAAATTTCAGTTCTGCTAGTGTCAATGCCTACCCATCTACTGCTACCTCTAGGGTCAGTGCCTACCCATCTACTGCTACCTCTAGGGTCAATGTCTACCCACCTACTGCTACCTCTAGGGTCAGTGCCTACCCATCTACTGCTACCTCTAGGGTCAGTGCCTACCCCCCTACTGCTACCTCTAGGGTCAATGTCTACCCATCTACTGCTACCTCTAGGGTCACTGCCTACCCCCCTACTGCTACCTCTAGGGTCAATGTCTACCCATCTACTGCTACCTCTAGGGTCAATGTCTACCCCCCTACTGCTACCTCTAGGGTCACTGCCTACCCACCTACTGACAGCATTCAAGAGCACATAGTGTCTTCCTACTCACAGATGGCCTTTTCTCTGTCCTCTAGGCACTATATTTATCACTCATCTCCCTGGTACATGAGGTGACAGCAAGATCAATAGTTTTACACAGAGAAAAGTAGCACACCAGCCAAAGGGACGTCAGATCCTTGGGTGAATGGTGAGGACAGGTAACTCAGACTTCCAGTCACCTTCCCTCCAGGTTGGGCTTCCTGTACCACACTGTATAGGAGACTGACAGGACTGGGAAGCACAGCAAAGGGGAGGGTACCAGGACATGAGGGGCAGATGTTCAAAGAACATTATATGCTTGTCTAAAAATGTTCTTATGTAATTCAGTACAGTAAAAAGTAAAAGTAAAAGACTTGTAAAAAAAGGCAAAAATTGCCTGTGGATAGGCAAAGGTTGGCTGTTTGCAATAAAAACAGGGTTTCTACAGTCTGGCCATATTAGCAAAAGCAATCACACACCTGTCTCTGCGTTTGAGCACATAGATTAAAGGTGTGTACCACCATGCCAGGTCTGTTATTTATATTTTTATCCTCAATTCTGACTCTTGGCCTTTAGGGCCTCCTGGTGCCTTAGACCTGGCCATTCTCCGGCTGTGATTTCTTCCAAGTCTCAGAAGTAACAATTGTCAGCACTCTTTTTTTTTTTGGTTTGGTTAGGTTTGGTTTGGTTTGGTTTTGGTAAGAAACAAAACAAAAATGGTTGTGTACATAATTCTTTAGGACTTAGGTGTCAAGAGACTTCACAAGATCTGTGATCTCAGGGGAGATTAAACAGATGTGAACAGCTATAGAAATGGGAAAGAGGCACAAAGCAGCAGCATTCCAGGGTTTCCCAACACATCTTTGCACCCTGTGCAAGGCTTCCTATTGGAAGGGAAAGGAAGTCAGGGTAGACACTGCCCAGGAAGGAGACAGAGCAGAAGGCATCCCCACAGCATCGAAGGCCAGGAGACCCAGGCCCATGTACTAACAGTGGCTTGAGGCTCCTTTGGTCCCCACTAGCCCCAGAATTGGGAGCTTGAGAGAATGCCACCTGGGCAGTTTCAGGTGACATCTAAAACTGGGAAGGACCTTCAAGAATGTTTAATCATACAATTACACATCATACTGAAAATTGCCAGCCTACATATATGACAGCAGGGGCCCAGTTAAATAACTAAAAAAGAGATAAATGAGAGACTATGTTATCATGTCAACATAAAAACTATGTCTTCAGGGCTGGGAGCAGGCCACTTTGACTAGCGTACATAAAGCCCTGGGTTCCATCTACAGGCCCTTCAGTTGCTGGGCAGTGCTGGCACCTGCCTTTAATCCCAGCATTATGGAGGCAGAGGCAAGCGGATCTCTGTGGGTTCAATGCCATCCTGGTCTTCAAATTGAGTTTAAGGGCAGCTGGAGCTACACAAAGAAACCTTGCCTCAAAAAACCTAGGAGGGGAACAAGAGAAAGAAAGAGAAACTGACATTTTCATGATTCCTGGTTAAAAGAAAGAAAGAAAGCTAGAAGGGTACTCATACAGAAGACAAATAAGTCAAAAGAAATGTTTCCTCTGATTTGAACATTTCAAGATGTATATGTGTGTCTCAAAAATATTGTGTGGGCCAAACATAATGGCTCTTGTCTTTAATTCCAGCATTCAGGAGGCCAAGGCCAGTGGATCTTTGTGAGTTCTCCCTACTTAGTGAGTTCCAGATCAGCCAGAGCTACATGGTGAGACCCTGTCTCAAAAACAAACAACAAAATCACATGTTACCTATACATATGTCCACAAATATGTGTGTTAATTAAAAAGTAAATGTTGGTGAGGTGGAAAGAGGAGGCAGGAGGGCCACTGGGGACAGAATATGGTCAAAGCACATTATATACATGCATGAAAATATAATGAAGCCCAACACGCTACTAAAAGAGAAAAATATAACATAATAAATGCATTCAAAACTGTGTGTTTTCAAAAATTAATTTGTGACCTGGGGAAATCTCCTGTTGGATAGTCAAGAAAAGAAAAGAATTTCAAAATGTCTTTGTTAACACTAGTTTTTGTTTTGTTTTGTTTTTGGTTATTTGCCTGTTTTCGTCTTAACTCAATGCTTTTAAGGACCGGAAGGCTACAGTTTCACTACAGGTTATAACATTCTAGAAGGCCTATCCTTATTATCTGTCTACTTTTGCTTCCACATCATCTCAGACCCCTCTACCATGAGACAGCATTTTTAAAGCCGTGACACTTTGGGGTGTAGGAGTGTGTCTGTCTGCGCCCAGGCTGACTTGGCAGTGCTGTAGGAGCAGCAAGCAGGAGGAACGGAATGCTGCCCTCTGGCCAGAGTTGTTTGTGCCTGTTTAGACACAGCCAACATTTGTTTAGCAAAAATTTTGTTTACCACTTTTAGGGGGATGTCAGGTCTTGTTAGAGGAAAAGAAGGAAGGGAGGAGGGGGAGGGAGGGAGGGAGGGAAAGAAGGAAAGAAAGGGGGAAAGGAAGGAAGATTGGGGAGAGAAAGAAAAAAGAAAAAAAAAGAGAGAGAAAAAGAGAGGTAGGGAGATAGGAAGTCCTGAGAGGTAGGAAACAGTGTTTGAGTTGTCTCTTATGAAATGGGCGTGGAACTGGTAGGCCGTTTCTTCCTATTTCAACTTTGCATGGTCTTCGTTTTCTTTACCAAGAGGCAGAGGTGGAAGTTGGCAAGTGGATGTGTGTGACAGCCACGCTGGGAGGAACTCAGTAGTGTGAACACATAGCAGAAAGGAGCAGCTGCCCACTGGGTCCTCCGTGAATTACCTGGTGTGGATAAAGACGAGTGGGCTAGGAACTCTGGCTCCTCTATCTGGAGTCTCCCAAAAAGGGAAGGAATTCTGATGAAGGGTCCCAGCACATAGCAATGCAGTGGTTTTCAAGCTTCCCTGATGTCAGGTTTAAAGTAGAGTGAGGCTTAATGATGCGTTATAATCCAAAATCTGAGGAGGAAAGTCTCTTAGACTTCCTGGGTCAGCCAGGCAGTACATCCAGTTAGTGACCCATCACAGACACCCCCACCCCCACCCCTACCCCCAGTTCATCTTTTCAATTCAGACTGCCAACAAATAGGATCACATTGCCACAACATCACATAAGCAATGTTGGAGACCAGGGCCAGTACACAGAGTCCAAACACGTTACACGCTCAATGCCTGAGGAGTCCCGTAAAGTCAACCACGTCTTCACACTCCGGCACACTGCTGTGTAAAGAGAGCCCTGCTGACTTCAGGGTGCCGCTGGGCACCAACAGACTGTGGTCATTTGAGTGTAGGGTAAGAGAATGCGTGTGTGTGTGTGTGTGTGTGTGTGTGTGTGTGTGTGTGTGTGTAGATACAAGTATGCGTGGTGGTGGGGAGGAATTTGCGGTGTGGTGCATTGCATGTGTAGCATGGTAGTAAGTGTGTGTGGTGATATGTGGGTGTGGTGTATATGGTGTGTGTGGTGTGTGTGGTGTGTGTGATGTATGTGGGGGGGTGTATGTTATTTGCTTACCCAAATGGAAGAAAACTAGGCCAGGTATGGTAGTACACACCTATAATCCCAACCGTTGGGGTGTAGAAGCATGAGATGAAGAGTTCAAGGCCAGCCTGGGCTCCATAGACCCTGTCTGAAAAGGAAATGGGAGCTGAGAGCTAGCTCAGTGGGGTAAGACACTTGCTGCCAGCCTGACAGTGTGTTTGATCTCTGGGATCCACAGGGTGGAAGGAGAGAACTGATTCCTGCCACTTGTCTTCTGACCTCCACATAGGTGTTTTGGCATGTATGCATGCATGCATAGCTCACGTAAACACGATATAAATAAATACATGTAAATGTTTTAACTTAGCAAACTGGACATGCATGACAATGTCAGTGATACTTACCCTAACAGGTAGACCAAAGGAAATTATTATTATTTGTATGACTTCTGCGACTGTAAAACTACTTGGGAATCTGGTGTGTCTATGTGGGTACACATGCATGTGTGATGTGTGTGGTGCATGTATGATGTGTGTGATATGTGTATGATGTGTGTTGTGCATGACTGATATATGTGTTGCACAAATGATGTGTATAATGTGTGTGATATGTGTGTGATGTGTGGTGGGCACATGCCATGGCACACACGTGATGATCAGGGGGAAAACTTTGCAGAGTGAGTGCTCTCCCTCTGGCTTCCCATGGACTCACAGAATCAACTCCCGCCTCCCCCTGCCCCTGGCCCCTCTACTGGCTGATCTATCCAGTCCAACTCTGGGTAGACTTTTGAATCACTCCATTTCATTCCATCAATAACCTAATTGCTCTCCTACACATTTTTTTGTCTAGGGACTGAAGTTCAGAAAGAAGAGACCTGCTGATACTCAGCAGGCATTAAGAGGCCATGGCTCCCAGCATACTGTGGGACCAGGACCTCCGAATGATCTGCCTCCCCAGGGAGGTGCCCCTCCCACCATGCTCCCAAAGGGTCAAGGAAGGCTAAAGTAAGTCAAGCTTGTCACTGTTGCAGTCAGTATTGCTAAAAGCATAGTGCTGACACAGGCGCAGAGAGTAGGCAGGAACCCAGGACACCAAGGTCCCCTTCCCTTGCACCATGCCCAACCCATAACGCTTCTTTTAGATAGTTTTCTCTTGGAAGAGATTGTATTATGATCTCTGCCAACTTGACAGGATCTACGATGTCCTAGGAGAAATCCCCAGGCATGTCTGTGAGGAAATTTCTAGACTGAATTTTAGGCAGGAAGACTCATCCTAGCTATGATTGCACTATTCCTTGGGCACTCACTATTCCTGGGGTCTTAAACTGAATAAAAAGGAGAAAAGACACTGTGCAATAGCATTCGTTGCACTCTGCTTCTTTCATTATTTTATTTTACTTTCATGTGTATGGGTGTTGTGTCTGGGCACCACATGAAGTGCCTACAGAGACCAGAAGAGGGCATCAGACCCAGGAACTGGAGTTACAGACGATTGTGAGCCACCATGTGGGTGCTGGGAATTGAACCCTGACCCTCTGGAAGTACTCTTAACCACTGAGCTATCTCTCCAGCCCCAACTCTCTGCTTCTTGGTAGCAGCTGCCTCACACGCCTGCTGGCGTGACTTCTCCACCATCATGGACTGTGCACTGAAACCGTGAGCTAAAATAAAGCCACATACATACATAAACTTCTTCCCTTGCACGCATGCACGCATGCACATGCTTGTGTTGAGTAAGGGTGTATACACCAGGAGTGTAAAGGCCAAAAGAACTATCTCAGGTGTCATTCCTGGGGCCCCTGTACAGTTTCTTTGTTTGTTTTATATTTTATTTTGTTTTGTTTTGTTTTTGAGACAGGGTCTCTCACTGGCCTGGAAGTCATTAAATAAGTTAGGCTGGCCGGCCAGCAAGCCTCGGCTCCTGTCTCTGCCTCTCCAAACTCTAACAGGTCTAGAAACTGCGTTTCTAGAGGAGGCTGCTTCACCTTGCCTGACTTTTGCAAGTTTGTTTCCTGGCATTTCCCTGCTCTAGCCTCCTTCTGCCCGTCTGCGTGGTTCGGTGAATACAACAGAGAGGAATCAAAGCCGGATGCCAGGCATCACCTTCCAAGACCCACAGCCTTGCCTGCCGCAGGGCTGCCTGCTGACCTCGCTCTCCCCCAACCGTCGCTGGGCTGCAGCCTTGCCCATGACCCTGCCAGCCACTCACAGGTGCTGCCCACCTCCGGCTCCCTCCACGGCCTCTTAGATATGCCCAAAGCATCAGCTGGCCCTAGTGACTTTGCCACTGGGTATACTGGCACGCTGTCTGCGGCTTGAGGTTGCTCTTAAGACCCTGGGCCTCCCATGGGGCCTTGAGCAGACGAGTCCCCACAGGGTGGATAATCTCACCCCATTTCACAGATGAGAAACTGTGGCCCTAGGATCCCCCTGTCTTCCAAGAGGGAACAAAGACACAGAGTCTGCCAGAGCAGAAATAAAAGCCTCTCCTGGAGCCATGTAAGCTTTCGTAATCGGTCGTGCATCTTTTTACCTTTTGAAACTTTGTGAGGTTTATATATAGCCTCCATCTTGTCCCTCTGAACTCTGCAGGCTTGATAATCAGTCACTGGGCTGAACACCTGGAACTCTGTGGGGACCATCATTAGAAGGATGCGAGGCCAGGTGTGGTTTTGGACCAGAGACCTATTGGAATGGGGAGAGTTTCTCACTTTCCAAGTTTGCTCTGCTCAAGTTAAAACAATTAACCTCCTTACCCTTCAAACAACTGTTTGCAGCTCTCCAAGAGCAAAATAGTCAACCACAGATACAGCGTGCAAAGCAGAGGCCGCCCGGCCCCTCAGAACCTTCAGAGCAGCCAGCATGGTGCGCTGCTCTGACCCTAGCACCGGGGAGGTGGAGGCAGGAGGCTCAGACTTTCAAAGCCAGCCTCAGCTGTGTAGTGAGATCACATCCTGGGCTACAGGAAACCCAGTCTAAAAACTGTCCAATGAGGAGACAGGGCCAGACCTGTTCCTGGGGCCTCCTTCTTCTTTTCCTGTTCTCCTTTCTTTCCCTTCTTCTGAGCACTTCAACCTCCTTAAGCAAGCAGGGATTTTTCTCTAGTGCTGAGGTCACCAGGAGACTGTAGCAAAAGAGGGTTGACCACGGTTAGACCTCAACACCTCACTTGATGCTTTGCCAGACTGGCCAGCAGGAAGGGGAGGGCAGATGGCAAGATTAGTCCCAAGCGCTTGGGGTCTCAGCACTCTGAGTGATGTAGCTGTCTGCGCATCCCCCTTCTCAGCTGTGACACCTCCCAGGATCCACACCCTCCAAAGCCATTAGGAATATTAATATTTCCAGGAAATCACACAGCTCCTCTTACCTAATTCTTCAGCTTGCATGAGTCAAACACTTACAGGTGATTTTCATGCCCTAGTGACCTTGTTTAAGGCCCACAATAATCCTAGGAGGAAGTTTGTAGGATAAGCCTGAGAGTTAAAACTAAAGCAAATAGCACCGGGCCCACAGCTACCAGATGGCAAAGTTGGAGACCCGGTTTTACCTGACAGGTGAGTTCAACAGACCCAAGCTAAGGCCTTCTCTGATCCACGACCTCAAGTGTAGTTGTGAAGGCTTTGCCGGTGACTATGAGAAGCCTCAGCTATCCCTCGCCAAACACAGCCACATCTTCCACAGGCTGCTCTCTTCCTGAGGTGAAAAAGGAGACTGGGATGGCCAGCTGCCCTATGAAAATGCTGCTCATGGTTAGTCAGGCAGGAAACGAGAGCACAGGGAAATGTGAATCTCTGGACACTGTTGATGGGGGGTGTTGGCTACAATAATGTTAGGCAGAGTTTTCTCGATTATTCCCCAGGGTTCAGAAAAGCCTTCTTGGGCAGACAGACGCCCCGAGGAAGCTTATAGGGAGATGTACATGAAGAGCATCATAGAGTTGAATGTACTGGGACCAGAGTTGGGGCAACCAAGGGGTCCTTACTAGAAAAACAGACAAATCGACATCTATCTGTCAGAATGCTTTATGACAGACAGAAGGAAGAGCTATCTACAGCACGGAAAACACCGAAACCAGGCTGAGGAGCTCGCTCAGCCCATGAAGGTCACAACCCTGCAGGACTGATTGGGGACCCCAGGACCCCTGTTAACCCCAGACTCAGCTACAGCTATAACCCCAGTGCTGGAGGGGCGGAGTGGAGAGGCAGGCAGGCTTTTCTAAAGCCTGCTGGTCAGACAGTCTAACCAATTGGTGACCTTCGTGTTCAGCAGCAGACCGTGTCTCAGAAGATAAGGTAAAGAGTGGCTGAGAAGCCTCCCCCCCCCCCGAACCCTCCCACCCCCCCACACACACACCCCACAGTGTTGACTTCCAGCCTACATATGCACTTATATAGATGCAGTCCCACACATGTGCACTCACTACACAAACATATAAATACAACACACACAAACATCCATAAACCTCAAAATGACATTAGGCCAAACCCATGAGAAAAGGAACACTACAGTATAAGAGCATATATAACAACATTTACACAACTAGGCAAAACTGAGGAGGTAAGCACACATTTGTGCACTAGAAGGTGGATTGGAAAAAGCTGTGTGAAAACGTGGGTCTAGATCTTCTGGAGTGGGGCAGTGGGGTGATAGAATTTTGGAAGACTCAGGGAGACAAGAATTCATTATTTTAGGTGCTAAGGATGTGACTCGGTGGGTAGAGTTTGCTTAGCACCCACAGGGCCCTGGGCTCCATCCTCTACACCACAAAAAGAAGTGGATAAATGAATAAAGCCTTGTAAGAACGCTGATAATAACACGCTATGACTTGGTGATTCTGCGGATTAGATCCTGAGAGCTAAATGTGGGTGGGAAGTAGAGTTACAGACAGTCTTTGAGAAAAGATTCTATGGCTCTCCGAGCCAGTCCGCATGAGAGGAGTCGGGACTCCACTGACAGCTTCCAACTATTGTACCCTATTTTCCTGACGAAGACAGGCCTGTGTCTGTGTGGGCCCTGACCCCTACCTGATTCCCGCCCCGCCCCCTTTGTGTCCCTAGACTCGCTTACTACTATTTTCCGTAGTGTCATGCTCTGGTGACAAAAGGCCATGGAAAAAGAACAGAGATGCCCAGGTCAGGAAACATGAGCTTGGGTCCTGGCTCTGTTACTTGCTGGCTGTGTGGCCATGAGCAAGATGCTTCACTTCTCTCTACATACTGAGGATTTTGGTGCCTTTAAAAAGCCAGTTATGTTATATGAAGATGTTTTTGTTTCAATCCCAGGTGTGGAAAATGGGTTTGCTTCGGATTGTCCACAGCAACAGACAATTTGCCTTGTGTGTGCCCTGGCAAGAGAGCGATTCTGCCAGCTGAAGATGGTTTAATTCCGGGGGATTTTAGAGAGGGTATAAAAAGGCCAGAGCCACAAGAGAGGAGGCGTGGCTGTTCTTCCTGGCGGTTCCTGTTCCTGTTCCTGCTGTTGCTGGCTTGTCAAGTGGTTGTGAGAAAAGAGACAATAAGAAGAAATTGAAGACATCCTGACAAAGCAATGATGAAGTCAATGATTGGACTTGCCCCAAGGAACTCAACACCCCTAATCAGCAGGAAGTAGTCCAAAAAGATCAAAATGCCCCCTTTCCCCACTAACCTTCGGTCTCTCCTACCTGGTGTAGGGGTGTTGAAAGGTATAGGGGTGGAGAAGGGTGGCAGATATAAAATCCCCAATAAAAGAGATTTTTAAAAATACGCCAACATTTGTATGTTCCCTTGACTCATGGGAGGCCCAGGGTCTAAGTGCAACTGCCATCTGCTGATGTGGTACCAGTATTCCCAGCTGCAAAGGCACCAGGGTGAGAGCTGATGCCTCGGGCATGTCTGAGAGGCTGTGGGGGGAGTTACAGGTGGGCTGAGCACCTGCGAGTGGCTAGTAAGGGACACAAGAATGGCTCAGGAATCTCTCCAGTTACCCTTGCATCTGATCATCCTTTCAATGACTGCAGTCTGCGTGCGTGCATGTACACATGTGCATGCAACAGTAAGGATGGAGCTCAGGGTCTCCTACGTGCCAGGTAAGCACTCCACGCCTGAGCTACACTCACAGTGCCCAGGGAGCATTCTGAGAGCATCCTGGCCAGGCTGCCTGTGGACGGACAGAGTAGGAGGGGCTCCAGCACTGAACTGGTGAAGGGAGGTGGAACAACACAGAGAATGCAGCAAACATGGGATGGCAAGCTGCAATCAGGGTGCATGATGGGAATTCCAGGCCATGTGATTACTGAGACCAGGCCCCCCATGGAGATGAAGTGCAGGAGAAAGAGGTGTGTCAGGAAAAGACAGGGAAACTGAGGCAGAAATCGTGAATGTGACAGTTGGGGAAATAGAGTCAACAGGAAGTGTGAGGATGCTGGACAGAAGCAGGGGGCCTCAGAAGGTGGGGGGGAGGGACTTCAGCCCAGTACTGCTGTGGATTTTGTCCCTTCCTCTTTGAAGTCTGGTCTGGTAGCACTTTTGAGATCAGTTTCTTCACAAGTTTAAGGGGAAAACAAAAACAAAAACAAAAAACAGGGACAGAAGTTTCTGCCTGCTTCCTGTCAATGCCCTAAACAGCTGCTGAGCTGCCCCAGGGTGCAATAAAGATTCTAAACAGGATGGGAACAGGTGGGCCCGTCTTTCCTTACCTGGCAAATGGCAGTTTCAGAGGGTTGCCGCCAACCTGTCTAATCGGTTGGGATCCGGCTGGGCTCACTACAGGTGAAAAGGCTACGACGCAGAGGCTGAGGATAAGGAGACCTCCGCCCATCGGCAAGTGGCCTTCTCTGGAAACCCTGCTTTCTGTCTCAGGGCCGGACCTGTCTCTTACGCAGTGAGAGCTGTGCCTCGGCCACCACAGAACCATTTTCAGGCTTTAGCACCGTCTTCCTCGCCTCTTCCTGTTTACACCACAGAGAGGCTTCCAGGACTCACTGCAACGTCCTGGCCCCCTCGCTGGCCCAGATGTCATTCACCCTGGGGCTCTAACCCCTGGGACTTCACTCTCTGCCCTCCTTCTCTGGTGCTCCGTTGCATCATCGCACACCAGTAGGTCCTCAGATGGAGACAACCGGCCTCGCCACTCAGGAGCTGCAAACTACGGCCACCACACAGTGCTGTTGGCAACTGACTTTGGCCAGTTGCTGTTCGGCTCCAGCCTGTCCTGCCCAGTATGTGCCAGGGGCTCGGGGTGGGGGTGGGGGAGTCTTAATAAGAGCCATCTATGGTTCTATATCAAAGCAGCGCACTAGAACCTCCTGGAATGTTTTTCCCAGTGCTTAGACTCAAACCCAGGGCCCCACACATGCTAGACGAGAGTTCTAACACTGACATCCTCAACCCTGGAATCCTTTAAAAGCCATTGTGGTGGTTGCTTTTCCCGTTGCTGTGACATAGACATGACAAAGCAACTTTGGGGAAGAACAGTCCATTTGGGCTCACGGTCTGAGGGTATATGTAACG
>NC_140483.1:16787500-16885000 GCF_964271855.1 Acomys minous | reverse complement strand
GACAAGGTATCCTTGGCCATCCTGGAACTCACTCTGTAGACCAGGCTGGCCTCAAACTCAGATAGCCTCCCGCCTCTGGCTCCTGAGGGCTGGTATTAAAGACATGCACCATTCCAGCCTGGCGCCTTTTAAAGATCAAGAGCTAATTCTTATTTATCTCTGATCTATCTGCCTCTCCTTCATCAGAGCCCAGCACAGGCTCATGGATCAACAAACATGTTTTGAATGTGACCCACGGTGGCGACTGCCCAGTAGAGACAGGAAGTAGCCAGGACTGGAAGCAAGTGTAGGTTCTAGATTGTTTTAGTATGGAGCCACACTCGGCAAGTGTTTACTGGGCTTCTCCCACAAGCCAGGCATTAGTGTGAGTGGCTCAGGCTGGCCACTGAGCACATAAGCAAAGCTTCTGAGATCCACAAAACGTAAGCCTTCCCACACGGACTGACAGAGACGTGAGGAGTCCACGAATCCACTAGGAAGCGCTTGTCTCATTCCCTGCACCGCCCCACCCCCACCCCACTCCTGGCGGCTCCTTTCACGGTTCCGTTTCCTCTGCGATTTCTCTGTTTCTTGCTTCTAGAAGCTGTGAACCCAAGATCGGGCAGCCACGCAGGCCACTGGCCACGTGGTTTGTCATGCTATCGTGGCAGAGGTGCACAGGAGCAAATGGGCACACAAGGACAGTTTGCTTCCTACGTGTATCTGCTCACGGTGACTAATGTAGTTCTTGCTCTGTCACCTCAGAGAGAAACCACAGGGTAGAAGAGGGCATGGGAACAGAAAATACCTCAGGACTCCCATCTCTGAGAACGGAGACTTTTAGCATGGGGGCCTGGGGGCTGATTGGAAAGGCCATGTCAGAGGCATCCATCAGCCCTGTCAGGGGTTCTTTGCTGGCCACCACCTCTCTTGCTCCTGCTTTTCCCCCCAAGTCACTTCATCTCTTTCTCTTTCTCTCCAACAAGCCTGTCCTCCCTCCCTCTGCTGACTCAGTCAGTGGGTGTCCTCTTGGGCAGCAAACCACAAGAGACCTTAGAAGCGCCTGAGGACAGAAGAAAGATGGCTTGGAAGAGTCAGTTGAGCACTGGCTTCTCGAATTTACTGGGCGGGAGAGAAACAAATTCTACTCTAGCCCGTTCTGGGCGGAAAATGGTACATTGCTGCCACCTAGAGGCAGCCAGCCTCAAATTCAGAAGCCATGTCCCCAGCCTAAGGCCTGTGGTGGATAACCAAACCTTAGTGTGGCTGGGGAGTAGCCTGCTGTTTGCAAAAGCCTGGAAAGGGATTCGGGGAGATGCCTAGGCTAAGTCCCTGGACCAGCCTGGGCTTGTAAGGCCTCCCTCAGGAGCCAGCCATGTCAGTAATAAAATCTCCAAGGTTGGCCAGGAGGTGTCTCTTCTCCCATTTAGCCACTGAAATGTGTCCTACAACAGACTGCTCAGTAGCTCTGTGAGGAAAGGTGACTTCTGCCTCAGGAGAATGGAGACAAAGGGGAAGCACCTGCCACAGGGAGAGAGAAAAGAAGAAGAAGAAGAAGAAGAAGAAGAAGAAGAAGAAGAAGAAGAGAAGAAAAGAAAAGAAAAGAGAGGAGAGGAGAGAGAGGAGAGATGCTTGCCCACACCAGGTTTTCCTCTAATGGCCCTGGGATTCACAATGCTCCAAGAAGCAAATAAATAGGGAAAATAGAAACTGTCATGAAGACACCTGTCTCTGAATGCCCAGTTACTTCTGCCAGCAGCCGCTACAGGGCAGGATTTAGGTGCCTTACTGTTGTAATATGACATAATTTGTTTCCCTCTCTTTCCAAAAATGGAGTATACTTCACATCTTTCCCTGAGTCACTGAGTCATGGGAAGTTTACTGTTAGCTCTACTTCCTTCCTAATGACTAATGTTTTCTTAAAAGAATTTTTCAGATAGATGACTCAGTACGTGAAGGTGTCCGTGGCACAGGCCTGACTGAGTTCGGGCCCCCAGAATCCTCTTAAAGGTAGAAAAATATGACCTCTGGTACACTCATTGTCCAGAGGGGGGAGCAACACATGTAAGACGTCTACCAGAAGCTTGTGTAGGTTTTCAAGCCTCCTTGGGTAATACTCCCCAAAAGTGCAATACAGTATTCAAGTGGAAGATCTCCATGAGACAGGCGTGGAATCCTGTTTCGAACTAGGGCTGGAGAGATGATTCAGTGGTTAAGAGGGCAGGCTGCTCTTCCGTCAGACTTGGAGTTGAGGCCCAGCTATGACAGGATGCCTCACCATCATCACATCCTGGGACTCCAGAGTCCCAGGAGACCTGGTGACCTCTCCTGGCCTCCCAGGACATGAACGTGACACACAGCCACCCATGTAAGCAGAGCATCCATATACACGTAAAAGTTTTAAAGCTAAAGATAGAAAGGTGAACCTATTTCCTCTGCTTTCCGTTCCATTGGCTCCCACCCCCGAGCCTGGCTCCACGGCCTGCCTACCATCTTCTTTCAACCTCTCTCCCCCCCCCCCCCCCCCCGCAAACAAAACCAGAAGTTTGTCTGTTTCCTGGTGTCTCTGGAGCCGGACAAGCTGCTTTCTGTGGTGTTTTATTGTGGTGGTGAGGCATTTATGAGGCGCACCTTTGGGCATGCCTGTGAGGGCATTTTCAGAGGAGAAAGACCCGCTGCCAGTGTGGGAAGCACTGCTCCACAGGGGGGGCGGGGAGGGGGCTGGGGTCTCCTGAGGAATAAAAGCAGAAAAGCCAGCATCCAGGTGCCCTGTTCTCTGCTTCCTGGTCCTCTCAGATGTGAGCTAACAGCTTCACCCTCCCGAAGCCACAGCCAAGAGTGGCTCCTGTGACCATGCCTGCCTGCTTGGATGGACTGTAGCCCCTCCTGTCGCTCCTTACCGGTATGGTGCCGGTCCAATGAGTGAGTGCATCCCTAGTCTTCTTGGCGATGCTGGCATCCTAGGCCCTGGCTCCTTTCCCGTCACACCAGCAAAGGCAGTGTCCTGCAGACTCCTGCAGAGTAGCTGCTCATCTCCCGACCTTCTAGAGCGTGTACATTTCTGACCGTTGTCTCCACTTCCTGTCACAACAGTGCTGGTGTTCAACCTGATTGAGCCCAGGACCCAACGTTCTCCATCTCTCAGCTGCAGCAGCAATGCACCCCCTCTTTCTCCCGGGATTCTCATCCAGTCATATCTCCAGGGAGTATTCAGGTAGCTAAAAAAAAAAAAAAAAAGTCCTTCTATCTGAATGTACAGTCCACCCCTGTGTTAAAACTGTACCCAGGATTCATTTGCGTCACGTAGGGTGAGACAGCAGGGTTGGAAACAATTCTCACAAAGTAAGAAATTTCTTGTCACAGATTCAAGAAACATGAGGCATCAAGAGGCAGCAGGATCAGGGGAGGGCCTTCCAGACCATTGATTGAGCCTTTCTCTGGAAGGAACAGGAAGAGGTGTGGAAAGCTGAGGCTTAAATAATGGCATCAGCAGGCTCTGGGCTGCATGGGTGAGTCCTAGCTGTCTGGTCCCTGGCCCTGGTGGGATGGTTTTGGGCACACTGACCTGAGGTGTTAGGGTGGGAATGGGCTCTGGATTTGTTGGCTTATTATAAAAAGCTGTGCTACCAGGGGCCTCTGCTTCCTCTGTAGCCTCTCCAGGTTAAAGTTTCAGAGGACAGAACATGAAGGGCGATGGGGGATGCTGAGGCGATAGCTCAGTCAGTAGAGTGCTTGCAACACAAGCCTAAGGACCTGGGTTCAGATCCCCAGCATCCCAGTCCCCATCCCCCCACCTCCGCTCCCCCATTAAAAGCCAGGTGCAGGTAGGCACAGCTGCCATCCAGCTCAGGGAGCAGTGGGAGGCAGGAGGATCCCTGGGTCTTAGTAGCCAGCCAGCTACTAAGTGAACTCCAGGCTCGGTGATCTCCAAGATGAGTAAGAGAGTCTATTAAAATAATAATAATAATAATAATAATAATAATAATAATAATAATAATAATAATAATAATAAGACTGAGAAAGGCACCTATCATTGACTTCTGGTCTCCATATGCACACACAACATATGATGTAAATAAACAAATATATACACATGGGAAAATATGCAGGAAGAAGCTCAATAGCTCACTGGGCCCAACACCATGAGCGAGAGACAGACACAGACAGAAAGAGACACCCAGAATTAAACCCCTAAAACATAAGAAAATATATAAGCAACCTAACCCCTCCCACAACCTACCCCACTCTCTGATTCAGTCCCTCAGACCCCCAGCCTATGTGCACTGTGCTGGCTCTGGAAAGCTGACCTTGACTTCGTCTCACAGCTCCTTGGAGGTGTATATGGTCCCTTCTCATTTTATGAAGGTCCAGCACTTTCCCCTTTGAGCTATGGTATGTAATTATCGGCTTAGTTCAGTTCGAGGAGTCAGAAGAAATCAGTTCCTGACTAAGGTGCATGTTGCTTTCAGGAACATGGCTGCTGCAAGTCTTCTTAACCGGCAGGTGGGTGCTGGCTGCCAATGTGGAGGAAGGAGTTGGCTTTTCTGTCTTAGAGGGACCCAGGAAACTAGGATATTGATGGGTGTGGGCTCAAAGGTCCCGTGTGCTTATCTCCAGATGCCAGTCTTCAGAGCTCTTGACTGGGAAATGGCTACCCGCCGCGGTAGAGAGCTCAACTTCTCATTTTATGATGAAGCCTTGAGCTTGACCCCAAGCTTTGTCTATTCTTAGGCTACTAGAGGTGGCCTTTTATACAGCCCTGGCTTTCACACATATCTAGAACTTTGTGCAATGACATCGACAGTCTCCAAATCCCATTGCCCTAATCTCTACTCCCTGCCATGTTTCCCTAGTGCCCAGCGCACTTCGCCTGCTGCTGCACCCTCCTTCCGCTGAGGCACAATCTACATTCACTACTGGCAAAGATTTGACAACTGCACTGACTGCTGCTCTAGGACAGGCCTGCGCGGTGTCCATCCGGAAGCAAGTATGAGGTCCTCGTTATCAGTCCAAGATTAGGCAGCTCACCGCAGAACTTCATCTGAGCGTCTTCATAGAGTTCCTGGCTATTCCTGATGTCACCAGTTACAGATGGGTTCCCGGAGATGATGTCTGACCTGAGGGATACTTGTTACAGAGCTCTTGGGGTTAGCGCCCTTGGAGGTTGTCATGAGGATGACTGGATGGTGCGGTGGTATTGCCAAAGATTTCATCCATCCTACAGGACACTCTGGTCCTGGGGTGGTGTTCTGGTTCCATCTCTTTTGCTGTGATAAAACACTCTGACTAAAATCAACTTAGGGGAAGAAAGGGTTCGATCAGCATACAATCCCATGTTACAGCCATCACCGAGGGGAACTCAGGGTAGTTACGTGATTCCCACAGTAAAGAAATAAATACCTTCATGTCACCTGATTTGTTGACTTCATCCTCAGCTAGCTTTCTCCTGTCTTATATATATTCCAGGATGCCCTGCCTGGACTAGTGTCACCCACAATAGGCCAGGCCATCCTATATCAACTAATGGTCAAGACAGGTTCCCACAGACACGTCCACATGCAATTCTGATCTAGACAGTTCCTCACTAAGACACAGACCAAAGTGATGCTAGATTGTGGCAAGCTGACAGTCAAAACCCAACCATCACAGACGGTTCTTCAACGTTGCCTCAATGTGGCACAAGGGGGTCTTAGCGCTTATAGCCTTACAACTGAATACGGCCCCAGCCTGTTTTGTTTTCATTTTGCTTGAGACAGCCACCTGCTAAGTTGCTCAGACAGGCCCTCCACTTGTGATCCTCCTGCCTCAGAATCTAAACAACTGAGATTATAGACTTGTGACATAAAGTCTGGCTTCTCCAGTGTTCTCAACAGGAGAAAGGAACCTGAGGTTTTGAGTTGCTTGTGAGCCCTGTGCAGTTTTATTTGGGAAGGGCATGATCTAGCTTAGCAAATAAAAATACAGATGCTGGAGTTTAATCCAAAGGAGTTATAAGTGCTAAATAAGGAACAAACAGTTTTCAGGACAAGTATATCCTAGTTACTGCGTGCCAACCTGTGTTTTTACCTGACAACCCTGTTGTAGTTTCAAGAGGGACTGCTTGGTTTTATAAAGGAGGAACAGCATTGTGACTGTCTGTGACAATTGAGCCCAAAGTCTCAAGAAGAAGAAGAAGAAAAGAACCATTGCAAAGAGATACTAACACTTAAGTTAAACAACCAAAAAGTATGGACTGCTCAAGTAAATAATAATAAAATTTCAGTGGAATTTACATGACAAGTTAGAACAACAGGCTTGGCCGGGCAGCCAAGAGAATCCAGGGCGAAGCGTGACAACTGTGCACGTTGGTGTCCAAGTGAGCAAAGGGCACCACTAATGTTGACCTGTGGTTTTAGAACCAGAAATGTTGGGCAAGCGTCCATCATGATGAACTTTCTATGGAGGTCTGGCAGGAAGGGAGTTGGCCTTGGTTGCAGCAGACAAAGAAGGGCCCCAATGCAAGTCCTGAGGCACCCAAGTCACAAGTGCTTGCAGACCTCTTGGGGGCAGCACAGCACGTCCCAATATGTCCATCTGGATGCTATCAAACCACAGTAGGTAAAACAGGGACTACAGAATTAGAGGCTGGGGTTGTAGAGCAGTGACAGAAAACTTGCCTAGGATGCTCAAGGACCTGGGTCCCATCCCTAGCACCACAAAGCAAAACTAAACCTGGCTGGAGGATCCAGCTGCTAAGGAGGATCCCCTGAGCCCAGGAGTTCGGGTCTAGTCTGGGCAATACAAGGCCCAGTGCCCTTCCTCCTTTCTGTCATGTTTTCGTTCTTTTTTTAAAAAAATAAAATAAAAACAATGACATTCAACCTACAAATCCTCTGAAAACATAAAATTTCTCTCAGTAAATAAATAACTGAAGTATATTCAAACACATCAAGGGGCAGTCTGATTCCTAAATACCTCAGTGGTGTTCCCACGCTCCTGATGTCATGTATTTACTGTGGAAAACAAGCGTTGTTTGAAGATCTCATTTTTATTGTGTGCAAATCCCATTCCACCTCGATATTTAAACGTCGGCAAGAATCCAGGATCTGAAGGCCTAGAGAAATGACTCAGTGGTTAAGAGCACTGGCTGCTCTTGCACAGGACTAGGGTTCTGTTCCCAGCAGATGGCGCAGTTATAGCTGTAACTCCAGTTCCAAGGGATCTAACGCCATCTTCTGGCTCCCTAGAGTAGAGTACATGGTGTCCATGCACGCTGCCGACAAAATACTGATACACAAAACAATTATAATAAATAAAAATTTAAGACAAAGGAGGATAGGCTCTGACTCAGAAGGAGCCACATGAGCTTGGGAAGTCGCTGTTGTTTCCTGTCCCTGTTTGCCCTAGCACATGGTGAGGTGAAAATGACCCCTTGGTCTCCAAGCTGCTTCTAACTTGTGCCTCTGTGACTCACTGAGGTTGTGTCTTTGGACGGACAGTCCTACACTGAGGAGGCTGCCCAAGATCTTCATTTTAAGTGAAGTCCTGGGAGTACAGGTTGGTGGTGGAAGTATAGGAGATGGTGGAAGTTTCTGGTTTCGTTAAAAACTCAGCTGGAGCCGGGACATGGTGGCACACACCTTTAATCCCAGCACTTGGGAGGCCGAGGCAGGTGGATCTCTGTGAGTTCCAGGCCAGCCTGGTCTACAAAGCAAATCTAGGACAGCCAGGGCTACACAGGGAAACCCTGATTCAAAAAAACAGAAGACAAAACAAACAAACAAACAAACCTCAGTTGTGTCGTGTGATGTTTTCCTGGAAACTGTCTTGTGAGAGGGCATGTGATGTTTTGCTGAAAACAGACATGTGAGAGGGTACATGATGTTTAGGCAAAACATAAATAGAACCCACCAACAGTTAGACCATGCTTTTGTGTTGCTACATTGGACAACACCTCACTGGTCTTCCTTGGTCTTTGCATCAAAGAAAGAACCATTCCAGAAAATTTCTCATGGTGCTGAGTCTGGCTGCTTTCTCGGACGCGTACAAATTCAGCAGAGCCTTGATGTTTCTACTGGATTGTGCCACCGCTACGGATTTGCGTTGCTGTTTTGTGTTTACAGTTGGACTGCACTACTGATATCCTGGCAATTCGTCTAAACACGTCTACAACACCTTTGTCTTCTTAACATTCTTTCTCCCCTTCCTCTGGTCCTGTGGGTTGGAAGTGAGGTTTAGGTGTTTAAGAGCCCTAAATAAAGTAGGTTGTGATCAAAGCCTACAGTAGAGTGCCCACCTACCATATGCAAGGCCCTGGGTTCCCTCCCCAGCACAAAAAGTAATTATACAGATGATAAATAGATCTATTATTATCATTAATAGCTCAGTGTTGTTGCAGGATATTGGATCCCGTTGTGAACCCTGAGATCATTAACAGTAAAACCCCGTTTCTTGTTTGGTGTGGTTGAGCCCTAACACACACCATTAATCCAAGAACTTTCTGTTTATTGTAAACAGGTGATTATTGTATGATTCCGCCAGCTCTAGCACACACCTTTAGTTCTAGAGTTTTCTGTGCACAGGATTTAATAAAGTTAACCCTAGGTCAAGAGGTGGAGCAAGAAACCAGCGGATATGGATTGAAGAGTAGAAGTGCCTTTGAGTTGAAGGGTATTTAAGACACCACGGATAAGAAGGGCTTTTTGAGCTTTGAGCTAGCAAGCTCTTTCTTTGGCTTTTCCCCCTGGGCTGTCAGCTGAGCAAAAGTGAGCTTTTGGGGCTTTTCCTCTGAGATGTGAGCTGAGTACGAAGGTCAGCTGGGGGCTTTCTCTGCCTCTCTGAGTTAGCAGGTTTTCACCCCAGCATCTGCCTCCTGAGTCTTCATTGGTAAAAATCAAACGTTTGGGATTTTCATTTTTTTTTAATAACAACACATCATGTTCCCATGTATTGGAAAACAAAAAAAAAGAAATCTTAAACTCCATGGAGGGCCTGGAATTCTGTCCCTCCCTCCTCTGCATTTTGTCTGACTTCAAGCACAGTAGGAATTTCAGATTTTTAGGAGCAACTCAGACCTAAGCCAGTATTAGTGCAAAGCTAGACTTCCTGTATCAATAATCATAAAATAATCTCAGACTTGACACTTGACTCTCCTTTTGCGTCTTGCAAAAAGGCCATTAAATCAGATTGACCATCTTTAGAGTTACTAGTAGATTTTTTTAAAAGTATATCTATCAACTCTTTGAGAATTTCATACAAAGTATTTTGATCATATTCATTCCCAACTCCTCCCACCTCCCCATCCCCCCTTTTTTAACTTTTTTGTGTGTGTGTGTGGGTAGCCAATCAACTCCAAGCTGTGCTACCCATATACTCCGGGTGTAGGGCCATCACAGGAACACCGGTTGACTTACCAGGAGCCACAACCTCATAGGAAATAGACTTTCCCTGCCCTAGAGGCCATCAACTGTTCGTAGCGCTTCAGTTGGGTAGGGGCTCGTGAACCGCCCACTTTCATAGCATCTGGTTTGAGCTCGTGCCGATATTGCACAAGAAAATACAGCAGCCGTGAGTGCAGCCGTGCTGTCAGGCCCAGAAGACCCTGTTTCATTCTTGTCCTCCCCCTTGCACATCCTCCTCCAAAGTGGTTCCTGAGCCTCAGGGGTTGGAGACGTGGGGGAGGGGTGGTAGAGATTTCCTGTTTGTGGCTGAGCCCTTCACAATCACTTCCTCTCTGTGCTTTGACCACGGTGAGTTTCTCTGGTAACCACCTTCTGTGCACACACAGACACACACACACAGACACACACACACACACACACACACACACACACACACACACACACACACCCCTTCTCTGACGAGGTCCGGGAGCTGCAGTACTCCCAGTTCAGAATCTCAGCACATTATTAGCTACTGAGAAGACCTTCACAGAGGGACCTCAGCACATACTGAAAAACAGATAGATGGGACAAGACCGCCCTAAGTGTAAGCAACATCAGGAAACTGTGGGAAACATTCACAAGTGAGTCAGAGATGACCAGAGGCTATCGACTTCCTTAAAAACGTCCCTTGGAGGCTTAAAAAACAGAGTTTTTCTGCCAGGAAAATGTACCACAGCCGAGACTCAATCCTGACTCAAAGCTCACTGACTAACCAGCTTTCAGGACAGCTAATGAGGAGTCCCATTGAGCCAGCTTCCCTGCAACACACACACACACACACACACACACACACACACACACACACACACCCGACTAGACATCATTTCCTTTGTCCTCTCACCTTTTCAGGAAGGAAATCCCTGTGGTGGGTGTCTGGAGAGTTACAAAGTTGAGCTGAGAGATCTCTTTATACCTCCCCTTCCCCATCTATAAAATGCTGAGGATTAGGACTGAGGATGTAGCTCAGTGGTACAGCAGGTACTGAGCTCTGGGCTTCAACATCAGCACCAGGAACGAGGAGGTGAGAATCAAATGCCTCAATATGGCCTCGTGGGATGGCATATGCCTACCATTCCAGCACTCTGGAGACTGAGGCAGGAGAACCACAATGTCTTGGGCAATGTAGTGACGCCCTATTTCAAACAAAGAAACTAGAATATTTATTCTAAACTATACAAGGTACTAATAACAAAATCTACTATAAAATGGCTGTTCAATCAATGTTGGCAGCCACCACCATCATATACTGAAAGGCTTACCATGATCTTGCTTTAAAAAAAAATGGTATAAAGTGTGGTCATTTTTCTCCATCTATTTATTTACTTTACATCCTGATCGAAGCCTCCCTCCTCTCCTCCCAATCCCCCAACACACACACACACACACACACACACACACACACACACACACACACACACCTCCTCTCTCTTTCTCCTCCGAGAACGGGGAGGTCCCCCATGGGTACTAACCTGCCCTGGCACATTAAGTCACTGCAGGACTAGGCACATCCTCTCCCACTGAGGCCAGACAAGGTTGCCCAGTTAGGGGAACAGGATCCAAAGGCAGGCGTCAGAGTCAGAGAGGGTCCCTGCTCCAGTTGTTGGGGACCTCACATGAAGACCAAGCTGTGTATCTGCTACGTATGTGCAGCAGGCCTAGGAGCAGTCCATGTGTGCTCTTTGGCTGGCGATTTAGATTATGAGCCCCCATGGGCCCAGGTTAGTTGCCAAGGTCTTGCTTTTTGGCCTAACTTCCTTCTCTTGGTCCATCCTACAGCCCTCACACAGCAGCCACACAATATGTCCCATATATAGTGACAAGAGATAAACTGTGTCTCTTAAAAAAAAATCTATATGCTGAAGTCCTACCTGAAGATACTTCAAAATGTGGCCTCATTTAGAAATAGGCTGTTGGAGATAGATAAAGTTGGTAGGGTGGACCCCTAATCTAAAATGGTGTCTGTCGTTAAAAGGAGAAATCTGATCATAAAGGGGGAGAGGGGGAAAAAAAAGACAGGGGCAGGGTGGAGAGAGAGTCTGAAGAGACACTTTTGAAGAGAAAGGCAGAGATCAGAGTGGCAGGTCTATTAAATGTTGTGTACCTGTTTGCTCTGGGTTGGGCATGACCACCGCCATCTTGAATCAGTGCATTGGTGACCACTCATCCTGGATGAACCCTATTGACGTTCTCTCAAGGAGAGAGGGAGGAGGCTCACAAAGTTTACAGAGCTCCTGGCATTCATGAGCCTTCACGCCACCCTTAGGAAAACCTATCATAGCTATAAACAGGGTTAACAGCTGGCTGGGGCAGGACTTGGTGAGACTGTAGCTGTCATTCAGGAAGCCACCCACATTTCTGTTATTAACCTCAGTGAACTTGTGCACACCCAGATGGACATGAGGGTGGGGATCCTGTCTTTGGTATTTTGGCACCCTCTCTGGGGGAGGGTGTTAAGGAGATAGATGTTTCTTTCCATTTCCCTTAGGGAAGTCAGACAGGCTCTTCCTGGCAGCCTGTGTCAGGACCAGTCTTGCCCACATTGTTTCTCCAACTGTAGCTTCTAGAACTGTGAAATGACAATGTCCCTTAGTTAAGTCCCCAGCTGTGGTACTTTAAAACATTGACCTAGGAAATGAACCCACTGGCACATGGCTTGGCTTTTCTTAGCTCTGTGTTCTGACAGGTCTGTGTTTCAAATGCCTATTCAGCTGTTTGAGCTATCTCCAGTCAGAACGAAGTGACTCAGCGATGGGGTGGCCCTGAGACAAGGAAAGAGAGAAAGAAAACTGGTGTGGTGATGTGGCACTTGGGCGACCGAGGCAGGTGAATCACCATGAGTTCAAGGTGTAATGAGTTCTACGACACTCAGGACAACAAAGTAAAATCCTGTCTCAAACACCCAACCTCCCCCATTCTCGTTGCTGTCTGTATGTGCCCTTGATAAAATGGCTCTCACCACATTTTTCAGCTATCCTTGTCTACTCACTAGAGTATATTGTATTTCTTATATTTAAAATATATTTCTATTATACAAGTTATAAAGCAGAACCCAATTTTCAAAGTTTATTTATTTATTTATTTATTTATTTGTGTGTGTGTGTGTTCGCATGTGCATGTGTGTGCATGTGTGTGTGCATGTGCGCACGCATGTGTGTTTGTACACGCAGGCACCTATATGTTTGCAGTGGATGCCGGAAGTCAGTGCCAGGTAGCTTCCATGTTTTCCTCTATTGTTCTTCAGCTTATAGTGTATGGGTGCCTAGAGAAGCTTTAAAAGGTCATAAAAGGGGGGGGGGGGGCTGGAGAGATGACTCAGCGGTTAAGAGCACCGCCTACTCTTCCAAAGGTCCTGAGTTCAATTCCCAGCAACCACATGGTGGCTCACAACCATCTATAATGTAACCTGGTGCCCTCTTCTGGCCTGCAGGTAAACAAGCAGACAACACTGTATACATAATAATAAAATAAATCTTTTTTTTTTAAAGTCATAAGATCCCTTAAAACTGGAGCTACAGGAGGTTTTGAGCCACTTGGCATGGATGCTGGGAACTGAATATGGTCTGTAAACCACTGAGCCATCTCCAGGCCCAACACAGCTCCCTCTCTCCCTCTCTCTCTCTCCCTCTCTCTCTCTATGTTTTTATTTATTTATTACATCCGAGTCATAGCCCCCTCCCTCCTAGTCCCACCTTCCCTCCCACACTTTCCACCCCTATTCCTCAGAAAAGGGGAGCCCCTCTACCCACCTACCCCACCTCACCAAGTCAAGTGACATCAGGACTGAGCATGTCCTCTTCCCCTGTAGCCTGGCAACGCAGTCCTTACCTTAAGCCGTCAAGGAGCCTGGGCAGTACTAGCTGGATGCCCCCCCCACCTCACTACCCCACCCCCTCCCCACCTGCTGACAATCATCAGCTGTGTGGCAGACAGGCTCTGATGACTCCGCCCTTGGCCCTGCCCACCTCAGTTCTCTCTGGGTTCCTACTAGACTGGACACTGAGTTGTTCTTCGCTAACTGGCTTCTTCTCTGCCTCTGCCCCCACTGATGCTCTCTGTTCCTGCTTTCCTCCTTCCTCTCCAGGGTGCCCCTCACACGTATTCTGTAGCAAGTAATTACCCCAGGTACTCATCAAAACCATGGTGAGGTCAGTATGGATGGACATACTTCTCTGTTTTACATAAGTGAAGACTGGACCTTAAAAAATAAATAAGTTTTCCAGCAGGTGATGAGCAAACCCAAGTTTGTTGTGAACAAATTCTGCTTCAAAAAATGTTTTTTTTTTTTTAATTAACAACTTTTAGAACTCAGGGCTGACAAGGTGGCTTGAAGGTTCAAGGCACTTAGCTGTTAAGGCTGACAGCCTAGTTCAATTCTTGGCAACCACATGTTGAGAGGCGAGAACTGGCTTTTTTTTTTTAACATGTGTAGGTTTCATTCTGTGTGTATGTCTGTGCACCATGTATGTACTTGCCCCCACAGAGAACAGAAAGGTAACCCCTGGAACTAAAGTTCTAGACAGCTGTGGACCACCATGTGGGTGTTAGGAATCGAACCTAGGTCCTCTGGAAGAACAGCCAGTGCTCTTCACCACTGAGACATTTCTCCAGCCATGAGCACCGACTTGTTCTCCCCACAGATTGTCCCAGGGTACCCCAGACCCATCGCAGCCACACCTCTATTCCTGCCTGGGGCTGGGGAACTGTTTGAGCCTCATCTCCCTGGCCTTTGGAGAGACATAGATTGTGTCAGGCTGTCCAGCTGTGGCTTTCTCCCTGCACGTGTTTGTACATGGTCTTCTTCGGTCAATCTGCCTGTTCACAGCTCATTTCAGGGACCATCTGGAGGGTAGAGGCTAGCCTTTTCTTTTGCTACTGCAGGTGTTGCAAACAAATGACAAGGCCCATATTTAAGCATACAGCTTGGTCAAGGGTAGCTAACGTACAGCCACCACCATTCAACAGAGTAATCCCCTCGCCAGAGCTTGCTGGTGCCTCTTTCATAGGTGATCCCTTGTCCAGACCAGTGACGAGCTTTCTTTTCTTTTTTTTTTTTTTAAATATTTAGTTATTATTTGTTCAGTATTATTCTGTCCATATGCGTGTCTCCACTCCAGAAGAGGACACCAGATCCCATTATAGATGGTTGTGAGGCACCATGAGGTTGCTGGGAATTGAACTCAGGACCTTTGAAAGAACAGACAGTGCTCTTAACCTCTGAGCCATCTCTCCAGCCCAGAGCTTTCGTATTAGTACAGGAAATTCGTGAAGTGTGTAGTCTTGCCTTCTCCATTTCACTTCTTTCAACTTAGTGTCTGTGAAATGCATCTCTGTTGTCATGCGTGTTAATATTTTATTCCATTTCATTGCTAAGCCATAGTCCATACTTACAGTAAACTCCAGTTGTTCGTCTCTCCTTGAATTCATGGCTGTTGTGTTGCTTGCAGTTTGGGACCACTATGAGTAATGCTATTATAAATATTCATGTGCTTATCTTTGCGTGAGCATACCTTGATATTTCTCTTGAGTAAGTACCAAGGGGTGGAACTGCAGGTCAATTGCAAGGTCACATATTTAACCTGAGTCTGCCTTTACAAGAAGCTGCTGTACTATTTTAGCAGCTATTTATTTCTGTTTGCTCAGTATGCTCATCTTTCATTTCCTTTTCTTATCTGATTACATTGGCTAGGACACTCAGTACAATGTTCTGTAGGAGTGTTCTTGATTTTAGATAAATGACATTGGCAGGGTTGGGAGTGTAGCTTGGTGGTAGAGGCACGCTGGGCATGTGCAAGGTCCTGGTTGCCGAGCAACTACAGGGATGGGATCCACAACTGCTTTATAGGTGTTTGAAAATGTACATGCTCATAGGAGGAAAAAGGTCCTTTCTTTCTTTCTTTCTTCTTTCTTTCTTTCCTTCTTTCTTTCTTCTTGGCCTTCCTTCTTTCCACTGCAAACATTTTGCTTTTTTTTTTTTATTTTACTATTGAGAAAGGACCTGGCTATGCTCCCCAGGCTTCCTCCAACTCCTGGGCTCAAGTGATCCTTAAGAGAGATCGCTCTCTCTCCTTCCTGCTCACCTCCTGCGCCACTTCTGCTTCCATGCTACCTCACTTTGAGCTATTGAACGACACACTGGGGTGATAATTGCATAGACAATAGTGTTTGCTGATGGCTTTGGCTAATTGTTCTATCACCTGCCAGGAGGTAGCTACCGAACACACTGGCAGCAATTTTAACATTGCTTATGTCTTTCATTCTGTTGTGTTTTGCTTCTGTGTCTGAAAGTTCCTCAAAGCATACACAAATATATTTTTCCTGATTTATTAACCATCTTATCAGTATTATTGTTATCACACTTTGGCTTTTTAGGTCTATTTTATCTGCTAGTTATATGGCTATTCTGGCTTTCTTATGCTGACTGCTGGCATGGTAGACAGGGTCTTGCTTTTCTCTTTGTGTATTTTATAGTTAAGGGGAAGTCTTCTGTAGAGAGCTCAGTAAAGATTTGTGTGTTCCTCCTGTGAGACCGTGAACCAGATGCTTGATCTTTGTTTCTTGGCTCTTGTGATATTCAGTCTTCATGATCAGCCTGACAAGATTTGGGATCGTTGTGGGAACTCACCTCTGAGCAGATCTGAGGACATCTCCACCTCAGAGTGGGAGGCCCTGTTCCATAAACTGAGGTATGGCGCTCTCGCTCTCGCCCTCTCCCTCTCTCTCTCCCTCTCTCTCTCTCTCCCTCTCCCTCTCCTCTCCCTCTCCCTCTCCCCCCCCTCTCTCTCTCTCTCCCTCTCCCCCCCCTCTCTCTCTCTCTCCCTCTCCCTCCCTCTCTCTCTCTCTCTCTCTCTCTCTCTCTCTCTCTCTCTCTCTCTCTCCTCTCCTCTCCCTCTCCCTCTCCCCCTCTCTCTCTCTCAACAGCATCAAAAGTCAATGATAAAATCAGCTGTGCCTATGTAGTAAAACTTCCATAGGCATTCAAAGATGTGAGGTGTGGGGAGTGTTTGCATAGCTGAATGCATAGGTACCTGAAGGACAGGGGTGGGGTAGGGGGTGCGGGGGTGGAGGGTGGGGGTTGTGCCCTTGGAGTGGGGATGGAAGCTGTGCAGCCTTCCCACATGCCTTGCTCCTCCCTCTGGCTATTTATCTGTACACTTTTAAAAACCCTTTGTAAGGTGGCCATTTCTCTCCTAGCATTGGTCCATTCTGGTTAGTGGCAGCTGCTCCAGTCAAGAGGGGCCAGGAGCAGCCAGGTCAGTGGCTAGTGGGATGCAGCGCTCACAGGTGTTCGTGATGACTTTACCCCTCAGTCCCAAGCCTTTGCTCAATGGACTGACAGGAAGGACAGTGATGGTGAAATTTGAGTGGGGAATGGAGTCCAAGGGCTACCTGGTCTCTGTGGACAGCTACATGAACATGCAGTTTGTGAATACAGAAGAATACATAGATGGGACATTGTCTGGGAGTCTGGGTGAAGTTCTGATAAGGTGTAATAATGTCCTTTATATCAGAGCCATTGAAGAAGAGGAGGAAAATGGGGAAATGAGAGAATAGCATCTTTGGGGGATATATATATATATATATATATATATATATATATATATATATATATATAATAAAGTTTTTTCAACTTGAAAAAAAAGCCTTTATAATAAATCAACAAATGTACATATGTGTTTCCCAAGTTCTGTGAGCTGACCTAGCAAATGAATGAAACCTGAGGAGAAGTTGATAGAAATCCCAATTTGCAGCTAGCTGGTCAGAGTGCAGGTGATGTCAATCAACCCAAAGTCAGAAACTGTCCAAAGTAAAAAGACTTTCCTGGAGGCGGTGAGTCTTAGGAATGTCAGCTTGTGAGAGTCAAGGTCATGTGGTGCTCCAAAGAGTCAGTTTCCCAGCTGGCTGTGGTGACGCACCCAGTGCTGGAGGAGACAGAGGCAGGCGGTTCGCTGTGAGTTTGAGGCCAGCTTGTCTCCAGAGTGAGTTCTAGGAAAGCCAAGGCTACACAAAGAAACCTTTTCTTGAAAAAACAAAGGGGGGGGGGTCAGTTTCCCAAAGTCGGCAGCAAAAGTGGGGGCTTCTGGGGGTCTGTTGGATGTTGAGAAGGAACAGGCCAGGCAAGCAACAGAAGAGGAAATAATGTCTACACAAGATGAAGTGTCCGTAAAACAGAGGTCTAAGGGCGACTCAATGTGCATCGAAACGTTTCAGGCACGTCATTGCTGTGGATCCCAGTTGCCTGCAGCCAAAAGCTAGAGGCAGTAAAACTCTACTCCCGCAACAGTGGGAATCTCCCAGGCCCCATCGGGAAAGCTCTTTCAGTGTTATTTCCACTGTAAATTTTCTTTTCTTTTCACAGTGGGAACCTATTAAGTGTAAATGGTGTCTGAAGTAGGAGAGTTTTATGGGACTGGATCTGACACTGTCCTTGCTAGTGTCACAACTGACCTGAATCACAAGATATTGAGCTGGTGTGCACTGAAGAATTTCCCTTAAAACATGAGCTGGTAGGAAGAAAATCCACAGACATCTTGGTGACCGTAGGATAATGTGATTCGGGAGTAAAATAAGAAAGACAATAGTGGTTTTCTTCTATCTCTTCTCTGCCTTTTGACTAGAGTGCTTAGTCCGCTAGTATTTAACATATATATGTTAATATATTTAAAAAGGTTAGATTTATATGCTAATATATTTACATATATTATGTAATATGTGTTAATATAAAACATGGGTATATGTGTGTGTGTGGTTAGGTTTGTGTGTGTTTGTGTTTTTTTTTTTCTTCTATTCTTTATTCCTCTCCTCTTGCATTTCACCCACTTTGGAGGGAGTGAAATAGTCTACCTTTATCAACAGAGAGCATTCCAGACCCACAGTGGATGCTGAAAAGCTCAAAGAGTACTGAGCCCTAAAACTTAGTGCCTTTTCCATCTTGACAAAACTACAGTCCCTGTAGCTGCAACTTGCAGTCTGAGGCATGACAGCAAGCGCAGCACAGGTATGGCCTCCTGGCTGAAGAAGATTCATTCTTAACACAGATTTAGCAATCTTAATGTATTTTTTAAAGGTCTGTGTGTGTCTCTATGTGTGTGTGTGTGTGTGTGTGTGTGTGTGTGTCTGTGTATATGTGTGTGTGTCTGTGTGTGTCTGAGTATGTATGTGTCTGTGTGTCTGTCTGGGTATGTCTGTGTGTGTCTGTGTCTGTGTGTCTGTGTGTGTGTGTCTGTGTGTGTGTGTGTCTGTGTCTGTGTGTATGTGTGTGTGTCTGTGTATGGCTGTGTGTGTCTGTGCATGTGTGTCTCTGTGTGTGTCTGTATCTGTGTGTCTGTGTGTGTGTGTGTGTGTGTGTGTGTGTGTGTGTGTGTGTGTGTGTGTAGGTATCCTCAGAGGTCAGAAGAGCACTGAATCCCTGGAGCTGGATTCAGGTGCTCATGAGCCACCTGGAAAAACAGCAAGTACTCTTAATCTGAGCCTCTCTCCAGCATGTAATGTACATTTTTAACAGTTTCTTTGTTAGGTCTTTTCACATAAAGAAAGGGACTTACTACTTCCTCTTGACTTATCTGAACTGCCAGTGTCACTATTCTGTTCCTGGTCGCCACTGTTATCTGAGCACAAGCACAGGACGCCGAGCCAGCTGGTCTAGTAACTGAAGTCTAGATGACTAACGTGTGGGTGGGGTACCCAGCTTGGCCTTGCAGACCAAGGGATTGTTCAAGACCCAGGCAGGACAGAGCAGGACCCATCACAGGACTCAGAACAGGCCAGTGTGCTATTTAAACTTTTGGATTGTTTCTGGAACTTTCAGCAAGGGGAGACTATTGCTTATGGTTTCATTTTCTGTAGCAGACTTTAGCTATAATTCTTTCCTTCACCTTTCAGTGCTGCCCTACGAATTCATATAGGTAAATAAGTAGATAGATGACAGGTAAATTATTGATAGATGAGAGATAGATAGATAATAGTTATCCTTAACTTTTTATATTTTCTTGCAATTAATATATATTATTTTCCATAAAATGTGGACAGCTTGGGCTGGAGACAAATCTAAGACATTAAGGTTTCTTGCTCTGTCATGTTGACCAGAGTTCAGATTCTAACACCCACAACAGCCAGCTCACACAAACCTGGAATTTCAGCTCCAAGGCCCCCTACATAGGCACCTATACATACACAAGTATACACCCTCACACAGACACAAACATAAATAAAAGAAAATGTGGAACTCTTAAGACTATCAACATGCATATTTCTTCTCTGCCATTTATAATTATTACATGTTTACATCTCTCTATATTTTATTTTATTTTTTTACAAAACTATAACCTTCATTTGGGGTCAAAATAAGTTTAATCCCAGCATTCAATGAGTTTGAGTCCAGCCTGGTCTACAAAGTGAATTCTAGGACAGCCAGGGCTACACAGAGAAACCCTGTCTTGAAAAAATTTCTTATGAAGAACTATTTTTAAAAATCATAATTTTCCCTAAGAGCTATGAAGATCTTACTCATTGGTCATGACTTTTCGATAGCCCCTCCTCCAAGCCCATTAAACTAGAATCCACAGATGAATAAATCCTTTTGTGCAGTCAGAACTCTAAGGATCCAGTCACTCCCAACACACACACTGTGATCGTTCAGCCAGGAGCCTGAACTGGGGGCAGTGAGACGGCTCAGCAGGTACAGGTGCTTGCCACCAAGCCTGGCAACGTGAGGTGGCGGCCCTAACCCTAAAAAATGGACTTCTGAAAGTTGCCCTCTGACCTCCACCTGTGCAAACACAATAAATAAGTAAATAAATAAACCTCATTTAAAAATAATATCGATTGTTGTAAAATAGTAGAGTACACCTGGATCTTCCTCTGGTACCCACCTCTGGGTCGTCATCATCATCACCATCATCATCACCATCATCATCATCACCATCATCATCATCACCATCATCACCATCATCACCATCATCATCTAGTCGTCTGTCTTCTGTCCTCCTCTGGGAGGCCCACAGCAACCCCCTGAGCCAGAGCTCTCACACGTGACTGCCACTCCTGTCACCGGTCATCTGATGAGTGGGACACTCACAGTCATGATTATGTTGATTACACACAAAGATACTAAAATGCTTGCTCCCACCCTTGGGGGGAGAGGGCTGCTCTCCAAAGCTCACGTCCCATTAAATGCAAGTGACAAACATCAGCTTCTTCCTTGGACTCGAAGTCAGAGGAATGAGGGGGGGGAGGCAGGAGCAATGGTGAACACCTGCTATGTAATCCCAGTGACCAGTGTTGGGGGTGTGGCCTTCAGAAAGCAGTTGAGTCAGAAGGGCTTCGCTCTCAGGAATGGGATGATGTGTCCCTCTTTGTCCTCTTCCTTCTGCCATGTGAGAACGAAGCCCCTGACCTCCAGAGGATGCCACCATCTTGGGAGCAGACAGCTGCCCTCCCCTGACACCTGTGCCTTGATCTCAGCCTTCCCAATAAACTTGTTCTTCATGAACTACCCCGACTTGTGTATCAGATTACAGAAGCATAGAACAAACATGTTAAAAACCTAAGAATCTCAAAGAGAAAGACCAGTTCCACAGTTCTCCAATTAAAGCAAGCTTTATTTAATACCTGTCAGGAAGATGGACACTGGCCAGGTCCACACCCAGAGATTCCCAGAAAAAGAACCCACATTTACGTCAGCGAGGTGCTCTTAAAAGCAACACGCGCGCGCACACACACACACACACACACACACACACACACACACACACACCCCTATGGTACTTCCTACCTTCACCCAATCAATCAGGGGTAAGCCTGTATCATGATGTACTTCCTGCTTACCTATCTCCTGCCTACATGGGATCCAGCACATCCGGGGCAGTTGGATTAATCAAATTTGTATAGAGAAGTAGAAATGAGGCTTATTATATGAACAACAACCTCCGGCATCTCAGGAAGCACGTGTCCTTAGGCAAGTGGGGCTGACAGGTTAGCTTTAGCCTCTACAGAGGCTCTGCTTGCTCCCTCAGCTGACTCTGTCTATCACGTGGGTTATCAGGTTAGAGTCAACCGTCACGTAAAGGTTTGCACAGGCATCAGCTGATCGTCCCAGAAGACAGATCTCACCTACATTATCCAAATGTACCAACCTGGGGAGTGGGGGAGCAGGAGGCAGAGCTGCACCCCTCACTTTGTGCGATGAAGTTCCCAGAAGAAAAGCCTCACCTGTGCCAAAAATTCTACAAGGCTGTCTAGAATGGTCATGATTATGGAGCTTTGGAAGCTGCAGAGATTTTCCCACATTGCAATACCTCTCTACATACTGTTTCCACAAAAATATTTGAGAAAAAAAAAAACGATTTATGACTTTCATTCTCTAATTACAAAAGCCTCTAATTATAAAAACTGTTGTTGCCATATTGAAATGTGGTGTTTGGGATAACCTGTATGTGTGTTTCTAGGATGTGGCCACTCATATTTGGCTCCAGAATAAAATCTTCTCTTATTCCCTTTGAGGTAAGAGCTGTGCTTTTTGTAGGCTGGGAGAGATGGTGAATGTCTTTACTTCTAGCACTCAGGAGGCAGAGACAGGCAGATGTCTAAGTTCAAGGCTAGCCTGGGCTACAAAATGAGTCCCGTGACAGCCAGGACTACACAGAGAAAACCTGTTGAGGGAGGGGGAAGAGAGGAGAGGTGTACATTTGTAGTGGCTTGCTTCAGGCTGCCAGGGCAATAAGAAGAGAGCCCAGCTCTGTATAAGGCACCACTTTCTCTCCATGCATCTGAGCTATTTAGTCTCTAGACAGTCCCTGGAATTTATTTTGGTCACCTCAAAGTCCATTTCTCCAGGACTTAGCACCAAGTCCTGTGGTCTCAGTGGTCCCACACTGGCATGGTTCTTGGTGGTGATAACTGATACCCATCCTTATACTGAAGACTGAGACTCCCTCTCCCAACATGTACTTAGCTCTTATCAAAAGTATCTTTCTCTTTCAGGGTGGGGGGTGTCACCAGCACCCCCTATTCCTAGGTCTCTGAGGGCCTCAGTTATTCTCCAGCAAAGATAAGATGCGTTGGCATAGATCCAATGCCTCTCCCACGCCACTCACTGGTCCAGCCCCTGGGCCATGTTGTCCTTTTATGTCCCCAGCAGTTGTGAAAGGCTGATGCAATCTCCCGGTATTCCGGTGAAAGGCCACATGCTCCTTTGGTTCAGAAACCAGGACCTTTCTCAAAGTCACCTAGCTGAGAATCAGGAAGAGGGCAATTTTGAAGTCTGCTCAGTCCAACCTGAGAGCTTTGTTGTCACCAAGTCCCCAGGCCTCCCGGAAACTGGAGCACAGCTCCAGACCACAGCTGAGCCTGGGTCCCAGCTTTCCTGCCACTTTGTGACCCTCTCTCTCTCTCTCCCTCGCTCCCTTCTTTCCTTCTCTCCTTTTTTTCTCTTCCTTTCTCCCTCCCCTCCCTATTTCTAGCCATTCTGCCTAGAGCCTCATATACCCCAGACCTCACACTCATAAGGTAGCCAAGGTGAGAGCCAAGGTCACTCATAGGTGACCTTGAACTCCTGATCCTCCTGCCTCCACATCCAGCTTAGAAGGTTCTGGAGCTTCAGCCCAGGACTTTGTTGGGGGTGGGCAAGCACTCTACCAACTGAACTATAGCCCCAGCCCTCCTCTTTCTCTGATGCCTAGGGCTGACCACAGGGCCTTCAACACGCTGAGTGTACTAGGCTACAGAGTCCCAGCCCCACTGAGGGACTTACCAGACCTGCCCACCACTGTCAGTGCCATGGCTCCACCATCTCCCCTCTCTGGAGGGCCCCTCACTTACACACCAGCGTGCCAGCCTGCCTCTGAAGAGAAACAGATTCTGGGGGTCACATTTGAGCTTACAGACCACTTGGCCACTGTGGTGTGACCTGGCCCACGTTTCTCTGAGCCTCCATTTTCTTCTGTACAAAATGCAGTGTGGTGGATCTACCCCTTAGAAGCTTCCAGGAAAAAGTTTCCTTCTCTGCCTAGAAGTCTGGTCTCATCGTTTAAAATCTCTTTGTTTTAAAGCAAAGTTTAAAAGCAACTAAACTGCGGTGGCACTCACGGTGGCTGCTGCAGATGATGGCACTGTAGAAATCTGCATTGTACACAAAATAGGATGTAACAATGTCACTGGGCATTTATCAAAAACGCAGCCGTTAGGCAACAAAGGCTCTGGAAATCAGGGCTGCACTTAGAGGCATCTCCCAACAATGCCTCCTCTCAGGAGGGGCCCCAAGACCACTGCTGACAATTTCCTTCAGGCCTCATCAATGTTTTTCGTTGTTTAAAGACACACATTAATTTAGAGTCCCCTCCCATTCTCTCCGTAAATTACAGCATTCAGAAGAAGTGGCAGCTGCTGTAATTAAGACACAGTTAATTGCCCGTCTCCTTAATTGCAATGATAGGATTTTGACAGTTTGGTAAATAAGAATTGTTTGGTTTCCTCTGGCAACTTCAGCCCCAGCCGGCTCTCCCCTGCCAGTGCACAGCCACCCAGCTCTGGGACAAAGGGATGCAGTCCAGCCCAAGAGAATCGGATGGTTGGCATATTGTTTCACCTCCAGTCTCCTTTCTCCACCAGAGCCTACCCACTGCCCCACCCTTGGCGGTGTTACCACATTCCTCAATCATCCCGAGACCCTGGCTACTCAGTGTAAAGCACAGAAGCAGGATGCCTCCACTGTACAACAACGATCTCCCATCTCCCTCACTAGAGGAAGCCGGAAAACATACCCAAAATCAGGAGAAGCTCAGCATTTCTGACCCACAGCCTCCCCACTGGTCTTGAAGAACATTCCATAGAGGCAGAGAGACTTGCGGGGGGGGGAGGGGGGGCCGAGGGACAGGGGGGAGGGGTGTCACACAAAGCTGTGTTCAGAACTATATCAGGTAAGTGTTTGGTTACTATGACAAAACGCCTGACATAATCAGCTTATGATGGGAAAAGGTTCATCTTGGCTCACAGTGTGGAGGTGTCAGTCCATGGTCCCAATGTCACTGGGCATTTATCAAAACACACAGCCCTTTGCTATGGGGGCCTGTAGTGATCAGCATGACACGGGAAGAATGGGTAGAAATGGAAGCTTTCACCTCAGGGCCAAGGTAAAAAACAGAAGAAGGGATCAGAGTTCCAGGACAGCCAGGGCCACACAGAGAAACCCAGTCTCGCAAAACCAAAAAAGAAAAAGAAAGAAGGAAAGAACAAGAAGGATTTGTAGACAATGCCAGAGATGTTTGGTTTTTTTTTTTTCCAATGGAAGACTGAGTGAGGGTGAGTAAGGAGAAATTCCTCAAAAGTCGGTCTGCCCCCTAAGGTCAGTGGCCCCATTCTGCTCAGCACACATGTGGTGTGGCTCCATAAAAACAAGATGGAAGCTTCACACACACACCCCTCTCCACCCTCCCATCCCTCCACACCCCGACCCCCTCCCCTTCCACTACAGAGCCCAGAGGGAATGAATCCATCACCAGGGAAGGCAGCTGTCCTTAAACGTACTGTTTTACCATTGTGTCGGGGCGTGGCTGCCGTCACAGCCTCCCAGCACCATCTGAACCCCACATTTTCTCTGTGTCTTCCCCAGACAAGGTCTGAAGCCTCTGACAGATGGCACAGAACCCCCAGATGCAGATCTTGCTCGTCATTAGTCACACACGGCTGCGCTTGGATGCGACAGACATGGTTGGCAGTTAACGATCTTTTGGAGAACTGGAAACACATCTAAGCCCTCTGGTTTTAAGATTTCTATTGAAAACTCAGCTGTTATTCTGAGGGCTTGCCTTCATATGAGCCTGATCTTTCTTTCTTCAGTTTTTCACTCAATATATTCAGTGCTTTATCTACAATATGATGTGAAATTTCTTCTTTGTTGTTTTCTTCATTTGGGGGGTTGTTTGGTTTTTTTGAGATAGGGTCTCACTATATAGGGCTGGCTGTCCTGGAACTAGCTATGTAGACCAGGCTAGCCTCAAACTCACAGAGATTTACCTGCCTCTGTCTCCCCAGTACTGAGATCAAAGGCATGCAACACAATACCCTGCCAGTGTGGAATTTCTTTTCTGGTCCTGTCTATTTGGTGTTCTGTGTATTTTTCTCATAATATTTGTATTGGTTATTTGGGAATTTCACATCATGAACCTCAAGCACACTTACTTCCCAGTCCTCCCAGGCCCGCCCCTCCCCCCATTAGGACCCCACCCCAATCAAAGGAAAAAAGAAGAAGAAAAAGAAAAAAGTTCAATTTGTGTTGTCCCTATACTCACTGTGGTATGGTCAAACTCCCAGTGCCCAGGCCCTTAAAAAACTGAGTCCTTCCCCGCCTGCACCCCCACCTGTACCCCCACTTGCACCCCCACCTGCACCCCCCACCAGAAGCCCTCAGTTGTGGAGAGCTACACTTCAGCATCCTTATGACAATTTTTAAGAGTCCTCTTCAGTGCCTTCCTGTCTAGGCTCTTACTTTGGTGGGGAGAGGACTTGTCACAGAAGCCTTCTATATCCCTCTTTCTCAACTGTGGGTCTGCAGTCATTGATATCACTTGCAAAAGTAGCTTCCTCGCCCTTTCCTGTCAGCAGGAGCAGGGAGCAGGGACTTACATGTGGTTTCTGGCACTCACATGGTCTCCGGTGGCAGTACAGACCACGGACATCAGCACGGCCCTCTGCCGATGCACAAGCCACCAATGGCATCACAGCCCTCCGCAGCAGCACAGGCCAAGGACATCAACTCGGCTTCAGGTGGCAGCACAGACCACAGGCATCTGTGTGACATTCGGTGGTAACACCGGCCAAGACATCAACCCAGGCCCCAGCAGACATGGTCCTCGGGACATCACCATGGACTCAGGTGGCAGGCCAGAGCAAGGACATCTGTCAGGGACAGTAATATGGCTCCCAGATGCTGTAGGACCATGAACGTCCACGTGAACCTCTGGCTTCGACACAGCCTGGGGCAGTGGGCCAGATGTCAAAGTGGCCTCCTTGGGTAGCACAGACCATAGAGGTTTTTCTGGGAGGTCCAGTGCAGCAAATGCACCGTTCTTCATCTTGGGCATCCTGTTGTTGCTCAGAACCAGGACAGTGAAGCACTGTGGTTAGGGGGAACGCAAACCCCAGGCTTCTGAACACCACCCTGTCCGCCCTACTCAGCAATGACAAGCTCTGCCATCCACGGCAGCCATCTCTCACACCTGTCACCACCACTGAGTCCCTAGTTCCACTCTCAACTGCTCACACTTTGCTCTGTTCCTCTATCTTTCCCGCCTCTCCATCGAATATTTGTTCATCATAGTGGCAATGGAAACTGCAGTGTGTCACATAATATACGTCATGTATGTATGCATGTATGTATGTGTGTGTATGTATTTGTTCACCATAGTGGCATTGGAAACTGCAGTATGTCACATAATATATGTCATGTATGTATGCATGTATGTATTTGTTCACCATAGTGGCATTGGAAACTGCAGTGTGTCACATAATATATGTGTCACATACATATATATTATGACACACACACACATATATATGTATATGCCATAATCTATATAGTGTATATATTTATATATATACTCATAATATATGTATGTATGTATGTATGTATGTATCCCAGATAGTTTTGCATACAAATATTGCAACAAGTCATTGGTCTGGTCCAAGGTTTCTAGATTCTGAAGTACCATTGCTGAGACTCATCTCAGATATCCTACTGTTGCCAAAGTCAGGGTGATGTTGCAGCTGGGTGGGGCATCTGGTTGTAGGGTTCTGTGCAAGCTCCTAGCTGCCGTACACCTCCCTGTCCTGGATGTCTGCCACCCCAGGGCTCACCAGGCTCGACCTTTGTGCTTGTAGCCTTCACCTTGCACTCCCATCAGGGCAAGCAGCTGCAGGGGCTCCATACTAGGTGCTGACTAGCTAGCTGAGGACCCTCCCCATTCAGTTATAGCATATTCCTGAGGGAGATCCAGGCAGCTGTACCCCACTCTGACTTCGGTGCTAGCCAACCCACGCCTCGGTATATCTGCACAACTGGGCCCAACTGATGCCCAGCGCCCTCCACCCTGCACAGGGCGAGCAACACAGGCTGCAGCCACAGTGGCTAAGGCTCACCTATTCAACAAAGACCTGTTTCTGAGGGAGCTCCAGGGAGCCTCACATCTCTCTGAGACATCTGCTGAGACATAGCAGCAGGTAAATATTCTTCATTCTCCACAGAGCTCTGACATCTTTCCTTCCAATTTTAAGAGCATCTTCCCATAAGACTTACCTTTCTTTTCTTTGTCTTCTTTATCTTCTTCTTCCTCCTCCCCCTCCTTCTTCATTGTTCTGGAGCTAGTAAGGGCCCTACAGACTCCTTTTGCTCTAGCGGGTCATCCCTCAGAGCCTCCATGGGTCTCTTAGACTTCTCAGCAGGGGCTAGGCAGTCACCGCCATCTTTGTTTTCTTTCCTGTGTACGTCTTAGATCTAAAAGGATATCTCCCTAGATTTGGGATTTTTTTTCTATTTTATTTAAAATAGTTTCTATGTCTTTGGCATGAAATTCTTTTCCTTCCTTAAAATCATATTCATAGCTTTTTCTTCTATTATGGCTTCCCAAAAATCTTCATGCTCTACTAACCCTTTTCTTAAATTATCATTCATCTTGACAAAATGTCCAATTCCTCTAACTTTTCTTCAGGCCCTAATATTATGTCCTGCACATGAGCCATTCTACTGGTAAGGCTTTTCTTTAAGCTTTTTAACGGATTTACAAAGTTCTTCACTTCCAGCATTATTTCAGTTTGTTGGCTTATTTTTGTTTTTAGTGTTTCTCTTTATTGAATTCTATTTCCATATCCCAGATTAACTTTCTAGTTTCATTTGCTGTTTGTATTTTTTTTGGAACTCATTCAAGATTTTTTTCTTATCTTTAACATATTTGAACATATTTATAATTGTCCTTTGTAGTGGGCGAAGGAAGTCCTGAGGGAATACATATTGTTGACCTGTGCATAGCTATGTCAAGTTCCAAGGCCTCAGACCCATGGAAAATCACCAAAGCCTCCCCATGTGAGTTAGACTCATCCCCATTGGCAAAGCTTTCCTCTGGTCCAAGTGCAAATGGTGAAACTATATGCAAGTACCAATGTTAACAAATTATTGACCAGTGTATGCAAAACCCAGCACCACAGTTTCCGCCTCTAACCTACAGAAACCTACTGAGACTAGCTAAACCGCCCCCCATGATGAAGTGTCCAGTTGGTGTCACTCCCTCAGAGTATGTACTGCCCATTTGATGTCTATTTTTATGTGCATGTGTTTGTGTGTCTGCCCTTTCTTCCTTTCTTTACAGTCTCAGTCAGGTTTCCAGACCCAATCCCTGTGAGACACAGTAGTCATATTTATTTATTTATTTATTTATTTATTTATTTATTTATATGTGTGCTTTGTCTGTCTGTATGTATGTATATGCACTTTGAACCTGCCTGGTACAGGAGGAGGCCAGAAGAGGGCACCAGATTGCCTGAACTGGAGGGGAGGAATTAGGAGATTCAGCCAGGGATGTACAGGTCCCAGGAAGGTCAGGAGGAAGGAGCTGGAGCCGAGGAAAGCTACAAAGTGCAAGTATTTGCTGGGAGTAAGACAAAATAGCATAGGGAGTTAACAACAGACTTAAACTGCTCAGATTGTGTTGTGAAGCCTTGTATTATAAAAGAGTCTCAATTATTTGTGTGATAGCCAGGTTAAGAGAAAAGCTAAGAGAAACAAACACTGTTTTATATAAATAATTTCAACAATTGGCACCCAACTTAAGACCAGCAAGTGCTCTTAACTGCTGAGCCATCTCCTCAGCCTCTGTATTGTCCTTATTTCTCTGTCTTCAATTCAGGGGGTGTCACTGGAGTTACCAGTGAGAGGACATATTGTCTTGGTTTTTCTTGTTACTGGGGTCTTTGTGCTGGGAACTGCCCATCTGGGTTCAACTTGCTGGTTGCCCGTGTTACTGTTGACTAACTCAGGTCACTTTTCTTCCTTCAGTAGAAGAGTTTGCAGAGTTCAAAGACTAGAAAGTTTACAGTGGAGTTAAAGTGACATTTTCCTCTTTTACACAGGTGGCTCAGGACACTGGCCTCTATCAGCAGAGCTCCCCTGACAGCTGAGTCCTGCCATTACCCACCCTGAAAATGGCATAGCAGTTGATGACAAAACAGCCACTCTGTAAGTACTCGCTGTTTTAGAAAACTTGCTGGTTCACAAAAGAAAATACATGAAAGTGGAAGGGAGACTGGGGGTGGCAGATAAGAGGGTTGGAGGTAAATATTCTCAGAATGTACCACATACACGTATGAAACTGTCAGATAAGTTTAATCTAAACAATAAAAAAAAGAGGGGATCTGGAGAATGCAGTTCAATGCTACAGTGCATGCTTGGCATGTGGGGGACACTGAATTAGACCTCCAGCATGAAAAGACAAATTATGTAATATGGCAAAATATTAAAGACTGGTGAACGTAGATCAAAGGTGCATAAGTGTTCATTGTACTTTCCATTATATCTTCTCAACTTTTCTGTGAGTTTGACATTTTCTAAGTAAACTATATGGAGAGTGTATTAAAGTACCACTGTGCCAAAGGACAGATTTCTGTCACTATGTCAGAGTGAGACCTCCAGTCAGTGTGAATTCGGAGGCTCTGTCTTCTGTGATTATAACAAGCATTGGAGATCTGGGTACCGGCACAGGCAGTGGCGTCACAATCCCGGTGAGTGAGTCCTTTGTGGGTTTAGTGTCCTGCTTTATAGCAAAGTGCAAGGCTGCGATTGAGCTTGTGGTTTTTGTTGTTGCTTCTTGTTCTTCTGGGGGAATGAGCCCAGGCCTTCATGCATGAAATATGTGATCTACGGCTAAGGAGCCCCACCCCAACCCCGCCCCAAGCCTGGCCTGTTTGGTTCCACATCCCAGGAGTTCTTCATGCCTCGCTGGCCAGTAAATTGGTGAACACCTGACAGGTTCTCCTTAAACACCATGTATTATTTGTCTGGTAAAAGGAAGCTTAAAACCTGAGACAAAGACGATTATATTAAGGAAGCCTGGAAAGTTTGGATTTGAATATAAGATTTCAGAACGGTAGAAACTAGAGAAACCAAGCTGAGTCGCCCGGAAGGACCTTTTCTTCATCTCTTCCGTCTCCCACCAAAAGCTTTTAGCACTCCTTTCTCGCCACCCCCTCATCCCCCACATCGCTTTTGGGTGTTTATCACAGCAATAGAAAAACAAACTAGGACACTGGCTTGGGAGAGAGAAGACATGACAGTTGACTACAAAACGGTCCCTAAGTGCCTATTGTTTTAGAAAATGCAATGGTTCCCAAGCAAAACAAACAGAAATGAATGTGTGTGGGGGGGGGCGGGGCGTGGATAGACTGGTAAGGAGGAAGGGAGACTGACGAGGGAGGGGAGGGGAGGGGGAGGGTAAATGTGGCCATAGCTTCACTCAAGACTGTCTGTAAACACGAGAAGGGAAACGGGGAAGAGACAGAGTATTTAGGGATGGAGGCATCCTCATGCTGACATGTGGATGCCTGGAGTTGGGACCCTAAACCTTTGAGTCTAGTGGTCTTTGGCCCAGGGAAGCTACGGGTTAGCAAGGTCAAAGCACACTCTCAGCCGACATGGAGCTAGGCCACTGCTGAAGGCAGAATCTCGAGAGGGTGCTCCATGTTCTCCTGCACAGGGTCCCTGGGCCTGTGACTGGAGGCTCCTCCATTTTGAAAGTCACCTTTACATGCGTCAGTGAGGTGGTCTGAGGAGTAGCAAGTAACCTGCCATGGCTGGATGGCCGTGTTCTCAAAGTTGGTGAATAAAAGGAATGTTTGTAGATGGCAGGCGAGGGATCTTCAGCACAGTTGCTCCATCTAGAAGGAGTTCTAACTAACTGAGCACCAAGACACTACATGGTGCCCAAATAGTAGCTGTGACTTAATTAACAATCATAGGTATGCATACTAGTCTCTCTGGGCTGAAGATTGTAATACTTTAATGTTCTCTGTGTTTTTCTGTATTACCTGAGTTCTAAGAACACATGTTGGTTCTAAGACATCCCCAACCCCTGTTTACTTAGTGGGGAAGAGGAGCATGTAACATGTTTGTAGAAGTCAGAGGACAACTTTCAGGAGTCAGTTCTCTTTTCACCTTTATGTGGGTCGCAGGGCTCGAACTCAGGTCTTAGAGCTTGGTGGCAAGTACTTTTGCCCACTGAGCCATCCTGTCAGCTTAAGGGAATGTTTAGAGGTTCTCTGCAAAGGAGAAAAGTCTCTCTGATTACTACAGAAGAAATAAGACATTAATGAAGAGAAGATGTCCCCAGCTAGGGAGTCACCTCAGCACCACACCCTGGGGAAGAGTTATTTAATGGTTTTTACTTCAGCTTGAAAATCTGAAGAAAAGTGGTAACTGTCATGATGCCTAATCTTCATGTCAACCTCAGTCTCCTAGGAGACACACCCCTGAGCATGTCTGTGGGGGTGTTTCCAGAAAGGCGTAACTGCAATGGGAAAACCAGTAACATCATTTCACAGGAAAGGTCCCGTATTGAATTAAAAGAAAAGTGGAGAAAATCAGCTGTGCACAGCATTCATATCTCTGTCTCTCTGTCTCTCTCTCTCTTTCTCTCTCTCCCCTCCCCATCCCTCTCTTCTCTCTCTGTCTCTGTCTCTGTCTCTGTCTCTGTCTCTGTCTCTGTCTCTGTCTCTGTCTCTGTCTCTCTCTCTCTCTCTCTCTCTCTCTCTCTCTCTCTCTCTCTCTCTCTCTCTCTCTTCCCCTCTCCCTGCTTCCTGGCAATTGACAGGAATGTACCCAGCACACTGGCACTCCTGCCACAAGCCTTCCTGCCATAAGAGACTGTATCCCCTCAAACCATGAGACAAAATAAAGCTTCCTCTAGTTGTTTCTAACAGGTATTTTATCACAGCAGTGAGGAAATAAGCAATGCCATTACTTCCTGACTGCTGATCACAAGATGGCCACACGCATCTTTTGAGAGTGTCAAGTGACAAGATAGCATGGTAGACAGGCAAACAGGTTATGGCCACATCTTACAGAGCTATCAGCTCTTCTAATGAAGCATTGGTCTACCACTTACAACCCCCAGAGGGGATTTGAAGGACATTTAAAAGCAAAGAGAATGGAGAGTTTCGTATCTGAGGTCCCTACACTGCACCTGAAGAAATGTACATCAGAGAACATCTTCATGCAAAACCATCAACAATTACTGAAAGGAACTTCAGAACAGGCAACTTCTTGAGCTGGAGAGATAATTTGGGGGTTGGCTCTTTAATTAAATACTTTAGGAGTTCCTAATATTTTTCTATTGTGTAGCTATGGCACATACAGAATGAATCCACTCCTCTAAAAAAAATCTCTTTCTGTAAGATTGCTTCAGGGTTACATCAATTGCTGGTCACCAATTGTGGATGAGGATCATTTATGACCAGTGAGCTTTGTCAGGTTGTTTGTTCCTTTTATTTTGAGACACCGTCTCACCCTCACAGCCCTGGCTGTTCTGGAGCTCTCTATGCAGACCAGGCTGGCCTCAGACCCACAGAGATCCACCTGCCTCTTCCTCCAGAGTGCTGTTGATTAAAGGAGTGCACCCCATGGCTGGTGCCATGTGTTCATTTTAAAACTTTCTTGATACGTCCTTGTATCGTCGGGTGCATTTTCATGAAGAATGGGAGATTATTGCTTGTTATTGCTTACTTGCTTTCTTCTTCTATGAAGAGCATGAGTCATTTATTCTTGAAATGGGAAGTTAGGGGGCTAGAGGTGCAGCTCTGTTAGGAGAGATGCATTTCATGCACGTGGCCCCTCAGTTCCATTCCTTGTACCACATAAACCAGGCACAGTATTAGGAAAAGAGGCGAGAGGGTCAGAAGTTCAGGTACATAGTGAACTCAAGATCAGCCTGGCATAATAGGAGACCCTGTCTCAAACAATAGAAATGAAAAGTTGATGTATTTTAGTTAAGATGCATGTTAAAACCTGGGCTTGCAAGTCAAACAGATTTGAATTCAAGTCCTAGACCCAGGACTTTGATTGCTGCATGATTGCTGGTAAATACTTACATTTCTCTTAGCCCTTATTCCAAATGGAGACGCTTGGCTCTTTGGATCATGCAGGGACTGGGATGGTGAGGTGTCAAGTAGCTGAAACATCCAGGTTTCTCCCAGATGACATGCGACACCCCACTTCCACTCCCCTGGGCCCCAGTACGTTGCTTTGTCCTCCTGTTTACACTTTCCATGGTTGCCTGCTTTCAACAAAATGTGGTGTCACTAAGACTCTGGATTTATATTTGTTGTGGTGATGTAGCCTAAGCTCCCAGGAAGAGGCTAGCCTTGGCCCGGCCTCCCCTTATGTGCCATCTGCAGCCTCAGAGAAATATTTCACTTCCTACTTGCAAACTTGATTCAACTGAGAAGTGCCCTGTTTCCAGGCCAACTCGTTGTAGACAAAAGCCAGTGTTTGTTTTGGTCTTGGTTTTTCTATAGCTGGGTCTGAACGACTACTCTGTTCTCTGGCCATGACTTACTTTTTCTTTGTAGCTGTGCTATTGTGATGGCCCGTGGACTGGTTTGAATCATATTCGTGAAGAATTAAAACCCTCCTTTGATGGCTTTAGTAGTAGCAGGCTTCGGGAGCCTAGTGTCGCTTTAGACCAGGCAGTGCTGGGTTCCTTTGTCCCTGTGCCAACCCCTACTTTCTCAGTTCCAACTTGCAAAGGACACGTGCATCACCAGCCCCTTGTCCTTATGTTACCCTTGAGGCAATGTTTATAGAAAAGCGAGTTCTAGCGATTTGATAGTCTGGGTCACCTACCTGTATGGTTTTTCCCTTTGACACCAGTTTCTGCCATTTCATTTAATACTGCCTACCGCTAGAGACTTTGAAACTGCTCTTCTCTCTCTAAGCCTGAAAGGCACTGCTTGGCAAAACTCCCACCATGCATCATAATCCTCTTTGAATGATGTCAAGGGATCAAGTCTCAGAGACCTGCCCTGTGCCTTCACAGCATACCCCACACAGGGAGGTGACTCAGACGCTTGCTGCCCTCAGAGAAGGACCCTTTTGAAGAACAGGGAGGCCCTGCCCACTGTGGCACAAGCCGGTAATGCCAGCACGGCCATTACCAGTCTCCTCTCACTCCATGGTTGTATTACTAAGTAGAAGATTGCTTTATTAAGTGAGTTCTGGGGTTCTTTGCTTGTTTTGTGTTTTGTTTTGTTTTGTTTTGTTTTGTTTTTCAAGACAGGGTTTCCCTGTGGACTCCAGGCTGTCCTGGAATGCTCTCTCTATAAATCAGGCTGACCTCAAACTCAGATCCGCCTGCCTCTGCCTCCTGAGTTCTGGGGTTAAAGGCCTGCGCCATCACCACCCAGCACATTTTGAATAGGTGCTCCCAACTTGCAATTTTATTGATTGAGATTCTTTGCGAAGCCACGAATTCTGCCTCTACCCCCACCCATCCCAGATTTTACATACATGTGTATCTCTGTGTGTGGGTATGTGCACATGAGTCCATGTGCCCAGCAAGACCACATATAAGATCCCCTGCAGCTGGAGTTACAGGCGGTTTTAGTGCTGTGAATTGAACTCAGGTCCTCTGGAAGAACAGCAAGCTCTTGTCACCATTAAGCTATCTCTCCAGCCCTAAAAAATTCCTTAGTATGTGAACAGTTCTCTACTTGGGATATTTTAAATATTTTTTTTCTCAATATTTTAAAGAATTGTCAAAGAGGTTTGGTATGTCTAGCTGCAGAGCAAACCCTGAACTGAGCAGGCTTGTGTGTTTGAATACTTGGTCCCAAGTTGGTAGAACTATTTAGGAAGGATTAGGAGGCGTGGCCTTGTTGGTGTAGGTAGGTGTGGTCTTGTTGGAGAAGGTGTGTCACAAGAGGTGGGCTTTGAGGTGTCAAAGCCCATGCCAGCCCTAGTGTCTCTCTCTGCCTGCAACTTGAGGATGCGAGCTCCCAGCTCCTGCTCCAGCACCATGCCAGCCTGCCTGCTGTCATGCTTCCTGCCATGACTGGCCATGGACAAGCCCTCTGAAAGTGTAAGCAAGCCCCCAATTAGATGGTTCCTTCTGTAAGATTTGCTTTGGCCATGATGTCTCCTCACTGCATAAAACAGTAACTAAAACACTCACAGTGGCAAAGGTTTTAATCTGTAACAGGTTGGCCTCATTGCCTGGGGCCTCTGGTGGCAAATGGTAGAAAAGATTGCACAGAGCTGTGTTCTTTGGCCCTGGAAAGACGGCTCAGTTGGTAAGAGGGCATAGGACCTAAGTTCAGTCTCTAGCACTCATCTGAAATTCCAGCTTTGAGGGCTCTAGCCTCTTTGGGCCTCCACAGACACACACACACACACACACACACACACACACACACACACACACGTCCACACAAATAAAAACAAATCTTTAAAACTCACATACACACAGAGGTTGCATGCCTATGGTGTCTAGGTGCTAATGAGAAGAGATGAAAACATGGCCACAGTCTCAAGACTCCCTTCACAGGCCCGCAGTGACTGGAAGACTTTAATGTGTTCTTCCAAAAATGTTTGTTTGAGTGGCCTGGCCAAAGAGAGAGAACCATGACAGGCGCGTTTCCCATGTTGCTGATTCGTAGTTTCTAGGGTGCAAGTGGATAGGGCAATGTGTCAGAGCTGCCTTCCTTAACCGCCGGCTCCTCCCCAGTGTGCCACATGCCGTAAGTGAAAAACCTCAACACTCAGTTTTCAGAGTTTGATTTCTCAAGAGCTTACTTGCATTTACTGACATTTTCTTTTGCTCATTCTTCCACTAAAAGCAAAATAAAAACACAGCAGTGCTAAAGCCATAAGAGACACACACTCTCACACACTCAAACACCCATATTTATCACAGCCATGTTCACAGTAGCTGAGACACCCTTCAGTCTAAGTGCCCAGCAGCAGGTAAGTGGGTGAGGAAATACAGCATATGAACACAACACAGCATTATTCAGCCATAAAGACCCACAGAATCATTTTTTAAAAAGGTGGGGGGGCGGGAATGAAACTGAGGGGTGTGGTATGAAGTGAGCTAAGCCAGACACAGGAAGATAAGAACGAATGTCTCCTCTTAAAGAACCAAAGTTAACTGAAAGTAGACTAGAGATCAAGGAGGGTGGGCAGCTGTAGAAAGGGAGGGCGTTGGATTTGATCAGCACACATTGCATGCACGCATGGAAACAGCATCATTAATATGTGTACAATTAGCATTTATTAATTAAAATATTTAAAGTAGGTATCTTGAAAAAATATACTATGTAATAAACAGGCTTCTGTGGATATATCACTAACCACTCTAGTTATTACAGTGTAATGCTACTGAGAAATTTCAAGTTGATTTGAAAAACACAGAGAGGTAAACTAGAGCAGCCAGGGAACTGAGGGTTGGTTAAACTTAACTATAAAAGGAAGAGAGGCAGCCTTGGCCTCAGTTTCCCCAGTCCTTTCTTCCTCCAGGTTACTTCTTTTTCCTCGTGCTTCCTTTTGAATAGCCCAGGTTTAGTTTCCACTGAGGTCTCTTAGTGCCCTGGATCCCTTGTAACTTACACAAATTACCTAACATCTGAGCATGTTTCTTAGTTACAGCGTTCTTCCTGGTACATATTATAGGCGCACCAATAAACTCAGATTTCTCCTTTCTCAAGTGTGCCCACACAGAGTATTGTGTCGCTGAACCCTACAGAGAGGTGGTATAGTCAATAGACGGGGTGAAAAATAACTTGCACAGGCTACAAAGACCTCCAGCCAAGGGTCTCTGGCTACGTGGGGTTGCCATGTTCGTGCAAATTAGAGACACAGCTCTCTTTCTGTGGGCGTAGGCAGCCTGTCTACGGTGTGAGCAGTTTATGAGGTGCACAATGGTACTGTAGAAACAGCAGGCCCTTCTTTCACCTCAGTCTCCCACCCACTCACTTCCCGGCCCAATTGTGGACTTGCTCACACGGATGTTTAAATGTATCAGTTTGCTTACGGTAAGCCATGTTGTCTAGCAAACAACCAGAGGCAGTATAAAAACTAAGGCAAGAAATAACACGGCCTCAGGTGAGCACGCAACTAGAAAAGGGCTTAATATTGAGAAGAGGGCACTTAAGCAAGAGCACAGTCAGGTTTGGGCGGGGCTGGAGGAAGCTCGTGAGACAAAGACACAAAAATCAGGAAGCAGTTTCCAGAATGATCTGCTTCGCTTCTCTGGTGATGTGATAAAGACACTGACCAGAAGCAGCTCTGGGGAGGAGAGGATTTATTCAGCTTACAGGCTACAGTCCATCATGGAGGGAAGCCAAAGCAGGAACTGGCCGGAACTGAAGCAGAAACCAAGGCCGAACCCTGCTTACTGGCTTCCTCTAAAGGCACTTTTCTCATACAGCCCAGGTCCCATATGCCCTTTGGAGACCATCCCAATCCAAACCGTAGCACTAGCTAATGCCTGGAAATGCATGTAAAGTGGCGATGTGAAATTTCACTCCACAACTTTTTCAGATTCCCACCTGTCATGACGACCAGACGACTACGGGAATTTGTAGAGAGACGCCCATTGATTCCACCTAGGTAAGGCTCTCTTGGATACAGAAACCACCAGGGCTGAGGAAGGCAGGTGCCCAGGCACTGCGTGGGCGAGGGAGTGGCAAACTGCTGCCAGAGGGGTCTAGTGAAGCACCCTAGAGTTTAGAGAAAGTTGTTTGTTTTTAAGACTTAAAACGTGTGTGTGTGCCTGTGTGTGTGTGTGCGCGCGCGCACACACATGCGCCACATGCATGTAAGTGCCTCTGGATGTCAGAAGACAACGTTAGGTCCTGGCGCTGGAGTTACAGGTGGTAAGTTGCCTGGTATGCTGAGAACAAACAGTACCAGGGCCCTCTGGAAGAGCATCAAGGGGTTTTAGCCACTGAAGCAACCTCCAGCCCCAAGTTTAGCAAAAATTGTAAGCTAAGAAATTAGTTCTTTGTAGAATCTAAGCAATAATCAGGAAACTCCAAATACCCAAAATATGAGACAGGTGCTGGTTTATCTCTTAGAAAGGGCTCCACCAGGAAGGATAGGGAATTCAAACCCACACTGTACCCAAACCATTGGTTCCCCTTGGGGATAATTTAGCCACCTCCATTTTTCTACAATATGAAAACCAGTGGAGACCAAGGGGGACTTTCACTCATTCTCCAAGACCGCCTATCACATGGGATAATAAACCCTATAGGTATGCTTTACTGTGCTGGATTTATCTTGCTGGGAGACAGCAGGTACCATCTGTAAGTCCCAAGCTTTCTCTTCCATTAGCCCCTGTGGTGGGTTCCGCAAACATTTAGAAACTAGGAAGCTTCAGGCAGCAAGCCTCATACCCTGGGGGGCCAGCCTCTTTTTATTGACTTTTAAAATTTATTTTTAAGTTATTATAAAAAACAAATGGGCTTCTTCGTGACATTTCCACACATATAAATCGCTACACCTGACTACCTCTCTCTGTTCCTCTTCCCCTGACTTTCACTGGTCATCTTGCCCCCTGCACATAGTGCCCTTCCTGGTTGCATGTCATGTGTATTAGTCCATTTCTGCATTTGTGTCACACATGTACGCACTTAAATCTAGATTCTGTATAAGAGATGGAATATGCAATAGTTTATCTTTCTCCCCTATTACACCCTCCCTTCCTTCCTTTAGACTTCCTCTCATCTCACAGTTGGGGCCAGCCTCCTGTGGCCTGGTGGGTTTAAGAAGGGCATTGTCTTCACTTTCCTTTAGGTATTTTAAGTGTTTGGCTAATAAAGAGAAGTCCTTTTGTTCCCAAAAAGTGATGAGTGGATGGGAGGGTGCTTCCTTCCTAGATGCCGTAAGAATCCCCTTGTCACCAGGTAGTGGTGGCGCACACCTTTAACCCCAGCGCTCAGGAGGCAGAGGCAGGCAGATCTCTGAGTTTGAAGTCAGCCTGGTCTACAGAATGAGTTCCAGGACACCAGGGCTACACAGAGAAACCCTGTCTCGAAAAACCAAAGAAGAAGGAGGGGGGGGGGAGTAGGAGAAGGAGGAAGAGGAAGAAAAGAAGAGGAGGAGGATGAAGAAGAAGAAAAGAAGAATGAAGAAAAAAATAAGAATTGGAAGAAGAAAGAAAAAGAAGAAGAAGAAGAAGAAGAAGAAGAAGAAGAAGAAGAAGAAGAAGCAGCTCAGAGAACAAGACCTCTTGCCACCAATTCTGAAGACATAAATTCAAGCTCCAGAACCTACATGCTGTAAAGAAACAAATAACTCCTGCCTGCTGTGATTTGACTTCTACATGGGTGGCACACGTGTGTGCTCACACACATACATAAATCCATACAACAAGTAATGTTCAAAACAAAAAAAGGATCTTCTGTCAAGGAAAGCACCCACCTTCCTGTCTCTGAACACCACCCCAGGAGAAAGCAGGATGGAGGGAAATCAGGATTGGGCCCTTGGCCCTTCTGTGTATGGGTAAGATCACTTTGTCTACTGCAGGCTCATCTAGGGAAAATGGAAACAAATTTGTGTTGGCTTCTGCTGCTCTGTGGAGCTCTGTGGAGCCACATCCATCACCGGGTGTGTCTCAAGAAAGGCCCTAAGGAGCACAAGGGCTTGAGCAGGGCAATGAGCCAGAGCATCCTGAGGCCTCTGATTGTCTGTATTCCTTTCACTCTTGCTTCTTACCAGAACCACATGAAGGGAGTCCCTACCTTTTCTTGGTGCCTCACCCTCCACTGCAAAGTGCCCTGTGATGTGGCTCTCTGCCCGCCTTATGCCTTGCCAACAACAGTCTAATCCCCTATCAGGTTCCATCAACTCTTACTACATGTCATCATTAGTCTTGGTATATATTACTTTGCTCAGTTTTCATAACAATTGTGATTTCCAGATAAGGAAGCCAAGGCATGGCATAGATGAGTGACTGTCCCAAGATCCCACAGGTGGCACCCAGCAGATATGGAACTTGAACCCATTGTTCTGGCTTCACTATAGTTTGCTCTGTTTGAGTTAGTCCCCACACTAGCATGGAACCTTCTTGCACCTCTGCCGCACATAGTGACTATGCAGAGGAGGCCCTCTGTGTGTTGTTGCTGAGTAAACCAGAAAGAATGAGCAAAAGCATTAACTTGTGGTTGAGCTCTACTCACTGGCAGGACGTGGTGTGCCCTCCCGCTGCTGTTTACAGATGCACTTATCCATGCTTGCCCAGCCCTGAGGGCTAGACTAGTGAAACTGACTGACAAACCAGTGTGGGCACCTAATAAAAGTTAGTAATTAAGGCTCAGGAGTAAGCTTAATGGCCGCATAAGAGTCTCACAGGAAGAATTAAATTAGAGTTAAGTGCTAGCCAGTGTCAATCCCCAGGCCAGACTGGAGGCCTGGTGTTCACTGAATAGGGCTGGGTGCTCTATTGGTTTGTGGAGCCCAATATATTCCTGAAAAGGTCCCCCAAAGGAGAATAGTCAACGTGGTATGGGAGATTAAAAAAACCCAGGGTTTGTGTGAGATTGAATTGCCCTCTTAAAACATCAGTTGAGAGGCCAGAGAGATGACTCAGGAGTTAAGAACACTTGCTGCTCTTCCAGAGGACCAGGCTTTGGTTCCCAGCACCCACATCCGGTCTTGCAACCATCTGTAACTCCAGTTCCAGGGAGTCTAACACCCTCTTTTTGTATATGTGGGCAGTGCACACAACACACACACACACACAGTGCACAAACATAGACGCAAGCGAAAATCAGTGATACACCTAAAACAGCAACAAACATTCACTGGAGGTGTCACTGAATGGTAGGGAAGGTTGGTTGGCATGTACAAGGCACCAGGTTCAATCCCCAGCACCAAAACAACAACACAATAAATATCGTGGTGGTTTGAAATGAAAATGGCCTCCAAAGGTTCAGATGTTTGAATACTTCATCCCCAGTTAGTGGAACTGTTTGGGAAGGATTAGGAGGTGTGGCTAAGTCAGCCTGCCCCCCACCTCTGTCTCCTGCTTCCAGATCAGGATGTAAAATTCTCACCTACTGCCCCAGGACCATGCCTGCCTGTTTCCCATCATAATGATCATGGAATAATCGTCTAAAACTGCATACAAGCCCCAATTAAATACTTTCTTTTATAAGAGTTGCCTTGGTCATTGTGTCTCTAAGACAGAAGTTGGTAACATGGGTAGTGTGTTCCTATAATAAGCCTGATCTTGATGACATTTGAAGGAATATGGATGCTTTCAGGACTTTGGACTAGAAAATAAGTTGAAAGCTTTAAGGAGAGCTTAAAGGACCATCCAAGTAGGAGCTCGGAAGACAACAGTGGTGAGAGTGACTTTAACTATGGAGGCCCCGCTCAAGAGCTTTCAGAAGGGCAGAATATTAATAAATGGCCTACAGACCATTCTTGTGATGTTTTAGCAAAGGATTTGTCTAAATTGAAGGGGTTTGCGTTAATGGTGTTGGCAGAGGAGATTTCAAGTCAGCTTAGTGTTGGCTGTGTCATGCAGTTATTAATAATCCCTCTTACACAGACCTACAATAAAAAAGGAGCAAGTGGGGCAAAGAGAAATACAAAATGCACGAACTGAGGAGAAAAAGAGCACCAGAAAATGCAATGTTGGAGCAAAATCTTGACCTCAAGGAGATAAAATGTTTAAAGAAAGGCCTAATTCAAAATTAATAAAGGGGGTGGTGCCCTCAGGGCAAGACCCCACCCAGTTAAGCTCCCAAGTTGTGAAAAGAAGTTAGAGAAAAGCTTAAGCAGCAAAGGAAACCATCAATAAAGCTTGTGCCAATGTAATTCAAGGAGAGGAGCTAGTTTCCAGCTCCAACAAGCATAAGAACTTGGCAGCTTCAGCCACATGGTTCTCGATTTAAAGTCAGGAAGGATACAAGAAAGGGGTTGTGGAATCTTCCTCCATGGCTAAGGAAAGCCGACTAGGCCACGCAAATAGCAGAGGAGTCCCTGCATGGAGGCCTGGAGAAACCATTGCTTGAAGTTAGGTAAAGCCTGGATTTCACTGGAGACCCCAAGATGTTGGCCACGTCAGAGCGGTGGGATACCTGCCAAGAAGAGCTGTACACAGGAAGTGGAGCCAGTCCTGAAGAGAAGTGTGTTGCAGTCAACAAAGCTGGAAACGGGTGGGATATATGAAGAATCATCTAAACCCTTGGACGTCAGGCACAGAGACACAGAATTTGGAGTTTGCCCTGCTGGTTTTCAGTCTCACGTTGGTCCAGTATTTCCTTGCTATGCCCCTTTTCCTCCTTTTTTGGATGATAGTGTATATTCTATGCCATTGTAGTTTTAAGTATGTGGTGTGTGTGTGTGTGTGTGTGTGTGTGTGTGTGTGTGTGTGTGTATTTTACAGGGGATTACAGTTAAGATGTTGTGTGAGTCTCGGAAGAGACATGGACTTTGGGCTTTGGTACTGAGACTGTGAATAACTCTGAGGACTTTTCAAGTTAGACTAAATGCAATTTGCCTCATGATGTGGCCGCAATCCTATGGGTGCCAGGGAGTGGAATGTGGTGTCTTGAATAAGAATGACCCCCATAGGCTCAGACATTTGACTGTTTGGGCCCCAGTTAGTGGAACTATTTGAGAGGACTAGGAGGCATGGCCTTGTTGGAGGAAGTGTGCCACTGAGAGTGGGCTTTGAGGTTTCATAGACTAAATCTCTAAAATGTTAAGCAAGCCCCCAGTTAAATGCTTTCTTTTATGAGTCGCTTTGGTCACAGTGTCTCTTAACAGCAGTAGAACAGTGACTAAGACACATATCAACTGTAACAGTCTCTCAAGCATCCAGACACCACTGCAGGGTCAGGTCATTCTACCTAGAAAGTCAGAAACATCTAACGAAGAAGGGCGCCTTTCAGTCCCCAGCTACAAATAAGTGCCTCATCACTCTTGCCCCATCTTGATGGAAAGAGTAGCTACTAGCCCCATTTTACTGATGAGCAAATGGAACCCGCCCTCTCACTCCTTGAGGAAGTACCATGGGGCCAGCACATCCTAGGAGACGAGAGGTTGCACTGGCCATCTCCCAGCCCTGTGTTTAATCCCACCTTCAATGTTAGCTCACATCCTTAGCTGAGCTACTTAGCCCCAAGCTACAGTTCTTGATCATGTTGCAGCACTCAGCACTGTTATTAGCACATAATCTAGGTGATATGGCTTTCCTCACCATGAGACGACCTTTGGGTGAGAGTACAATGTCTCCCATCAGCCACCCCACACCCTACCCCCCAGCCCCATGCCTGAACACTGCAGATACATCGGAGCCCCCTAACAGTTCTTTTGACTGAACCAAAACCAGCTCTCCCTCTGCCTTTGGTCTGCTTGCTGTCTGCAAGTCCAAACAGAAAGTGCTCAACTTCTCTGGAAAACAAAAAGGATGCATACACCACAGGTGGCTCTGAATAAGACATAGAATTTAGGGGCTGGTAGGTGTGCTTCATGGCTGTGGCAGCCAGAATGTCTCCTTAGCCCCTCTGAGCTCTAGAAACCCTCTAACTCTAAGCCAGTTAGAAAAACAGGGAGCTCATGTTAACCTTTCTGGATGCCTGGGAAATAAATGGGAGGCCTAGCACAGGTGACTGAGAAGGGGACATGATGGTATCCCCTCTGCCAGTGATACGGCATAGAGGGACAAACACACTGACTGTTGAACCCGCTCATGCATATTGAACGCTGGCTGTCGCTAAGTCCAGATCCTGCTCTGGTTACAGCCATCCTCCCAGAGGACAGATCTACTCTTGTGTAGGCCGAGCCCGCCCTTTCAGAGAGTCAAGCTGTCAGGGACACACAAATAAGGCAGTGGAAGCAGACACAGCTGGCCCTGCCCGCTCACCTTAGGAAGGCTTTCTATGACTCACTCAGGAACCGGTAGCCTGTAAGCAGCTGGCGCATGAGGCATGGCCATTCATTGAGCCTTCCCCTCAAGCCAAAGCTCCACAGGAGACGCTGAGTACTTACTCCAAAGCCCATGGCCAAGCCAGGTGCCTTTCTCCTCAAGCTGAAATCTGTATCCCTTAAAACAACAACAACAACAACAAACCCTCACTACTTTAACGGAGGAATTAGAAGCTTCCAGGTGTTCCAGGTTAAGGTCATGTGTGAGAACTTGGGAGCCGGGCAGGCATGATGGAGAACACTTGGAACCTAAGAGGCAAGGGGAATCATGAGTTTGGGGTCAGCATGGACCACTGGGAGAGACTCTATCTCAAAATAAAAATAAAGGGGCCCTGGGACTCAGTGACTGAACACCTACCTAGCATGCGTAAGGCCCTGAGTTGAACTGGCAGCTCCAGCAAAGTGGGAAAGGGGTGGATGGGTGGCAGGAAATGCAGAAGAGAGGGGGGAGTCAGAAGCAGAATGAGCCATCTTTCTTCCCCACATCATCTCACTTCTCCACTCAGCCTGCCCTCCCCCCGCCCCCCCATTCCCCCCACTCCCCACCCCCCCAACCCCCCATCCCCACCTCCACCTCGGCCCAACCAGCCATGGCTCTCTCCGGAGGGACCTCATGTGGCAGACCATACTCCTGGAGGCCAGTGGAGGGCAGCTGCATTCTTGAAGCAATGACTAGAGCCAGCTGAACGTCTTCGGAGCCTCAGCAGGCTTTGTTGTCCAGGTGATGGCAGAGATCAAACAGCCTGCCACACAGACAGCAGTGCAACCAAGAGAGCCACATCCTGGATGCCTGTGATTCCTCAGGAACTGTCACTTGGCTCCAGGGGCTCCTTCTACCCCAGTGCTCAGAACTGGAGGCTTGCCTAAGTGACACCTCCTCCCCATCCCATACACTCAGCAACGTCGTTTGTTCTCTGTGCCAACTTCTCTCTCTTCTTATGACTTATGACTTAATCCCCTGCTGTCAAGGGGCCCCCTCGGGCTCCCTCCTGTTATCTCAGCCACTAGGCATGCCCAGACAACCTGTAGTTATTCAGAAAATTAGAGGGGGCTGGAGAGATGGCTCAGAGGTTAAGAGCACTGGCTGCTCTTCCAGAGGTCCTGAGATCAATTCCCAGCAACCACATGGTGGCTCACAGCCATCTATAATGAGATCTGGTGCCCTCTTCTGGCCTGCAGATGTACATGCAGGCAGAGCCCTGTATACATAATAATAAATAAATAAATCTTTTTTAAAAAGAAAAGAAAACTGGAGCTTTCTGAGGTCTGTTTTCACAGACAGAACCTGCCTTGCCTAGCACCTTCCTTGACTCACGCTAGACAGCCAGGCCCACTGCAATCATTTAGCTCTTGAATGGTCCCCAAAGGCCGGTATGTTGAAGGCCTGATCTCCTGCCAGTGGTACTATAGAGGGATGGTGGAACCTTTAGAAGATTACACTGATGCCATGATGTGCTGTGTGGCCAAAGCAACAAGACAGTTAGTCACAGACTGAAACCATGAGGCAAAATAACCTTTCTTGTTTTTAAGCTGATTTGTCTGATGTGTGTTACAGTAACGAAAAGCAAGCACATCCACACATACTCTACTCTGTACACAACTGTGATTTAGTCTTGGCTTATGTGACTTCCCTCCTCCAGAGAGACTTTCTCATACTCTTAGCCTATGCAAACCCTAGACACCCAGCTCTCCTTAGTGTCCCATCAGCCAGCTCTTCCCCCAGTCTCTGTCAGTAGGTTTCTTTTCTATGTTAACTGTACAGCTTTTGTGTTAAGGGTTTTTGGACGTCACTCTTCATCCTATTCTCCTGCCTCAATATTGCCAATGACCTAAGGCCTTCCCCTAAGCTCCATCTCTGTAGGTTCTGCCATTCCCAACGGTGCCACTGTGGGGACTGAAGCTTGAACACAACACTGCATTCCAGTTGTACAAGCACACCTCATGACCACACTCCAGACATACTTCTTCCCAGTCCCCATTGGGGTGGCTCGTCAAAAGAACAACCAAGGTGGTGGCAGGCACCTGCAATGCCAGAACTCTGGGAGGCAGAGGCAGGCAGGCCTCTATGAAGTCAAGACCAGCCTGGTCTACAAAGCAAATCCAGGACAGCCAAGGCTACACAGAGAAATCCTGTATCAAAACAAAAACAAAAAACAAAAAATCCAACCAAACAAAAAAAGATGGTGGCACATCCTGGTAATCCCAGCGCTGAAACAGGAAGCTGGTAACAAGTTCATGGCCAGGCAAGGACAGAGAGAGAGACCTGTCCTTTCTCACCATCCAGCTGTCCTAGATGAGGCTAGAATCCCCACCCCCACCCCCACCCCCACCACCACCAGACTTACTAGTACCACACGCCTTGACCACAGTCCTATATAATCAATTATTACAGTTACAATTTTTTTAAAAAACTAAGTATGGAATTTTACAAACATTTCAAAAGGTAAATAACAAAGAATCTTCCTCTTTTTTGTTCCTGTTTCAGCAGTTATCAACATTTGTTTCATCGACTTTAAGGATTTATTTATTTTGTTTTATGTGTATGGTGTTGAGTGTATATGTGTGCAGGTACCCTCAGGGTCCAGAAAAGGACATCAGAGCCCGTGGAACTGGAGTCACGAAAGGTTGTGAGATGTCAGGTGTGGGTGCTGGGCACTGATATGGGTCCTCTGCATGAGCAGCCAGTGCCCTTGGCTGCTCTTAACGATGCTTCCTGTCTGGCCATTGATTTTAACATATTGTCTCCTGCTTCTCTTCCTTCCCTCCCCCTTCCCTCCCTCCGTCCCATCCTCCTTCCCTCACCCTCTTTCTTCTACCTTTTTGACCTAACACACAACATGCTAAAACTCTGGAAATAAATGGCATTCTATTATAAGTTTTAGAGGTTATTGGGGGAAGGGAGATCAGCCAACACCACAAACCCAGGGCTGGTGAAAAGGCACTTGTTATGAATAACAACCAAGATGCTTGGAAAATTCCACTGGCTTCAGTTGCTTGGAACAGGGCACAAAGTCCAGATAAATTATCTATCTACAGAAGCCGGCATGCTTCTGTAATGACTGCTTCTCTCACCTACTTCCTGCAGTGTATTTATCACTCGCCAAGGAAAGGACGTCAACGGCTATTACCCTGGGCAGCTGGCAAGAGTCCATATTGATTGCAGTGTGAAGAAGTCTCCAAGGTGAGATGTCCCTAAATCTTAATTTCTAATAATGTCATCAAAGCTAAAATGATAGGTAGGGGAAAGTGGGATGCATAATCTTTTTTAAAAGATTAATTTTTAAAAGTGTGTGTGTGTGTGTGTGTGTGTGTGTGTGTGTGTGTGTGTGTGTGTGTGTGTAGGGGTATGTGCACATGAGCGCAGGTGCCCATGGAGGTCAGAAGTGAGCTGCCCCATGTGGGTGCTGGGAAGTGGATTCAGTTTCTCTGTAAGAGCTGAGCCATTTCTCCAATCTCTAGCTGCAAATCTTAATAACAGTAATAGTAATGTTAATTGCATGTATTACCCAATGGGTGGAAGACGGGTGGAAGGAAATAGCACCAAGCTACTTAAACCAATGGGGTTTTTTGATTTTGACTTCATGGGAGGATTTTTGGTGCTGAAATCAAACCCAGAGCCTCAAGCATACTAAGTGTGAGCTCCACCAGGGGGCTACATATCCAGCGTCGACAATGTCTGGCTTTGTTTTTATTTTTCACAAGTAGTAATATTATTAGTACTTTGTGGGGGATTTTTTTTTCCACTCTCTTCTCTACTTTACAGACTTTCCCAGAGGGGCATATGTTGCTTCCACAATCAGCAATAAGTATAGAATTTTTATTAAATCATCTATGACGTTTAAGAAACATTACGAGTTTAGAATTCGAGACTGGCCAAATAGCTTAAACTTACTAGCACTTGATTTCATTGTCAGTAGAGTTATAAAGTTGGTCTGTATGGCTCTTTCCTATCCATGTGGTGGCTTTCACAAAAAGAAAAGCAAGAAATAATAACCATAGGCACGCTGACATGTTTCCTGGTTCAGAAAAGCTAGAACTATAGGAGGTAAAAGCATCAATAGGAGGAACTTATAAAATGTGTGATTTGGGGCAACTTTCATGTTCTCTGAGTCTCATACCCTCAAGTGAAAGAGGTGACGTAAAATTTTAAGGCATTCTGAGCACTTGGCGTGATCACTGTTGCTGCAGCTCGTCACCTACACTACAATCCCCTTTCTCTTAGGTGACGTCAGCCTCCAGTCATCCTCCTCAGGGGCGGGGGTCGGTGCGCCACCTGTATTTAGAGCAGTGTACAGTCTACATTTAAATCATGAAACTGGAAGCAGCTCTGAGCGCATCCTCCAGTTAGAAAGACATGCCCTGAGGAGAGGCACGTCTTTGGTTCTTAAGTGTACTTACTGTGCGCCCGCCTACCCAATGCCACAGTGCACGTGTGGAAGTCAGAGAACCATTCTCAGGACTAGGTTTTCTCCTTCCATCGTGTGGGACCCAGGGATCAAACTCAGGTCACCAGCCTTTCTCTCCCTTGATGAGCCATCTCGATGGCCCAAGTGACATGCCTCGACTAAGGACACACAATTACTGTAAATGTTAGGTTTAAATTTTAATCCATAGTTTCTGAGTCCCAGTTCAAGGCTCTTGGTACTAAATCAAGTGTTTGCTCATAGTAACTTCTGCTTTTAATTTTTTCAGGGATACAGTCTCATTAGGTTACCCAGGCTGGTCTCAAAATTCATGCTTAGGAACCTTCCGCCATAGCCTTTGAACTGGAAACTAGAGATGTGAACTACCATGCATGAATTTATACGCTATTTAGAGCTACTACAAAACAAATAAGAGAGAGTAATGACAAGTGCCCGGTGCCAGGGCTAGCCAACGCCCAACACCCTCCCTATTCTACCCCTAGCATGGTATCCTATAGGGCTAATGCCCAAAGACCAGTCTTCCCACCAGACAATGGCTCTGCTAAAGGTCCCTGGCTCCAATCGACACTGCCAAGACTTGTGCTTCCTCCAGATTATCTTTCAGATGCAAATGCCAATCCGTATATAAGCATCCAGTCAAGAAGAAAGCACTGGGGATGTAGCTCTGTGACAATGCTTGCCTGGCATGCACGAGGCCCTGAATTTGATCCATAGCAGCCCCCAAAATAGCTAAAACGAAATATAATAAACACACACGACACAAATACAGTTCTTAGGATCAGATATATATATTGACTATATCCAATCTCATTCTAAGATGGGAAAAAGAATCCTGAAGCAATAAGGTGCGTCTTGAGTTTGCATTGTTGCCCTTTGTAGGAAGGGCATGTCTACCTCTTCCGATGCTTCCCTTATTTTCAACAGTGTTCCCGTTCTTTCTATTAGCATAAAAGTCCTTAATAAGCATTCTTACTCTTTGCTGACCTCCTTCATTGCTAGACTTGCTGTGACAAAATACATGTATACTTTCAAGGTCTCAGTACATGCCACCTAGTGTCCTAGTGTCCTTACATCCATGCCTCAAGCACACCATGCCAGGAGTGGATGAAGGTATCGGCCATTGCGTTTGGTTTCTTGCTTGCTTTCATCTTTGGAGCATAGTTGGGGAGGGGCATGGAAAGGTTCCAACTGTTCTACAGAATACAGAGATGTGCCATGGGGTTAGTCTAGCTAAAAGAATGCATTGGCTTCTAGGTTGCAGCTCATGAGAAAATGGACCCGTTGTCCAAAGGTGCTCAGCAAACTATTTTTGTTTCAATGTAGACCCCTCATAGACTTGGAAATTCCACCCAAGAGCAAAACTCCGTATCAGCCTCAATTAGATCAGCAAACCCTCATTCGATACATTTGTTACAGAAGATTGTCAAGGCCCACAGACTCATGGCATAATGAAACAACATACCAAAGAGACTACTCCCTGCCATTTTATGAGATAGGTAAGTGCTATCAACTCAGTAAGATTAACCTTACCAGTGTGGAAGACGAGCGTGCCATGGGGCCCTACCACCTCAAGCAGCATGACTGGGACCAGTCAGACTTGGGGCAGAGACGCATGTGCAGATCTAGGAGGGAACTCTGGGGTGTCTTCCTTTCTTTCTAGCTCCCTGCACGTGAGACCAAAAGGATGAAAACTCTTCAATGCCCTAGGAAGCTCATCCTCTGAGCACTGGAAACAAATTCTTGAGTGTTCCTGGAGTTCTTGCTGAAGGAACCTTCTCTTCATTCTAGTTTAGATGCCTGTAACAGTTAACAATTTACACCACGCTCCGGAAATTCTCAACTCCCCCTGGTAGCACATCTGTATGCTGTGGCCTGTGGGAGGGTCCTGGAGTAGACAAGGGCGATTCTGGGTGTTTTCTTATTTTTCTTAATAATTTATTAAATCTTATGTGCATTGGTGTCAGATCCCATGGAACTGGAATTACAGTTGTGAGCTGTCATGTGGGTGCCGAGAATCGAACCCGGGTCCTTTGGAAGAGCAGATAATGCTCTTAACCACTGAGCTACCTCTCCAGCCCCGATTCTGGGTATTTTCATGACACCCGCTTCAACAGTACCCATGTTACCATAGTCACTGGTGTTTTCAACTTCGGCTCATTGAATTGCTGCTAGTTTCTAAATGAGTGATCCCCAACATTTTGGGGAGCCTTACACTGTGGCAGGCGCATATGTAGTCTGTGGCAGCTCTCTGGTGCTGAGCACTGTTGTTTTAAATAGAAGGCAAGTTTCCAAGACCTCTCACAAAGACATATCCTAAGTCACACATGCAGGAGGAAAGAGGCAGAATTCACACCCAGACTGCATTGCTCCCCAGCAAGGTTCACCTCGATGCTATACTGCCTGTCACAGTCCAGTGTCACCCATAACAGTCTTCCTTAAAAAGAGTCCCTTTCTTTTTACTGAAAATCAGAAAGCTGGTGATAGACATGTAACCAGTGACTCTGGAGGCTGAAGCTTGGGGACTGAAAGTTCAAGACTGACCTGGACTACAAATTGAGTTTAAGACAGCTGCGGTCCGGAGGGATGCCAGAGTGAGGAGGGAAGAGATGCCCAGGTCTCCACAGGACGCAGACAGCAGCATCAGGAAGGGATGGGGGAGGGGAGGATCATGTGGGCAGAACTTGGGAAAGTTGAGCCAGGTAGTTCAAGAAATGGAACAGGGACTGGAGGCTGATGTGGGACAAAAGTTTACACAAAAGGCAAAGCTGGCTCCTGGAAAACACAGGAAGTTGGCGTCTGAGAAGAAAGGAGGTGCGGGCTGAGCTAAGGGTCATTTAGGGAAGGAATAATGAATGGCTCAGAATGTGTCCAACCACAAACGGAATGACCCTGTATGACAGCCCCCTCTCTCCTCTAGTTGGCCTAGCTATCTACTTTAACAATGTTATGACATCATTAAAGTGTTTAGAATATATAGAATTCTCAGCAAGTGAAGCTGGACATGTAACTCTACTGATAACATCCTAGTCCAATCTCAGAACCTCATAAACCCCACCTGGTGGTGCATGCCTGTGCTCTCAGCAGTACAGAGGTAGAGGCAAGAGCATCCTCAGCTCCATGGTGGGCTCAAGGCCAGGCTGGGTACCTGAGATGCTGTGTTAGATAGATAGATAGATAGATAGATAGATAGATAGATAGATAGATAGATAGACAGACAGACAGATAATGCACAAATAAATAGTGGTTCTCAGCAAGTGCAGTCCTCAGGTCCTCCATTTTATTAATTTTTAAAATATTTTTAATACTTCATTTAAAAAATAATTTAATCTTATTTTGTGTGAATTGGTGTGAGGGTGGGTGTCAGGTCCCCTAGAACAGGAGTTACAGACAGTTGGGAGCCGCCATGTGGGTGCTGAGAATTGAACTCAGGTCCTTTGGAAGAACAGACAGTGCTCTTAGCCACTGAGCCATTTCTCCAATCCAAACTCCATTTTATTTTTTTTAATAATGACATTCAAAGAGGGTGCCACCACAAAGTGATGTGAAAACTACATTTTGTTAAGTGGTAACAAAATATAAATAAGCCAGGCAGTGGTGGCTCATACCTTTCATCTCAGCACTCTGGAGGCAAAGGCAGGTGCACCTCTGTGAGTCTGAGGCCACCCTGGTCTACAGAGAAAGTTCTAGGACAGCCAAGACTACACAGAGAAACCCTTATCTTGATAAGAAAGAAGGAGGAAGGGGGTGGGGAGGAAGGAAGGAAGAAAGAGAAAGAAGGAAGAATGGAAGGAGAAAGAAGAAAGAAAGAAGGGAGGGAATAAAGAAAATAGAGTTTCACACAATTCTTTCCACATACCTCCAACCTATAGAGCATATTTGTGGCTTGCTGCCATCCACTCATCCATTGCTGAAGTCACCTGGTTAAATGAATGTGTGACTCAGCCCCACAGTAAATCCTACAGTAAGAATTACTACAGCCTATTTAACATTTGTCATACATGTAAGCTGCATTAAGTAACTCCATTTGACACTGTAATTCTTAAGAAGATCATGACTGCTCTTCAAACCCAAAAGCCTTGAGTAGTCATATGGATGCTGACTGCAGACAGGATCACACTTTATAAATACAAACATGACTTTTAGTCAGCTGTTGTGACACACACCCACAATCTCAGCACATGGGAGACAGAGGCAGTGCAGGAAGATTCATGAGTTCAAGGCCGAGATGGGCTGCACAGTCAAACTCCATCTCAAACTAATCAGTAATAAAAACATACTTTTTTTTTTAAAATAGCATTTCTAGTCATATTTCCTGGGTGAATATTTTTCATTCTTGATATTTATTTTCATATTGTTTCTACAGTGTGTTTAAGATCCCTAACACCAGAGTAGAATTTTGTTATAATGCCATCCTTGAAACGCTCCAGCCTTTGCTTCATTGTACAATGACCATTGTGTTCAACCCATGCCTTCCTTGGATGTTTCCTGTTACATATAAGAACTTGCTAGGGATTATTATTATAAAGAGTAATAATTGGGACGGGGGCCCCAGCGGGCCTGAATCTAGAGATGGCAACAACGCAGACACAAAGCTGGCACCAACTTGCCTACAGATGGTGCAGGAAAAGGAGAATACAGGTCTAGAGGATATAATCTAATAATATGCCTCTTAATTGGAGACAAAAGAAAGAACCTTTGATTCACTACCCCCTTTCTCTATTTAGATTGTTTAAGTTGCATCCTCCTATCATGCGTGTGTGTTCATGCGTGTGAATATGAAGAGGTCACAGGGCGACCGGTGGGAGTCAGGTTCTCTCCCTGCCACTATCTAAGGCCAAGGATTGAACCCAATTTGTCAGACTTGGCCGTAAGTGCCTTTCCCCACTGACCGTCTCCCTGGCACCCGTATTTTAATCGCACCCCTTTAAGAGTCTTAAAATACGTTCTTATTGTACACAGTTGCTAAAAAGATGGTGTGTTAAACTTTCAGAGTGAGCAGTCCTAAAACAAAGCACTAATTTGTTTTTAAATTCCAGGTTCTGATAAGAAATTAGGCACCATTTCATTGAACCCTAGACCACTTAACTCACTACCCGAAGTCTCCTGTTGTGATGAGAGAAGCAGCTTTGCAAGAAACACTTTCTAAAATTAACGTAAGTGTGGCATTCCAAGAAAACACCTTTGGGCATTTTTCAGTGACTAAATTGATGGTAACAGCACTACCTTTAAGTGTGTATACGGATGAATCTTATCCTAAAAACATTTTGTTTAGGGTTAATTAATTATTAATTAAGAATTTTGCAAATTCTTTTCAGGAAAAAAAAATGGTCAGGAAATCAAGATCCAAGCTTGAGACCATTGGTCACCTGTTGAAGGGGATAGCGATGTAGTGCAGTGCTTGCCTGTAACACCACCACATATAAAAGGAAAATTAAAAAGATGATAATGTCATTTGTCATAAGCTGTTAGCATCTTGTTCCTGATGCAGACCAACTTCTAGCCACCTACCATTCTCAGTAAGTGTTTGCACATGAGATCGGAGACTATACCATAGCCATTATTACACATACACACACAGAGGGAGGGAAAGAAAGGGAAGGAGGGAGGAAAAGAGGGAGAGATGGAGACAGAGAGAGAAGAGACAGAACTAGCCAAGCAAGAAGACTAGGAGACAACCTACAACCATAGGTCTGTAGTGGGATTGGGGCCAGTAAAGAGGGGACGGATGAAAAGCTGTTTACAGAAGGGTTAACACCTGTAGTGGTTCCAATAGGGATGTCCCTCATAGACTCATGTGTTTGAATGGTTGGCCACAGGAAGTGGCACTATTAGGAGGTGTGGCCTTGTTAGAGGAAGTGTGTCATTGTAGAGGCAAGGCTTTGAGGTCTTAAATGTTCAAGCTATGCCCAGTGTGAAACACATCCAGTCTTCTCCTGGCTGCCTTTGGATCAAGATGTAAAACTCTCAGCTCCTTCTCCAGCACCGTGTCTGCCACCGTGCTGCCATGCTTCTTGCCATGATGATAAGGGACTAAACCTCTGAAACTGTAAGCCAGCCCCAATGAAATGTTTTCTTTTAATAAGGATTGCCTTGATCATGGTTTCTCTTCACAGCAATAAAACCCTAATTAAGACAACACCCTGTTAAAGAATTGATAACTAGGCATAAACTCCTCAGGAAGAGTTAAGGGGTCCCAAAGAAAAGAAATAACCCCAAAGAAAGGATCTTGGATTCTGGGTGCCAGTAGGCACTCCCCAACACATAATACATCAGTTGACTTCTTACTCAATTCTTCCAAAGTAAAACCTTTTTCTTAATAAATTTCCTCCAAGAATGTGGAGTTCCATATAGTTCCAGTTGCCCTACTTAGTCTCTGACATGGTCAAGTAGGCACCACCAAGTGATTTGAAAACCAATCCAAAAATGAACTAAGGCCAAAATAAAACAGACCCCAGCCCATGTAGACTAGAATTCAAGGGATACAAAAGGAAAGAAAGCAAGCTAATGAAACTGCTTGTATTGGAGAAATAGAATGTTATATGTAAATCAGTATTATGAATATTATATATGCAGGTTTATGACAAAGGACCTGCTCCTGTGCTTACAAAGATTCAGAAGCCTGGTGGCACACTGTCTATCCCCAAGCTGGAGGCCCATGAAGGCTGTGAGGTTCCAGTCCCAGCCCAAAGTGCTGAGAACGTGCGTGGAGAGTACTGGTGTGTTAAGTCTGAAGGCTTGGTACAGTCCAAAGGAGTTTCCTGCATTTAAATTCTTGGTCCCCAATTGGTGGTCCCATTTAGGTAGGTTTGAAAGACATGGCATTAAAAGGCGTGGCCTTGCAGGAGGAAATACTTCACTGGGGGCAGGATTGGAGGTTTTGAAAGCCACACACTTCTCTCCTTTATGGTGTCAGTTCAAGATGGGAGCTTTCTTTCCATTTGCTGCTCCAACCACACCACACTTGCTTGCTTGCTATACTTCCCTCTGGGTCAGGTGATAGCTCATGATGGAGAGCTTGAGTTGCGTGGTAACTTTGGTAGCTTAAGGTCAAACATTCAGTCTCTACTGAGGCCCAATGGCAGGCCAAGAACTATCTGAAAAGGAAAGTAGGTGGTTGTCTTGAAGTTAGAAGAGTCTGGCTCCGTGGTCTAAAGGCCTGCTCTCTGGTTCTGGGCCTGGCTACGTCTCTAAGCAGCGTCTCTATTTATCACAGACAAGTCTACTGGATCACGTAGACTTGCAGAACAGGCTGGCCTTGCTGTAGTGCATTCTGTTGTTATGAGCCCAGCTCAGAACTATCAGCTTTTGGTAGTACAATGGGCCCATGAGACTGGGGTTCCCTATTCAATTAATTTGTTTTGCAAAATTAGCATCTTGGAATAGCAAGGCCAAATAAGGAATAGGTCGAATATAAAATACAGAGGCCCCGTAGGCATGGCCCCCCTGTTCTGGTTGTAGGAAGCGCCATATGCAACAACCTAACCTTTCCTTTCTATAAAATTTTATTACATTTTTATTGTATTTCACTATTATTTTACTGTGTTTATGTAGGGGTATACATGTGTGTGCATGGCACATGTGTGGAGGTCAGAGGACAACTTTGTGGAATAAGTTCTCCTGTTCTGTCTTTTCATGGTCCCAAGGAGTGAACTCAAGTGACCTGGCTTGCACAAGCGCTCTGCCGCTCAGCCATCTCACCAGCCCACAGGCTCTTTTACACCCTCCACCACTGTACTCTAGGAGGTTCACTGAGATGGATGGCTGCTGAAGTCGGGTGTATTAATTGCCTTAACACTGAGCCTAAAGTGGTTGCTACTTCGTGCTTAGTAGGACGAACTAGCACACTTCCGCCAGCATAAAGGACCAGTGATCAAGATCCTTCCAAGGCAAATGATGACCTAAGGCTGGAGTCAAGACATCGCTTTGGTAGGACAGTGACAGTGCCTGCAGGAACCAGTTCTTATGGCCTTTAAAAATCAGGCTGGGGGCGCAGGGCAGACATTATTCACACCAAAAGTTGCATGCATCTAGCAAGGGATGTGTGAACTTGCTTAAGCAATGGATCATATGTGGCACACCAGCTGCAACTGGGGGAGCCACCAGTTAAACATGTGACAACCCACTGTCTTCAAAAGCCCACACCCATGGGAGACGTGCATGGGCTGTTAAAGGAACTGGTATTCTTGCAATGGTGCTGATGCTCTAATCCCCCAAAGATACATAGCTCTGGGCTTACTATTCCCTTAGGCAGAAGCAGTTCTGATGACCTCCAGGTGGCCCCTCCCACCATCTAGCCCTTGGCTCGGGGGTCAAAGCACCACATGGGATTCTTCCAGATGTTGAGCGTCACTCTCATATTCCTTCTGGAGCTAAAAGAATGACAGTACGGGTTCAGAGCCATAAGACACAGCACTGACCCACACCACCACAGATCCCAGCTTCCATAAGTTCTGCAAGGCCAGCTTCAGATCTGGAGCCAGCCAATTCTGAGCCAGTCCCTTACAAAGATGAATATTTTAACTCCAGCACACAAGAGCCCCCATGAACCTTGGGAGGAAGCTAGAGGGAATAATAAAAGCACAAGTTTGGGGTAATGAGCTGATGAGACCACAATCCCCCTTCACACAGACAGGACCCGGGCCTCGAGCATTCCATGCAAGCACTCCACCACTTGAGCTATTTCCTCAACCCTTTTTGTTTCTTTTGGCCAAAAGTATGTCACTTAGACAATGAAGTTTGGTGTTTTTCAATGGTTTTTTTTTGGGGGGGGGCAGTCTTTGCCCTTTAATTGTACTTAATTCTCTTACACATAGATTGTCAACGATTTCCACCACTTCAGTTTGTCTTTTGTGTATCCCATACCTTGCTAAATAATTCTCTCATTATTCCCTCCTTTTGTGACTTTTCTTGGTGTGTTTTAAATGACTTTTTTTTTGAGGGGGGGATGTTTCCAGACTTTTCCTTTTGTTGCTGTTGTTTAGGATAGGGTTTCTCTGTGTAGCCCTGGCTGTCCTGGAACTCACTCTATAGACCAGGCTGGCTTCCATCTGCCTCTGCCCCCCTAGGGCTGACTTTAGATTTTTTTAAAGCAATTACCACAGAAGTACAAATTCATGTCCTAAATCTAGACTTAATTTAGCATCAGTAACATACAAAAATTCTAGTCTTAGTAGTAGCTGTCCCCATTCTTATTATTGTCCATTACATTCTTATAAAATGCACCAAGTACCATAAATTGTTAAAACATTAATGCCAGTTGTCAATTTGAGGAGATCCTTGGGCATGTTCATGTTTCATGTCATCTATTCTTTCATTTAACTACTACCTATTTTGCTTGTGGCATCCTCAGTATTTAAGATTTATTTATTATGTATACAGTGCTCTGCCTGCCTGCACACCCGCACACCAGAAGAGGGCACCAGATCTCATGATAGATGGTTGTGAGCAGCCATGTGGTTGCTGGGAATTGAACTCAGGACCTCTGAAAGAGCAGCCACTGCTCTTAACCTCTAAGCCATCTCTCCAGCCCACATCCTCAGTATCTTAAGGGTCTGTGCTAAAATAGCTTTTCAGCCTCCCACTCTACCCCCACCACCACCACAGGTTAAATAATGCCTTCAATGTTTTCCAATGACAGTGCCACATATTGTGATTATAGTAGCTTTATAATGTAACAACTGGTGCAGGCAGACATCTCAAGCACATACATGGGAAGTGGAGTCCAGAAAGATCAATTCAAGGAAAGTCTGAGCTACATGATGACTTCCAGGCCAGCCAGGGCCATATAAGTCCCTGTCTCAAACATGCATAACCCTCTCCCATTATCTTTTCAAAAATGTCTTATGTCTGCCCTTCTAATTCTGTATTATTTAATATCAAATATGTGTACTAACCTTCCCTGCTCAAGTATCTGTGCTACAACTGAGTAAGCTTAACCTTGTGGTGACTCTCACTTGCAGACAATAGTCTACTACATTTTAAATCTTAGGTTTTAAGAGGTGTATACCCACTACATGCATGCAAGTGTCCACGAAGGCCAAAGGACAGCACCAGATCCCCAGAACTGGGGTTACAGGCAGGTGAGAGCCACACAGTGCGGGAGCTGAACTCTGGTCCTCTGCAAAGGCGGCAAGTGATCTGAATTGCTGAACCATCATTTCCTTCCATGGCCTAGCTCAGGTTTTCTGGCAGTTCTCCTGCTGCTTAGCTGTAACCGGCCTGCATTCTGACCTATCAACATGTACTGGTTATTTGGCTGAGCATCTCTGAATTCGCTGCCAACCTCACTAGCCCCTTGCTAATTTGGTTCCACTTCTCCAATTCGGCAGATCTTTCTAGTCTGGACCCTGCAAATTGTCCCTCATCCTATTCATCTAGTTAGTATGGTTAGCCATTTCCTAAGAGCCTTCATTGGCCCTTGTCAGGCATTTTGATTAGGTTCCATTCTTTTCACCATGCACTGTTTCACTGGAACATAGAACATTATCCACCAACATTTAGAAGACTGCCCCTGCTACTGAATATGGCACATCTAGCAGAATCTGGCACATAGAGCCTTGTCAAATAAAATTGTAATAGTTATCAATGGTTTGAAGAACAGCTTTAAAGAGCAGACTATCTCTCCTAAGCAACTGATAGCTCACATTCAAAGAGAAACTAAATTACCCAGAATGGTTTAAATCAATAAATAATAACAGGAGATGTCTCATTCTGGGTATTAGAGGAAAAATTCCTGACTTGAACAAAAATGAGCTTACTACTGAAAATGTTTCAATAACACAATGCTGATAGCCAAGAGTAGAGATCTTCCAAGGCCTTTGGTTTCCAGGGAGAAGCAAGATTTACTGCCACTTGCTCTTTCCACATACTACATAGCTGGCACAGGCTACTGGAATCACCTATGTTTATTATCTATTGCATCCAATGAAACTGCCCCTATTTTAGAATTTTTCTTGAACCATGTATTAATTAAAGTACTTCAGTGAAAAGATATTTCGATCCTCTCGAAGATTCTACTGGTCTCTTCCCACTTTGTCTCATGCAGTGCATGGACCCCCCTCTTCTCCACACGAGTATTACTATAAACAGAAGAAAAACAACATACAAAGCATACTGGAAATATTTGGTTCTTTTTAATCAGCTATTGATGGTATAATAAAATAATTTCAGGTGACACCTAATTTAAACATTTAATGCTCACGGAAGGATAATCTATAGCACAATGTAAAGCCTAGCTGTCAGGTACTACCTCTTTGTTTTTTCAAGAAAGAAGGGATGAAGGCATGATCAAAACTATGGCTGACAATTAGGGTTCATGTGGGTGCCTATGGGCCATTCTGCAGGTGCACTGGGAGGCACGATGCTGATAGCCAACCCACGGTTCTTAGAAACAACAGTATGCTTGAAAAAGAAAAAGATATACATTTGCACTCATATCTGAAAACAAACCAAAAAATCCACCAAATATCGCAACAGATTTTTTTAATAATTATTTTTAACATTAAGATTGTTACTGTAGGGAAATAATCTCTTCTTTCTGAACACTGAATTACATGTTCATTGTATTAAATAATTGCAGAGAGAACTAAGTTCTGTGCTCTGTACAGATTAAAGGTCCCATGAACATATTCCCACCCACCCACCTAAAGCTCAATTTTGCAATGGTTTCTGCAGAAAATAAGCAGTTCACAATTTAAACAGAATTCATAGCATTACAAAAGTTGACAGAACCCCATCTTTCCATCATTTTTTTTTCTAACAGCAAAGATTACAATGACAGAACTGAATGATCAGAATGTAAAAATATTTGTGCAAAATTGCATTAATTGTTCTCACCATCTAGTTGGGGTAAAAACTCAAACACAATGACAATAATGAAGAAAAACTACGGGGGAAGTTTTAGATTTGAAACAGGGATTATACAGTCACTAAACATGGAAAGGAACTGTGTGTGGCACCAAGAGCAGCAGGAGCAACAGATGCGGCAGCCATGCCAGCTGAGGAGCTGGATGAGAGGGCACAGCCTGTCCATGACAGCCATCCATCAGAGACTGCAAACCAATGCCAGCTTAAAACTCATCTCAATGTCTTTATTCTTGAATTTTCAGATCACAGAGAATGCTTAAGTATTTTCCCTTCCTCTCAAGGAGTGTCTGTGCGCTCACTGCTGCGATCCTCAGAAGAGCTGAATCATGGACTCTCTGGATTTTCCTACACCAATCCATTTAACTGGAAAACAAAACAAGACATCGGCATCCAGTCCCTGCTGACAGTCAACCTTAGGATGAAGAGAGGAGAGTCCTGCCGGCAGGAGCTCAACTCCCAGCTCTCTTACGTTTTAAGATAAAAGCAATGTTGTATTCAAGAACTACCAAGGTTTTCTACTATTATCTGTAATTGGCATGAATATTAGAAAGTTACTATTACTTCTTAAAGGAAGTAATAACGAATACTAAATATTTTTAATCTCAAAAACAAAGTAGAACTACAGGTATTATTCTATAGATAATTTTGTATATAACAGAAACCTTTTAAATCAGATTAAGAAATATCCATTAATATAGATTCTGAGAATCAAAGGAAAGAGTTTCTGGAGCGATGGCTCAGGGGTCGAGAGTACTTGCTGCTCTTGCAGAGGACCCTGGCTCAATTCCTAGCACAAAGTGATGGTTAAAACCATTCAGAATTATAGATCCTGAGGATGCATAGTGCTCTCTTCTAGTCCTGTGGGCAAAGTACAAATGTGATGCACATACATACATTTAGGCACACATAAAATAATAAATATACCTTTAAAAGAGTTCTTCCAAGTAATATTATAAACATAAAACATGATATTACCTTTTATGTTAAGGAAGTTGTTTAAAACTGAAAAACTATATACTGTTAGAGAACTTTTGTGTTTTATTCTAAATGTGACAAATATATAGGAAAAACTGCCATCTTTAGACACTGGTTTGATCTTTTTAAGACATTATAAAATTAAGCTGCAAATAATTTCTGCTTCAGAGCTTTTTTCAGTAAGATTTCTTGTCATATATTGGTAAAAAAAAAACTAGTTTCATTTTCAGCCTTTGTTTTTATGATTTATAACTGTACTACGCAGAAATACATATACAATTTTGTATATTTTCATTTCTGGACCACAAAGGAATTACTATTGTCATTCAAAAATAATTCAAATGTATATTAAAAAAAGTATCTCAGTTATGTTATCAATAAAGGTGAATTTCAAGTAATTTTTTTTTTTAGGTTGTACTCTGTCAGAAAGAGGTACTTTTTCTCAGCATTGCTCTTTCTGTCAGCAGCCTGCCCTCATTTTCTTCTAGAAAGGATCCAGCACAGATGAACCTGCCTATTATGCTGTTTTAACTATGCAGTATTTACTATTTTTTCACCCTCAATGCCTATGACAGTAAAATATTGGACTCAATCAGCAGAGACATAGAGCTTTGTTTTTTTTTAATTCCTGACAAATACAAAAGATAAGCAATTATCAAAAATCCACTCTAATTTTTACATTGAAACATCTTGATAATTTTAGACTACAAAGCCTTAGAAATGGTCTAGTACACCAGTCTAGGGAAATGACTAGACATCTCTGCCTCATAGTTCTAGACTATTTGTAGAATTACAGGGTTACCTAAGGTACTGATAGGAGAAGTCTTTATGGTACTTTATATAGGGTCATAAAGACTCAGCTATTTATATGTAAAACTGTTGACTAAAAACCATTAGCAGCTAGGCATGATGGCACATGCCTTTAATCCCAGCACTTGGGAGGCAGAAGCAAGTGGATCGCTGTTAAATGGAGGCCAGCCTCGTCTACAAAGTGAGTCTAGGACAGCCAAGGCTACACAGAGAAACCCTTTCTCGAAAAACAAAATAATAAGCAAAAATGCTTGCTAAATTTAACATTGATCCGAGAGGAACACCAGCAATCTAGAAAAAAAATCACGAATGAAAATGCAACACAGCAAAGACAGCCTAAGTACATACTATGTTGTATGTGGAAAATACCTCCCACCTACTTTTTCTTGTTTCTAGTTCCTATTAATGTAAACAAAAGGATGAAAGGAAAAATCAATCATGTAAAAGAAAAGCCACATCACTTCACTATGTCCAGTCCTGATCATCTTGTTTTAATTGTTTTATCTATGAGTTGCATCCATTTCTCATTCTTTTGTTTATGCTTTTATTGAGATGGGGGTTTTATTATATAGCCTTGTTTAACCTAGCACTCTGAGCAATAATCCTGCCTCGGCCTCCCATGAGCAGAGACTATATGAATAAACCAATTCATTATTACTGCTGTATACCTTTTGCTAGTGAAATGTGCTGGTTAGTTGTATGTCAACTTGACACAAGCTAGAGTCAACTAGAGAAAGAGATTCTCAGGTGAGAAAATGCCTCCAGAAGACTGGGCTGCAGACAAGCCTGTAAAGCATCTTCTTAATGGTGACTGACTGGGGAGGGCCCAGTCCATTATGGGCGGTGCCAGCCCTGCACAGGTAGTCAGTTGTTAGCCATCAGGAGCAAGCAGTAAGTAGCACTCCTCCATGGCCTCTGCATCAGCTTCTGCCTCCCAGGTTCCTGCCTGTGTAAGTTTCTGCCATGAATGAATGTCAATGATGAACAGTGGTGTAAAAGAGTAAGCCAAGCTGGGCGTGGTGGCACACGCCTTTAATCCCAGCACTCAGGAGGCAGAGGCAGGCAGATGGCTGTGAGTTCGAGGCCAGCCTGGTCTGCAAAGGGAGTCCAGGACAGCCAAGGCTACACAGAGAAACCCTGTCTCGGAAAAAAAAAATTAATGGTATTAATAGTGTTATTTATTATTATTCATTAATAATCAAGAGAAATGATGAGTCAGTGTCCCAGGGGAAAACAAAAATAAACAAATTAACACAGATTAACAGAAAATTAAAGACAGCTGCTCATAAAGTGTTTACCTGGTATCTGAAGCTCATCTTCAATAAATCGAACATAATTTTGTGCATTGACAGGTAGGTCCTTAAATGTCCTTGCATTAGATATGTCTGTGTTCCATCCTGGGAGAGTCTTATACTGAACTTCCACTTTATTTAAGACTTCATGGTTTGCTAAAAGTTAGAAGATGTGCGTTTATGGAGCACTTTTCAGACCTTTAGAAAGGTGAAAACCAGCATACGCACACACAAACTCACACAAACACACAAAATCTAGGGTGGTATTTTAAGTCAACATTTCTTCACCAACATAATTATACACTGTAAGCAGAGAAAGAGCACATGGTTATTACCTCAGCTACTGAAGCTCTCCCTCCTCTCTAGTGACTCTAGCTTGTGTTAAGTCACATAAAAACCACATCAGTTACTGTGGCTGGTAAATGTGCTGAACCAAATTTTAAGCATTCTGTTTCTAGAGAATTTTGAATTTCTACACTTTAACTGTGTGCATATAACAGCAACTTCACAAAAGGCTGGTATATCTTCAAATCTCTGAGAAATCGACTGTGGGATGGAAATTTTCTTTATTATGCCACCTAATGACTTTCTCTATATCCCCCTGCTGGAATCTGCATGTGCACTGCAAATGCTGAGCAGTGTCTCAGACTGCAGACCACATAGCAGACAGTGAGGGACAGTGTTCATGTTTCCCTCTTCAGAGCAGAGTCTCAAGAATGACTCATACCACATACTGGGCTTTCCATAAATACATGAACAAAACAGAAAAACAAATGATACAAGTTCAAGATAACCATCCATTAATTCAATGGTCCCCTAAAGTAATAATCCATAGTACTCAGAGGAAGACCACAGAATCTGTCTCTCTAATCTACTCTCTCTAATGTCGGTTACTCAAGGGAAGCCATGAGGCACAGAACAGCTGTCAGCTACACTGCTCTCATCATAAGCAATGTTCTATGAAACACTTCTTAGATGAAAATCTCCATCTTGGAGTATTTCTGGAGGAATCTGGCCCAAGTTAGCTTAAAAAAACAAAAATAATAAAACATAAATTTGACAAGTCTTGTGCTTATGAGTTTTCAATATTGTAATTAAAGGAATTTGCTGTATGATTATGACAGATCTTGCCGAGTGTCAATGTATCTGATTATACTATTCTCTTTGGTACTTATGTTATACTAGAATTCGTACAACAGATTTGAGGTAGCATTAATGACCAGGACATAACATATACTTGAAAAATCAGTTTTCCAAGTAATCGTAACCTAAAATGTTAACAGATGCCTGTTTTCTTTAAGAGAAATTAGAAAAATGACAAAAAATTATTCTCCATGAATCTCCAGTCTAAGAGTCATAAAAACTTCCCAGGCTACCAAGTTTCATTAGGGCCATCAACATCCCTTCCGTTGGCATTTCCTTGGTGCTTAGGAAATCTAATCTGAAAAAACAGCTACTTCCATTTCTAAAGCTAGAAGCCTTTTTACTGAACTCCCTAGTAAGGAAGGAAATCTGGTGACTTAAGATAGGCTTCAAAAACTGCCTCAAGTAGGTGTCTCCTTCACCTGTGAACTTCAGAGAGGTTAGAGAGGTTCGGAAGATGGAGTAAGTTACAGTGTTGAGAAAGAGGACACCACAAAACACAGGGGTCTTTTCTTTTACCTTTTTATCCCCAAGTAAGAGAGAACAGTTCCTCATGGAAATAATCCATTCTTCCTCCCCCACTTTGATGTTACTATAGAGAAGGGTCTTGCTATATATATTGTCCAGACTAACTCTGAACTCCTGAGCTCAAGTGAGCCTCTTGCCTTACACTACTAAGTAGCTGGGCTACCACAACCATACTTAGCTTGTGGAAGCCAATTGTTATAAACTTAAGATGAGACTCTGACACAGCATGGTCCAAACATTTATTTTGAGTTTAAGCACATGCTTGTGACCCAACACTGTAGTATCAGTTTTAAACCAAATGCTAATGAGTATAATATCTTACAAATAAATAGCAATTATGTATCATACATAATCTATAGTTAAATGATAATATTAACAATCTTATAAACTTTAGACACAGCCTAAAAACAAACCAAAAACCCAATACCTGGGAAGTGAGGTATAATTTCCCCATCTAATTTGTAAGCAATTCCAACTTTGATTTCCGTAAACATATCCAAAATATCCAACTTGGTAAGGGCCAACCTAATTTTGAAAGAAAAGACACTGTTGAAACGCAAACTTCTGACATCCAGTGTGACTGATGCAGGAGCAAGGGAAAATTCATGCAAAGCTCTACGTTCCAAAGCAATTCTGAAAACTGGTTAGGATTGTCTTGAAAGCGTGCCACACATAAAACACCACATTGATGAGGACACTACATTGACATCTAGTCTTTATAACACAACAAAGTTACTTTCTAGTAATTACAACAGATTTTCACTGGTGGCTTCACACTTGCTCAGCTTTCTTATGAGTGATGACTGTGGGAAGGCTTCCTGGAGTTAAGGATGCACTTTGTGCCCAAGGGACACAGCAGAATGCACTATTCCACATAATCACAAGATATTAAGTACATTCCCACACATGCTGCCACCCCAGTTCTTCATTCTTGTTAACATCACCTCCACCCTTCTGGTCAGAAACTGACAGAGTAAGGAAACGACCTCTTCGTGATACATCAGTTTCCCGAAAACTGACTGGAAAACAGGATTTTAAGGAAAAATCTGTGGAAATTAGATAAAACACTAGGTTTGGGATTCTGGTCCACAAATTTTGAGTTTGTTGTTGTCCTTTTACTTGTTAGAAGCTCAGCCTAATTAATGCAGATACAAACACATTACTTCTATATAAAATGCTAGTAACTGTCCAGCGCATTATCAATGAGCTGGACAGGGTGCCTGCATCTCACCTCATCTTCCAAAACGTCCCATGATGGGAGCAACACCATCACCTCAATTTAAAGATGACAAAACTCTGACTAAGAAAGGTGAACACATCCAGTCACTTCAGCATAACACAGGAGTCAATATCTGAACCCAGGAAGTCAGACACTAAGTCTCCATGCGCCATCATCTTCCGTCTGTACACACACTGTACTCACTCCATCCACCTGCCAAGGCGCCCATTCGCCCTCCTCCCTGCCTCCCGCCCTCACTGCCCTCTGTACATATATGCTTGTGAGGTCGGGAGATCATGCTAATTTCTAAAGCACTGTGTATCCAGAGTAACTTGGGCGTCTCTTCCCGCACCCCTTCTCCTGTATCTCATTCCACTTCTGGGACTATGATTTTATTCTAGAGGCAAAGGAACGAGGCGCTTCTGCTAGGGGACTCTCTAGTTTGCTTTCTACACTTCCTAAAATAAAAGTTTCTAAAGAACACTCACGCAGTAAATCCATTGATCATATGAGCATATTTGAGTGAAACAAGGTCCAACCAGCCGCATCTTCTTTTCCTCCCAGTAGTTACTCCAAATTCTCTACCTCGTGTTTGTAATAATTCTCCAATTTCCTGGACAACAATTTATAAGTTAGAAGATCAAAGCTGTATATCCAGGGAATTACATATAATTACATAATTGTTATACATAATATACATAAGAACAGCATCTCTTGATAATTATCTTTCATGAAATAAGCTGAAGACAGGAATTCCATGGAAATGACATTACTTGAAATACATTAGGCTTTGTTTTCATTTTTACATTTTTTTTTTCTTTCAAGACAGGATTTCTCTATTCAACCTTGGCTGTCTTGGACTCACTTTGTAGATCAGGCTGCCCTCGAATTCACAGAGATCCACCTGCCTCTGTCTCCCTAAGTGCTGGGATTAAAGGCATGCACCACCATGCCCAGCTTCATTTTTACATTTTTAAGCTAGTATTTTTTTTTTTTACAATGTTATATACAGGCCAAGTATAGACTGACAGATAACAGTTAAATGTTGTCAATTAAGAACAAGTTATGATCTTAGATATGTCCTACAAAAAGGCTGATGTGTTGAAGGCTTGGTCCTCAGCAGGTGGCAATATTGAGAGGTGACTGGATCATGAGGACACTAATGTTACCAGCAGATTAATCCATTGATAAGTGCATAGCTGAATGGGACTATTAGGAGGCAGGGGCTTGTTAGAGGACAGAGGTTTCAGGTTGTGCCTTCAAAGGTAAGCCTAGTCCTTGCACATGGCTCTCACTTGCTGTTTAACTGCCATGAGGTGAGGTAATCAGCTTTCCCGTGCCAAGCCCTTCTGACACAGTGTACTGTCTTACTACTGGTCCAGAAACACGGAACAGAGTAACTATGAACAACAAAAATCTTTCCTCCTTTTAAATTTCTCATGTAAATTTCACAACAAAGGAAAAGCTCATAAATAAATTATAAATATTTACTTAAAAGGACAAACCTAGCCAATCATTCCAAGAACTGCAGTTTTATAGTTTTCCTGAAAATCAAATGATCCTTGCAAATGAAGAGAGAGGCAGAGGTTAAGACTGGGGCTAGGGGAACATGACTTTTCTTACTGAAAGACACTTACATTGTCTTGCTCTGTGGGAAAGGCACCAATACCAACTCTAGTGGTATAAACTTTCACAACTCCATATACTTCTCCAACATTTTGAGGGGGCATCCCCAAACCTGTACAAACACCTCCAACAGTACAGTTTGAAGAGGTTACGAAAGGGTAAGTTCCTAGAAAATAGGAAAGAAAAAACCCAAACAAACCTAAGATGAACACGTGTACACATACAATGTTACCATTAAGACCGTGCATATGAATTTACTTCAGGTATCTGACAGACTTGAACATAACTGTCACGACCCTCTCTCAAGAGCTCCATCTTAGGTTTGATTCTCTTGTCTACAATGTCAAAATACACTTTAAAATGCAGGTGTTAGAGCTTTAGCTACAGAGAACCCCAGAGGATGTACAGTTGTTAACTTGGCTCTAACTAGTATGTACTCACTGGTTACGGAAGAATCTTAAGTAGAAACCCACCTACATATTTTGACTGACTGCAGTTAATTCCAGACAGATGTCTCCCTGGTGGACATACTTAAGAGTGCAGCAAGACCCTGGGGCAACAGTAACTTGTGATGTTCAACATTTCCCCAGCTTTTGAACTCTATTTGAAGCAATTATAGGGGTACATTTTTCCCTCCTTCATATTTAATCACTCATCCTAATTTATATACTCTCCAGATTGAGAAGGCATATTATAGGATAAAGTAAATATATCTATTATAGACAAATATGTTCTCTTTAATTAGTTAGTATCCAAAGCCAATAGAATGTCAAGAGGTTGAAGGGATGGTCGACAGTTAAGAGCACTTTGATTACCAGCACCCACACGGTGGCTCACAGCCATCTATGACTATTTCCAGGGGATCCAATGACTTCTGGCCTCCAAGACTACTTCACCCACATGGTGTACAGACATACATGCAGGCAATACACTCAAGCCATGAAACAATTTTAAAATGTTCAGACAGAACTGTTAACAGCATAAGAAAATATATTTAGATATAACCACCAACAGACTAATGATACAGTCATCTGAATAAGTTTAACCATGAGGATGGAAGAAATGCTGAGCCTACCAGAAAGTCTCATACACAGAGAGAGTTAGCATAAACAGGTTTTCTTAGATCCTAGAATATATGTTTAATCCAATTTCTATATTTTAAAAGACTTAAAGGGGAAGATTCTCCCCAAATTGATCTTATCACTTTACAGTTCCAGAGAAACAGTAATTAAATAATCATGAACCAACTAATAGAATTCACAATCTGCAGAACTCCAAACCCACAGAATCCAAGTGATTCCATTTTCCTAATGAAGTGTAAAACTTGTACTGTGCTTCCCACAATACTCTTTTAAAAAACCTTGCCATAAGATGACAAGCTATCTCATTCCTAAATGCACATGCTAAATACACTATTTATAACCTCCTTAATGCTAACATTAATATTTATATCTAAGTACTTTGGGCTCAGTCAAACTCCCTATGAATCATATCTCACTTACCAAAATCAATATCTAACAGTGCTGCGTTTGCACCTTCTACCAAGATTTTCTTGGGTGGTCCATGGAGGGCCTCATATAGGAAATAAACTCCATCTCTCACCATCGGTTTAATCCTTTCCATATAACCCTACACAAAGACAAAAACCAGTTTCCATGTGCACTAATACATTGTAACACCAGTCAAAGCGTAAACTGCCTGGCTTTCCCCAGTGGAAACTGACAAGTCGGAACAGAAAGGCACTGGTGATGGCTCATGCTAAGGCCACATTTGGATTAACTCTAGTCTATTAGAGATACAAGGCTGCAATGTGGAGCAGTAGCAGAGTACTTACCTAGCCTGTGTGAGGCCCTGAGCAACACACACACACTATCACATTTACAAGTTCTCTATCAGCTTCAGTGGAACAGAGCAAATGTTTCGCATCATAAACTAGCTTTCAGGAAGAATAGAAAGAGCTATCTGTTTATATTAGATGGCAGTTCTAATATTTTAAAAGTACTTGAAAAGTTGTATTTATAATCCATGTGACCAACAATCTTCAAGCTCAATCAGAGACACAAACTACACGGCCAAGCATGCAAATATTAGTGACCGAGTGCTGTCATTCTTGTGTAACAACACTGTACTATGTCATCAGTCAATAATATCAAAAACTAACATGAGGTGCTATTAATGTTTAACTTCAGAATTCAAGGTAAAAACAAGAGTTTCCCTGAGGGCGGAGGCACAGCGGCAATAAAACTTGGTTTCAACCAGGAATGGTGATACCAGAAACCCATATGAATATATTGCAGCCACTAATGACTGTCTGTCTGGCCCCTCCTTGGTGCTTGTCTTTAATCCCTTGCTTATTTATATTTCAGTCCTTTCTGTGTGGCTAAAATAACTCTGTAAGGCCCTGGTTCAATACACTTATAAAAATCTTTTTTGGTTTCTTTTGTTGTTATCTTTTTTTCCCTCAAGACTGACCTCATGTGGGCCAGGCTGGGCTCCACCTCAGGATGTAGCTGAGGACGAACTTGAACTTCTGACCTTCCTGCTTCTACCTCCCAAGTACTGGGGTTACAGGTGTAGCCCCCCCACACCCTGCTCATGAGAACCATAAGCACCTAAGGTCTACAACTATTCTGGAATGACATATGCTATGGAGATGCTTACTCAGTTCTGGAAATAATATACTTTAAAGAAGTAATCACCAGGCATACAGGAAACGTGAGATTTACCAGTGAGTGCTACATCGGGAACCACTGGGTCTAACAGTTACCACTGGTAGGCTTCTCTGGTGACCAGTAAAGTTATTTGTCTTAGAAATAAATGCTGAAGAAACTGTTATCAATCCTAAATGGACTGACTTTACAAGTCACTACACTGTCCCTTTCTTTACTGATCTATATGTCAGTAGCCATGCACTGTTTCTTTGTACTGCAGATCTGGGCTTCCTTCTGTTCAAAATCCTCCAATAGCTTTCCATGGTCTCCTGAATAAAAGCTAAGTTTCCTGAAAGTGCATCTGAGACCTATGATCTGGCTATTTTCACATACCTTCTTTTCCCATCCAGTATTCCATTTTGACCAAACTGTGTGACATCACACAAACATGCTATATCCAGGAATGACTTGCTATTAGTTAATATACAAAGCTAGAAGGTATGAAAAACCCAAATGCCACATTGGCAAATTAGTATTTAAAAGCACACCACTGAGCTTAGAAGCTTTACCTTGAGTTTCTGTAATTCACCTTCAATGTCTATTTCCAAAGTAGGATATATGGATTTGTACTGGTTAGCTAGAACTTTGAACCTGAGAAATAAACAAATCATGGCATTAACTACGTTAAAGGTTAGATACAGAATACTTCAAATAGTATCACCCAAGTCATGTGATTACTGTGCATTATAAATGGTCTTAAAGGCAAATTAGTTTTGAAACCGAAGTTACTTTTGGAGAAATACAATTTAATGAAGGCAGTGGCACACGCCTTTAATCCCAGCACTCAGGAGGCAGAGGCAGGTGGATCTCTGTGAGTTTGAAGCCAACCTGGTCTACAAAGAGAGTCCAAGATAGGGCTATTGCATAGAGAAACTCTGTCTTGAAAAAAACTAATATATACATATTATATATATATGCTATATGTATGATATATTTTTAATCAAGGATATAAACATGAATAAATTATACACTCAAGATACATTTTCACATTTAAGATAAAATATAATTAAGGTGATATGTATAGTTGGAGAAAAAAGAGAGAATAACTAAGATCTGAAAATATAAAAGACTTGAATTATAGTCTACTGTGTAAGAAAGTGAGAAGGAGCTATCTACATGATGTTAGACAGCAGTAGTTATCTCTAGGACTTTTCAGTGTTGTGGCCTGCCAGTACAAATAGATAATTCACTTTCCATGAAAATCATTCTATAAAGAATATTAGTATAGCATTTCTACTTTTAAAGATGTATCAAAAAAATTTACCAGGACCTAAAAGGCTAATTATTTCTGGATGGGAAGACATAATGGGGTCTCTGAACCTGAAATACCAAAGATGTGAACCCAGGACATGGTGAGCACATCAGAACTGCCACACTGGGGACATTTCCTTTCAATTCACCTTTCAGTCTTTACAAACAATATGGCTCTACCTTCTTAGGATACTCTTCATACACATTCACCAGGTTATTCTTCATGAAGCTAATCTGAATACTGATGCTACAATTTCATTCTCTGGATTTTAAAAATCTGCTTCTTGGGTTTGTTTGTTTGTTTCTTGTCTTTTTAATTTTGAAAGAAGTCTTTTACCTCTCAGAGAAGCCATCAAAGTCAGAAACAAGATCACACATCCGAAGTCCACTCCGAGCAGCTTTAGAGGAATATACTGGGCCAATGCCCTTTTTCGTGGTACCCAAACTTAAAAACAAACCAAAACAAGCTTCAAGTTACACAAAAAAGATGTAAGTCTTGTGGTCAGATCTTTCCAATAAGAAAGCTACATATGGTTGTTTCCTATTTGTGCAATCCCCTGCAAGCTTATTTTCATAATCTAACTGGTTTTCTCTGCAACCTAAGAAAAATACTATTATCTGGGTTTTTGTTTTATTTCTGAACCAGAATTTATACAGAAGGATGTAAATTTGCTCAAACTATCTCAAAATTAAATATATATATATTTATAAATATATATATCATACTTTTTTCCTGCTTGCTCTTGTCTCTGCTGTTCCTGGATACCATCAGCTGCTTGGTGAAAGTCAAACACTGAAGAGAAAGCAAACAAACCAAAGTTGTTACCTAAACACAGATAACATGCAAGATAAAAGTATTCCACTCCAAACCACTGAAACTAGAGAGCTTTCCAAACTTGCTTATAGCAAATTATATTGATATGTTCCTAAAAGTAATAATGGCAGCTTACACTTGTAATTTCAGCACTAAACAGTCTGTGGCAGGAGGATCACAACAAGTTTGAGGCCAGCCTGGCCTATGTGGTGAGTTCCAGCCCAGCCTGGATTACAGTATTTAAAGAAAGCAAAAAACAGGAGTGGAATAGCTGGGTCTTGAGGAAGCCCTATTCCCAGTTTTCTGAGAAAGCACCAGATAGATTTCCAAAGTGGTTACTAATCTGTATTCCCACCAGCAACGAAGGAGTGCTCCTCTTTCTCCACATCCTCGCCAGCATGTGGTGTCACTTGAGTTTTTGATCTTAGCCATTCTGATGAGTGTAAAATGGAATCTCAAAGTCCTTTTGATTTGCATTTCTCTGATGACTAGACATTGAGCATTTCTTTAGGTGTCATTCGATATTCCTCTGTTGAGAATTCTGTTTAATTCTGAGCCCCATTTCTTAATTGAGTTATTTGGTTTGGTGGTGTTTAATTTCTTGAGTTCTTTATATATTTTGGATATTAGCCCTCTGTCAGATGTAGGGTTGGTGAAGATCTTTTCCCAGTCTGTGGGCTGTCGCTTTGTTCTGTTGACAGTGTCTTCTGCCTTACAGAAGCTTCTCAGCCTCATGAGGTCCTATTTATTAATTGTTGACCTTAAGGCCTGGAAGATGCTCCAGCATACAACAAGGTCATATGCTCAGCTATGTTCATAGCAGCTTTATTTACAATAGCCAGAACATGGAAACAGCCTAAGTGTCCCCCCTCAGTAGAAAAATGGATAAAGAAACTGTGGTACATATACACTGTGGAATACTACTCAGCTACCAAAAACAAAAATTTCCAAAATTTGTGGACAAATGTATTGAACTAGAAATGATCATAATGAGTGAGTTCACCCAGAAGCAGAAAGACTCAAATGGTATATACTCATTTATATCTGGACACTAACCCAAGAGGCATGTCCCATGAAAGTCTTCACTTACCAGGGAAGTGGGATAGAGGTGAGGACATCCTATTAGAACTCTAGGTGGGAGAAGTATGGGAGAATGGGGAAACAGAAGAATCCAGAGGGCCCTAGAAACCTACAAGAAGAACACTATGAAAGGCAGATCTGGGCCCAGGGGTTTTGCTCAAATATGGCACCAACCAAGGACAATACATGCAGTAAGCATCAAACCCTTACCCAGATCTAGCCAATGGACAGGACATTCTCCACAGTTAAGTGGAAAGTGGGGACTGACTTTCACATATTTGCCCCAAATTTGACCATGTCCTCTTGATGGGGAGGCCCGGTGGCACTCAGAGGAAGAATAGCAGGCTACCAAGAAGAGACTTAATACTCTAGAATCATATACAGGGGGAGGAGGTCCCCCTCAGTCACAGTCTTAGGGGAGGGGAATAGAGTGAAAGCAGGAGGGAGGGAGGAATGGGAGGATACAAGGGATGGGATAAAAATTGAGATGTAATATGAATATTACCAATATTAAAAATTGGGGGGGGGAGGAAAGAAAGAAAAAAGAAAAAGAAAGAAAGAAAGAAAGAAAAGAAAAAAAGGCTAATTTTAGAACATCCTAACCTAAAATTCAATAAAGTTCTATCTACAAAGATACCTTCCCCCCTTTTTCCCTCTACACCTTCAAGTTCTGGGCTCTGGAGTCTAGGGCACACTTTTACACCCCCTATTTCTTTCTCCCTAGTCACAAACTTTTCATCACCTTTCACCAAAACTACACTGTAATCTGCGTGCCTCTTTCCACTCTTAGCTATGCAATCCAAATTCTTTAAGACATCCAAAAATGTCTTGCCAAGACACAAACAAGTCATCATACCCTTGTCTTTGAAGCTCTTAAGAAAAACTCCTTACATGGCCAACAGTCTTCTGACCAGCAATCTAAGCTTCCCCTGCAGTGTGCCTCTTTCTGCAGCTACATGCATGCTCATAGACACAACCCCCTGAGTAGCAGGGCAGTGCCAGTTTACTAGCTGCCTGTCCCAGCCCAGCGCTCAAATATTTAATGATTGACTGCATAAGCAGCTTGCAGACTGGCAGGCCTAGGGTTTTGGCTTCTGAACTTCTAACTTAAGTTTATTTGCTTGCTTGTTTGTTTTTTTTAAAAAACAATTTCATGCTTAACAGACCATAAAACTCACCAGTTCTAGGTACACAATTTGATGATTTTAGCATATGATGCCTCTATTTCTTTCCACCAATTATGTTGTTATCTCAAAATAAATAAGATGAAATTTGCAAATGTTAAACAGAATGATTAAGTTTTCAGAACTAGGGGAAGCATTTGTAAAAGGACAATTAAAATCATTAGATTCAGATTAGCTGGGTAGTGGTGCTGCATGCCTTTAATCCCAGCACTAGGGAAGCACAGGCAGATCTCTGTGAGTTCCACACCAGCTTGGTCTACAGAACACGCTGTTACACAAAGAAACTCTGTCTCAAAAAAAAAAAAATACACATTAGGTATAGAAACTAGAAAAATTTGACAAAACTCTGGACTGAAACTGCCCTCTCACTAGCCTAAGCCTCCAAGCTATGCAGGAGGTGCTGTTCCCTAATCCCCTGCTTTTGAGACACTGCAGAAGCTACTAAGGTAGCCCCACCTGTAGCCCTGCTTGGCAATGTAAATTCACAGCTTTGTATGATCACCAGATTCCTCTGGCAAGCCTAGAGAGAGAGTATTGAGATATTTGTACAGTGGTTACATCACAGATGCTGAGTATGCAGCGTGTGACTATACCTATCCCAGTGCCACAGAAGTAGGTAAAAGAGCATCCTTAAAATTATATTGGAATATTAGATAGTAAATGATAGCTGTAAGAATGTCATAATAATGCTATTTTTAATAGCCCACTATTGGAAAAACTCAATTCTCATCAACAGTAAAGAGGATTAAGTTTTGGTATATTCATAATACAATTCCAGGTGACAATTTTTTTAAAAGGAAAACTTTTGCTTCAAAAAGAAATAACAATAGAATTGTAGCAATTATAGGCAGACTGTTTAGTGGAGACCAGATACAAAAGACAGTATAAACTATATTTTAAAATAAAATCAAATTTATGTCAAATGTCAGAATTAATCTATAAGAGAAGAGCTGGGGTCACTTTTGATCAAAGGGAACAGATAATGACTTAAAAAAAATCATCATAGCAATTTTTTCAAGCACTTAGAAGCCTCTCTATGTATTTTAAAGTCTATAGTGACTGAGTATATGTTTTTGTGAATTTCAGTATATCATGGTGTACTTCAAACTGCTATCATGTGATTAGTTTATTATCATGTTCCTATCCTGTTGCCAAGACAACAGCCTTTCTAAATTATTTCAGAAGCCAAAATTACTCTGAAGAGTTTTTCATTAAGCCAGGTGTGGTGCCACACACCTTTAAACCCAGCATTCTGAGAGGCAGAGGCAGGCGGATCTCTGAGTTCCAGGCCAGCCTGGTCTACAGAGTGAGTTCCAGAACAGCCAAGGCTACACAGAGAAACCCTATCTCAAAAAAACAAAAAACAAAAAGAGTTGTCTCATTAAACTTCAATTTTGCAAATAAGTTATTATATGGCTGAAGTATTAGAGTATGCCATACAATTTCTTCTGCATAAAAAAGCATTTGTATTTAAATACTAATTTTCCATTAGCAGAGAAGTTAAAAGGGCAACTAGAAAACCACAAGTGAACTGTTGACAGAAAGCATTTGAGCTATATTTTAAAAAATTAGTTTAGTCCCCTGACACAAAGCTACTGCCTTCTTAGGCCCCAGGAAGCTCTTAGTATAACCAGAACAATGACCTGCACGGGGTAGAACCTTAATCCCTTCAATTACTTTTGACTGCTCTCTCTGAAGTTACTTTGAATATTGCTTCTGTTTTCTACAGTTCTAGACATTGGGGGGGAGGGGCGGGGAGGAAACGACCTTGATAATTTAGTCTTAATGTTTTCTAATGAGAGACAGTTATACATCCTTAGCAATTTTATTAGCACTACTGTAAAAGTATTGTAATAGGGGCTGGAGAGATAGTTTAAGAGCACTGACTGCTCTACCAAAGGTCCTGAGTTCAATTCCCAGAAATCACATGGTGCCTCCCAATCATCTGTAATGAGACCTGGTACCTTCTGGTGTGTAGATGTGCATGCAGACAGAACACTGTATACATAATAAATAATCTCTTTTAAAAAGTATTGTTATAGATAAATCCGGTTGAGTTTTACTTATGTAAGTTCTTGATGCTGGCGTTTACTCAGCTCTTTCTACCACTGGACTCCGCTTCCAGTCCTATATTAAAGCTTTACCAACACACTTAATAATATAATACATTCTGTATAACCTGCAATACAGCTAACACCTTTGCTTGCTTTTTGTGTCTCATCTCTGTTAGGGATTCACTTCTCAGTGAGTCCTCCCAGGCACTTGATCTATAATTAACATGTTCCCACTAGCTCTCCCAAACTGCCTGGCCCTGCTTAGGACTGCTTTACTCTTAGTTCGTTATATATTTATCTTATATATTGTGTTCATTATTGCACTATAAGCTCCATTAAAGAGGTTTTTTTCTAATGTTGTCTTTTCTAACACTCTTGAACCTTCAGTGTCTAGCACAAGGTAAGTAGTCAATTCACGAGTTAAAGGACAGACAACCAACAAATCTGGATTTCAGATGCTTATAATATTTAATTCATCTTGTCACTTCTCAGGCTACTCTAAATAAGCATCTTTCTTATTACAAACTACATCAGTAGGACAGGACAAAGATGATGTAAGAAAATTCTGCATTAAGTTGTTTTATTTTTTTTAACTAAAATTTTTTTTTTAGATTTAGTAATTTTATTTTAATGTGCATTTTGCCTGCATGTATGTTTAATTCCTAAAGGGTAGAAGAGAGCATTGAATCCCCTGAAAGTGGAGTTTGGACAGTTCTGAACCACAAGAGTGCTAGGAATCAAATGGAGGTTCTTAGCAATAAACGTTCTTAAGCCACTGAGCCATCTCTTCAACCCCTGCTTGAGTACTTTTTTAAACTACATAGCATCTTCATCATTTAAGAAATTTTCCAAGTATTTCAAAATTCTTTGAAAGAAAATAAGACTATTCAATAGCAAATATACTGACACTATGTTAGAATTTATCTATAAGAGAAGAGCTGGGGTTTGTGCTATAATGCTGACATGAAATAAATGACAACAGCAGAGAAGACCGGACAAGCAAATGGAAACACGCTAGTGTAAGAGCTTCATGAGATTTCGGATTTTACCCGATGGTAGACGGTGTTAAGACAGCAGGTGAGAGAGGAGGGTCAGAGGACACTGGAATAGGCAGTGGGTTCTGGGCCAACCTGGCAACTTAACAAGACTTTGATTCTAAACCAAAAAGGAAGAACGTACCAATGACACCTTTGCACCACCCCCAGCCTCATTTTTTTTCTGGCAATCTAAAGCACTAAAGTAATTTACTAAATATGCATATTGCAATGTCAGACCAAGTAATGAACATGAAGTTTTGTGCAGAGAATTCTACCTTGAATTTTTTAAATACCCAAGTATTGCTGTGCCAGTCACACCAGTAGTTACTGAACGCTAAGCAGTCGCACTCAAAACAAACCAGCCACACAGGGTACTAGTGATAGAAAAATGTTCTGCAATAATAGCACAAATTTGCTCTTTTCAGATTTTATACACTAAAAAGTCCCTGTTGAACAATATAATGGGAAACATGACTTTTTCATATAAAAACTGTATGCTACTTCAGTGCAGTGTATTTTATTTTTACTTTATTATTGTTTGTGAATGTGCACGTATGTATAATATGCCACAGGGCACCTATGCCAAGGAACTCAGCCATAGGCTTACAAGGCAAACACCTTTACTGGCTGTGCCTTTTTGCCATTATTCTAAGTTACTGAGGCCAAACACAAGGCTCAAATCTGAGGCTGCTATGTTTGTAATGACACTTTTACTTGATTTCCACTTTGGGTGAAACCTTTTAAAAAGAGAACAGTGAGCCAGAGGGTGGGGGTACACGCCTTTAATCCTAGCACTCAGGACGCAGAGGCAGAGGCAGAGCAATCTGTAGGTCAGCGGCAGCCTGGTCTAGAGAGTGAGCTCCAGGACAGCCAGGGCCACTCAGAGAAAACCCGTCTCAATAAACAGAGAGAAAGAGAACAATGCTAAAATTTTAGCAGCTACAGTCTCAGGACATAAACATATTTTAATAGCTTCGGTTCCATACCACAGTTCTCTATTAGTCTATTCCCACTACTCTTTTTAGGTTATCATCTTTTAATCATGTCGCTACTAATTAATTTATTGGTTCAGGAACGATTACAAAGAAGAAAACCCCAAACTTACTGGTGAGAGCGAAAATTAATTTTAGAATCTAGTTCTAGTCCATGGACAAGACCAGTCTGAATGAAGATTGGTAATTCATCACATCTGCAGACAGTCATTCTAAAGACTTGCCACAGGGCAAATGCACTCTTTGGAATGTTAACACATAAATAATGCTTTGTGTTTTGACATGATGTATTCTTTAATGACTAAAGAGATCACGAAGTACTAATGTTACTCATCTGCTTGTCTTCAGAAATAGGTATATTTCAATCTAGCAATTGTTAAAAAAAAAAAGATCTTATGTATTTTAATTGCAACTAGAGTCTATTAACAAATAAATAATTCATTACTAAATGCTTTCACTTGATACATTTGATTAAAAGGCAGTTATAAATAAATACAACATGGCCTCCATACCAATATGAGCTCTGTCCGATATGATAAGCCTTTTCTCCCAGCCATCTAGACCTAGAAAAAAAAAGATAACACTTTATCAAAATTTTGTGTAACAATGTTTAAGATTTAATTTCTTTATGAACAGTATGTCTAAGAGTGTTTTTACTGAAGCAAACATGTTTGCATCTTTTTTTCTGCATGGAAAGCCTTGGACTTATCAAGTTTGTCATGGGTCTTCTTAAGATACAAGCTCATTCATGCTCTTATTGTCAAATATTTTGTCCTAAATAGTTCCTGTTTCAAGGCAGTTACATTCACATAAAATACTCCTTAGAACCCCCCCAAAAAAAGAAAATAGCAGGACATAGGTGTGGGGATCATTTATGTGGCATGGGAAAAATTCAAGAAAAGGAAGCTGATTTTAGTAAGAGTTTTATAAAGAAATGTGACTAGACAAAATAATGAAAGGTATTATTTCTACAACGTGTAGTTTTGTAGTTATTGCTCTTGCCATATTGAACAACAATGCCATTTCCCCATGTAACTATGAGCTACCAAGAGCAGTGACTGTAAGCTTCCATCCAAAACCTTAGTGGGAAATGACTGTTGGAGGCCTAGACAAAAGAAATTCAAACAAGCAGTTTACTAGTCCATTGATAGGGTATGTTTGCTCAGGATAAAATGCTTTCAAAAGTAACATCTGCATATTTAAGTCAGGGGCAGGAGCTAGGAAAGTAGCCCAAGGGTACAGCACTCGCCTGTCATGTGCAGGCACCTAGCTTCAATCCCCAGCACAAAAAAAGTTAAGTTTCAATTGTTTTAAAAATACATAAGAATCACTTGTTACCTTTGACAACATTCACAATTTGATTTTTTATAGATTAAGGGGCTGGCATCTCTGGCAGAGTAAAAGGTGTTGTACTTGAGGATAAATCAAAACTAGTAAGCGCCCTTACGGCTGTTTTTCGTGTATAAACATCTATTCTAAGTGGCTACAGTGGTTCTCAACATTCTTAATGCTATGGCCCTTTAAGTACAGTTAAATATTATAGGGACAACCATAAAATTATTCTTGTTTTATAACTGTAACTTTGCTGTTATGAATTATAATGTAAGTATCTGTGTTTTCCGGTATTAGGTGGCCCCTATGAAAAGGTCACTGGAGCCCTACCACCACCCTACCCCCCACCGCCACAAGGGTCACAACCCACAGGTTGAGAACCCCTGGTTCTATAAGGAAAACATTACAAAGAAACTTTTTTTAAAAAAGTGGATTCATCAAGTGAGATACAAATATCTCGTTATCATTCAGTATGATGAGTCACCCCCACCCCCACCCTGAGGCGTGGCAAGATTAGTCAATGAGATAAATAACAGTGTGAGAACTTAAGAAAGCAGGGTCTGGGGATTGGGACACGGATAAAAAATGGGGAGGGTAGGCAAGCAAGGGAGACAGGGTTCCATAGTCAAACACATTATAATCAAGGGCACTGAAGGACAGATTGCTTAAAACCCAACAGCAACTCAAACAAGATAAAGAGAGCATTTTAAATCTGAGCTCATCTTGAGGGAAACTGTATTAAGGATTTTCCTTATATTGTATTATTTGCCTTGTTAATTCCCTCCTACCCTAATGAGCGCCCACTAGCTGACAGCTAAGGCAAGACTCAAGTTTGTTTCTTTTCAGGTCAGTAAATGAATAAGAAAAGCACTTCCTTCACTGGGAGAAAAAGTCCTTCTCCTCAAGGCTGCAGAAGTACGGTCCAGAAAATGTTCTGGCAATAAAGCTCCAAGAGCTGGTGTAAGCACATTGTCACTCTAGCTCCCTTAAGATCAAGTGTGTAAGTGATGAACATACCAAAGGCTTGGTACATTCACAAGGATTTATTATGAGGATGTTTTCCTTTTTTAGAAGTAGTAACTATAGGTGGTGCACCCCTTTAATCCCAGCACTTGGGAGGCAAAGGCAGGTGGATCTCTAAGTTCAAGGCCCTCCTGGTCTACAAAGCGAATCCAGGACAGCCAGGGCTACACAGAGAGACCCTGTCTCAAAAAACCAAAAAGAAAAAAGAAAAAAAGAAAAGAAAAGAAAAAGGGGAGGGGAAAGCCCTGGAGAGAAGGCTCAGAGGTTAAGAGCACTGGCTTCTCTTCCAAAGGTTCTGAATTCAATTCCCAGGAACCACAGGATGGCTCACAATTCTCTGTAAGATCTGGTGTCCTGGCGTGCAGGTGTACACTGTATACATAATAAAGAAATCTTTAAAAAAGAAAGAAAACGATAGTAACTATAATGAATGAAATTTAAACTAAAAATATGTGCTATAATAATCTGAATATTCTAAGTACATGACAAATAGCTTATCGGTCATGAAATCTTAATGAAACTGTATAAATTAACACATTATAATTAGACTGAATCATTCATACCTTTCCCCTTTTGAACATTTTTCTCTGCTTCTTCAAACAATCCAGGAAGATGAATTACCACTCCATTTCCTAAAAGAAATAAACAATCCTCCACCTTAAACACCTGTAATTATAATATAGACATACATATAAATGTTAAAATGTAGGCATCTATAATAACCATCTATTTTGAACAGAAGAACAAGTTACACTCATTAGCAGGACATTGCATTTTATTAAGGAATTACCACAGAAATTGTTCAAAGTTTGTAATATATATAAATGATAAGGGATATATAACACTAAAATTACATTTTTAAAAAAAATCTTAGAATTTCTTTGAAACAAATGAATCATGTTCTGAAAAAACCTAAGGGCACAGCGGGGTCATGGTCTAGAACAAAAGTCTTTCAGAATCACACTCTGCTTTCATTCACAAAATTAATTTAGTGTGTCATGAGCATTTTAAAACAACAGAATATAAATCATCAGACTGTGTAAGGGCTTGGAATGAAATGTTTCTATAATGAGTCAGAGTTGAAAGTCTTTGGAAAACTGTCTGATGGAAGCTACAATAATCTCACAGATGCTTGCAAAGTAAACATCCTGGGAGCCACTTCTGCAAAAGCCCTGAGAGTGGTAAGCAGCCTGGCAGGGGTGTCCTATACGGCATCATGGCATCAGGGAACCATCTGGTCAGTGAAAAGTCAGTTTGATAATGAAAAACTACTAGGTTGTCCCTAAACAGTTCAATTTAAACACTTACCAATGAAGGCAGTAACGTTTGGGTTAATTATTCCACTAGGTAGAAGATGAAAGTCATATTCCACAGAATCTACAACAACCGTGTGGCCAGCATTATTCCCTCCCTGAAACAGAATAAATGGGAAAGTGAGCCAAATAATAAATATGGCAAATAGTTTAACTTCGTAAAGTGCGTTAACTAATTCTTGCTGAAATGTGAATACAAGCCAAGGAAACCCAAATGCTTGCCATATATTAATTTACTAACAAATTTATAATTGTTTGGCTCTTCTCTTTCCTCCCTATAGTGTACTTGAGTGATTCCTCTGAAATGATCAAGAAATTGGGGAATTCAAAGTCATATTCCTTTTTAAGAGAGAAAAGGGTAGAAAAAGCACAACTATTTAGTTTGGTAGGCTGTCTTCGGCCCTATATAGGACATGTATCAATCTAATTACTCGTGATACTTTACACACACACAATCTATGGGGAGAGACAGTTATTGTAAATTAATATAAATACCCAGGAACTCCCATTGGTCTTTGAGTGTATCAAGCAACTCTTGACCTGGAAGTTGTATTCTTACATGGATTTAAACTAGGATGTGCCCCAAGTTAGCTCCCAGTTCTGCCTGTCTTAAGACTACAAATCAACCTTAAGCATTTAGTTAGTGACAGATCCCTAAGACATTGGATCAAGGAATCTTTAATGGTTAGAATTACAGTCAAAAGCCATGGAGAGATTCCTGCTCAAGTCTATACCTATATGGTCAATAAATAGTAACATGCCAAATATTAAATTGCAAAAATTAGATATTAGAACAATATTAATCAGCCTTTCCTTTTTGGGTATGTGTGTGTTCAAGACAGGGTATTTGTGTGTGTAGCCCTGGCTGTCCTGGACTGCGTTTGTAGACCAGGTTAGTCTCGAACTCACAGAGATCCACCTGCCTCTGCCTCCTAAGTGCTAGGATTAAAATGTGCCACCACACCCATCTTTAATCAGCCTTTCTAAAAATAATAATTTTGTGCTTCAAAAAATGTCTCATATTTGCAAGAAGAATCTCTTAAAATACGAAACACATTAAAATTTCTAAGTCCCCAAGAAAATGCTAATTTGTCATTATTAAAATTGTTTTAACTCTAAATTATCGAATTTGGGGCTGGGGAGATGGCTCAGAGGTTAAGAGCACTGTCTGCTCTTCCAAAGGTCCTGAGTTCAATTCCTAGCAACCACATGGTGGCTCACAACCATCTACAATGAGATATGGTGCCCTCTTCTGACAGGCAGGCACACATGTGAGCAGAATATCTATAATAAATAAATAAATAAATATTTGAAAAAATAAAATAAAATAAATTATCGAATTTGATAAATATTTACTACATGTTCAATATATTGGCAACTTTTGAGACAATTGATCGGTTATTTATTCTAGGTCAAATATTCATTCTTAATCCCAAAGCCCCCAAACCTGAAACTCTGTGTGCTGACATGATATCATTACTGGAAAATTCCACACCATGAAGCTTCCACTCCATACACAAACTAAAAGCTTGAAATCTGAAACACTCAGGGTCACAAACATTGTGGATGCAGGACACGCAATTTTAGAATCCGAACATTAAGTGTAAAGTAAATTATGTCCTCAGTACCTCTTAACCAAACCCTTTAGATTAAAAGAAAATAGCAATCATCCCACGCAGGAGAATCCTTCCACTTTTTTAAGTGTCCTTCCAACAACTTATCTGCAATATCCTCTTTGGACGTTTTGTTGCCTAAGGAAATGCATTGCTGAGTCCTGAAAACTTAAGTGGTTTAAATTTGTTTTCACTATTTACAGCAGTGGACATAATACTGGACATCAAAGACCCATCACACTTAGGAACAAAGAGTCTTATTTTCAATTTCTGTGTAATTTTACAAAACTGTACAATGTGTGAGTGCAAGGTTTTTTGTTTTGTTTTGTTTTGTTTTGTTTTGTTTAGTCTAGAAGAATAAATGTCTACAAATGTAAAAAAACAAAAACAAAAAAACAATCCATAATATGTTGGTGGTGCATTCCAGCAATCTCAGCCTTGGGAGGCTGAAGCAGGAAGAGGAAGAATTCAAGTCATCCTTAGCTATAGCAGTGAGTTTGAGGCCAGCCTGGGCTATATAAGACCCTGTCTCAAAAGTACCCCTACTCAGCCAATGATTTGTTTAAAGAACTGCATTATTATAATTATTACATAAGAATGTTCATGTTGTATAACAAATGCCTATTCTCTTAGCTAATATTTCACTATGACACGTAGTGATAATATCAACCACAGTCAAGAGATGAAAACTGGCATATACATTTTCTAAAGGCAGATGGCTATGAATAATAATTTCAGGGAGATAAATTAGCTTGCTCCCTAAGTTCATCAAAGTTAATATGTAGTTTGGGCTGGAAAAGTTCAATTATAAATGACTAGAAATTGCATTCTGCTGCAAAGTTTGCTCATTGAAGTACTAACCTCCATTTTTAAATTGCCGATGTGGGAATATGAAGAAAATATCAGGAATAATCTTAAATTCCCTTAATTAAGTGCCATTCAGGAGCAGTTGAGGCATGAAAACTAATCTTAAAACACAGTGAGGTGCGCTTAGGAGAGGGTACACATAAGATGTTTCTTTTTCTTTCTTTCTTTTGGTTTTTCCAGACAACATTTCTCTTGTGTATCCTTGGCTGTCCTGGACTCACTTTGTAGATCAGGGATCCACCTGCCTATGCCTCCTGAGTGAGTCCTGGGATTGAAGGTTTGCACCACCACATCCAGCCATAAGAGGTTTCTTAATGAGGTATCTATAAAATAAAATCTAGTTCATGGTCATATCCATTAAAATACAGATGAAGACGCAGATGTGAAGAGCCTATTTGGATGCTACCTTAAAATATTTATGAGTTGTATGTAAAATGCAAAATTTACCTTAAGAGCTCAAGCAACTGTCCTCAAACACAGATACTAATCCAAGGAGAAGCCACATACATTAGCAGACAGCAAAACAAAGAGGTTCTAAATAGGAGCACCACTGCCCACGACCTCACCCTCCCACCTGCTGACCTACTACCAGAGCAGATGGAGCCACTTCCAACACAACTCCAAGGCTACACGCCCATAAGTCTCAGTAGGCCTCACTTCTATTTATCTTAAAATACAAACTTGTCTATGGCCATGCCAACCTGAATGCACCCTATATTGTTTGAAATATATATACATCCTCCAAAAAATTAGGAAAAAGTAAGTATGAGTCCAAAAATATACCTTACTATATATTATGTGGAAAAATTTCCAGGAAATCCTAAATTGGAATGCCTTACATGATATTTTTATAGTAAATACCAAGAATAAGTTACAAGTACACAAAAATGAGCAATAAATACATCACAAAACATCTTCTCACATGGTACATACCCCCCTAATGGGCACATGTTCTCAGTTTTCTTTGACTGCTATTTTAACATTCAGACTAATTATCTAGAGGCTGGTACAGTGGTTCGAATGAGAATGACTCTCATAGGTACTCAGTCAGTGGAACCGTTTGAGATTTGTCACTGGGACAAACTAGAGGTTAAAAAGAACTAGTGATTCCCATGACTCTGCCTCATGGTTAAGGATCAATTGAGCTGGTCCTTTACTCTGACATTAAGGGCACTAACCCTCTGACACCATAAGACAAATTAAGCATTTTCTTTTTTAAGTTGCTTTGGTAATCATATAGTCATGGCAACAGAAAAGTAGTAAAAACAGAAATTGGTACCAAGGACTGGACTACTGTGACAGACCTGACCTTTTTGGAAGAATGTGGAAGATTTTGAGACTCTGGACTAGGAAAACATTCACACCATGTGGGCAGAGCGTAATGGGCCATCCTAGTAGGATTTTGGAAGAGAGTACTGCTGAGAGCTACACAGACCGTGTGGAGGTCCAGCTCAAGAGGTTCCAGAGGCAAACAATAAGAGCAACTGGGCTAGACAGCATTCTTGTGAAATCTTGGCAAGGAATGTGGCTGCTTTTGCCCTTGACCTAAGAATTTGCCTTAGGCTAAATTGAAAAGTAATGGACTCTGCAACCATAAGCCAAATTAAACGCTTTCTCTTACAAGCTGCTTTAGTAGCTATGGTGTTTTATCACAGCAATAAAAAAGTAACTGAGGCAACTGAAGAGATGGCTCAGAAGTTAAGAGTTCTTGCAGAGGATCTGGGTTTGTTTCTTAGTACCCACATTGCAGCTCGCAACCATGCATAACTCCAGTTCTAAGAGATCCAATGTCCTCTTCTGACCTCCGCAGGCACCAGACACATAGGTGGTACACAGTCAAACATGCAGACAAAAGACATATTCATAAAATAAGAAAATAGAAAAAGAATAAAATAAAACAATATCTTAGTTAAGCATTTTGACAAAAGCCTGCAATTCCAGTATTCAGGAGGCTGAAACAAAAGGATAAAAATTCCAGGCAAGCCTAGGCAACCAAGTGAGGCTTTGACTCAAAAACAAGCAAGAATAAATATTTTTTAAATTAAGGTTCTGACTCAAAAACAAGCAAGAATATTTTTTAAATTAAGGTTCTTAATAACTTGGGTATCATATCCCAGAGCTAAGAAATAATTAAACATTATAGCATAAACAAACAAACAAATAAAAATACCCACAACGAAAACTCTATGTTCTCAAAGCAAAAGAGCAAATTACTAATGAATCTTTTTTGGCCTTTACAAAAATACATAGTTAATTTCCACTGTTTGTTTGGTTTTTCCCCTAGAATTGAAATAATAAGAAAATAATTTGGCTCCAAAAATTAATTGTTCCAAAAAAGAGGTCTACAGTACATTAGACTGCTGAAAAGAATATGTTATGAACAAGAACAATGCCGAATTTTCTGGATATTTTCCTCTATCTTGTATTCCAATATGCAATTAGCTCCAGGTCAGCTTTAAGAGTATTTTCGGCTCCCGCTCTTTCCCCTCAGTTTATAAATTGCAGTATGTTGCCCCTGGCCACAGTGATCGATCCAGACAAGCACAGTAACAGAACCTTAGGCAATCAGCTTCAGAAAGCCAGGATTTAAAGTGCTAGCATCTATGAAATGCTGCTGAGGCAGATCCCAGAAGCAGCCTGGCCACCTTCCTCCTCCACTAAACAAACCTCAGTTTGCTTGTCACAGTTTTCATCCATTGTCTGTAACAGTGAATACATGTGATTCAGGAAGCAAGCCCATTACACAACAGTATACCCCTTGCTCTTAAAGTTCACATTTTGCTCTAGTGATAACAACATAAGTAAGATTAAGTGCTGAATTTTAATAACATTTCTATGGTGTCCAGGACAATAGCATGGCACTATAGGATACAGGGATGCAATAACAATACTTAGTCATCTTGTAATTGTTCTCAGACTTTCCATGAGTACCCCTTTCTTCCTAATGCTTTGGATATTTTTTTCTTTCTATACTCTTCAAAACCAGAGGCCACAAAGGCCAATTATATGCTAGAAGTTCAGATCAAATACTGTTGCTATGTCTAAGTCTCTAATTTCTAAGCGCTAAAGGTTCAGGGGAAGTTTAAACAGTGAGGGGCAGGGGATCCTGAAAGGAAAGGAAATCAGTCTGCAAAAAAGGCTCCATTCTTAGTTTAGCTTGCTATTAAGCCTTTCTATTCCTTCAAATTACTTTTTAAACCCTTAAGTCAGTTCCTGCTGTGACAGAGATGAATGCAATTTCTTGCTGGTGTTATGAATATAAAACAATGGTATCTTCTTTTACAACAGCAAAAGCCATGTATCAAGGACTAATGATTTCATGCACAAGTCCAAGAAAGACATCTCAGAACCCTTAGGACTCTAAAATAATGTTTCCTCTTTGTCTTTATTGTTTAAATACATGGACACTACCATAATTGACAAAGCTTAAAATAAATGAAGGAGTGGGGTTCCCGTTATAGATTAGAGCAAAAAGGCGCAATGCCTGCGACCCACTCAACTAGTCCAGAAACCAGAAAGGATGCTATTTCTTGTCTAGTGCTCACACTTAAGGACCTGGCAGTTTGAGTCAATCCCTACTGTCAGTGACGTTTTCTTGGCACTAAATCTTCACTTTTCCAGATGAACTGTCTCACCCAGGTTTAATGCACCTGTCAACCCATAATAGTAAGGACCCTTTTAAGCACTATTTTCAATTAGCTTGTGATTCCAAGCTACTACTAGTACATTGCTTAAACTATTCAACATAATCAGACACTAAGTAGGAAAAGAAAATACATTAAGGCATCTGCATTTAGCAAAGATGTTCAAGTGCTCAGAAAATTCTTAGGCGATTAAAAATATCCACTTGGCCTTTCACCATTATGGCTGCTTTCCGTTTCAAACACACAAATGTGGACACGGTGAGGCTCGGGTTTTGTTTCATACCTTAAGTTTCCACTATGAAACAACTCACAATGAAAGCAGGAACCACCACTGCCTTAAAGGATCACAGTTAAGTTTTACCTGATCATAGCCAAACCACATCTGCCATGGGAATCAGTACCACCACCCTTGCTTTCTCTAAGAATACTAAATAAGGCTGGTAGAAACTACTAATCTACTCACCTCCGTAGTTTCTACTCAATAAAATAAAAGAAACAAAATACAGTATTTTATTAGGGGAAGGTGGGAATGGTAATAGGTTTCCTAACAAGCTACTTCTGTGCTGTCCTGTTTCCACACACTAGACCTTCCTCACCCCCACCCTGGCAACAAGTCCGTTTACACAGTAGTGGTTTCCTAGACTAGGAGTTTCTTGTAGACACAGGCTCAGCCTTTCTGGGTTTTCCGTTGCAGAGTTAAGTGTTGTCTTGTAGATACAAAATAGGTGTTTCCTGGATGAATCATCAGTCTGCAGCTGGTCCTCTACTTATTCTTCTTTCCGGAGTGGCGGGGGAGAAAGAAATTGATTTAAAACTAAAGGCAGTACAGCAGTAATGGCCATCCTTTGCTTCAAGTCCTGCACACTCATTTATGCATCTGGAGTACCTACATACTTATAAATAACCATCTATGATCCTCAAGCAGAAGGCAGGCCTTAAGTGCTCCAAAAATGAAAATGCTATTAGTTTTGCACCTATTTTTCTCTCCACAAAAGCTATCTTATTTATTAAAATGTATACTAGTTTACAGGAAATGTCAGGGTTATCTCTCTGCCCCCTTTAAAACTACATTTCAAGCTCTCTTTTGTATGTGAGGGAATTATTGTGTAGATACTAATACACAGTATCCATACTTTATTACTGTAAGCTTGTTTGAATGTATACTCAGCATATCCTGGCTGTGCAGAATGGGACACTTCATTACGCCCCACACAGACAGGGCATGCACTTTGGTCCACCATACTCATCACCCTCTCCGCCCCAGCCCCCTTCCTCTTGCCAGGTAGTTCTACTTTCCTGTCTTTTATAGTTTTCCCTTTGGATGAGAAACCATGCCATATCTGTCTTTCTAAGTCTGACTTAGCCTAATGTTTTCCAACTCCAACCATTTCCCTATAAGCGACATAATTGTGTTCTTTTTAGCTAAAACTCCACTTATCAAATAAACTCAAAAACAAGCTCAAAATTCCTTTCCTACCACTGGCTTTCTCCACTATACATTCCACTGTCTTCACGTTACAACCCAGGAGAAAGTCAATAAGCTAGTTACAAAGGTGAATCACCACCACAAATGAGAAACGCTACAGGGTCAAGGGTGCCATAGACACTTGGGAGGCAGAAGCAGGCAGACCCCAGGCCACCCTAGTCTACAGAGTGAGTTGCAGGACAGCCAAGACTACACAGAGAAAAACCCTGTCTCGAAAAAACAAAACACCAAAAGAAAAATGCTTAAGTCTATTCTTCACCTACTTTCAACTAATGAAATTAGTAAGAATCCTAAGGAAGGGCTCTTAGAGCATTCCAAAAAAAGTGTAAAGATTATTTAAGTAGTAAATAAAAAGTTCTTAAGTGTGAGAAGTCTGGTTGGTCACTTATTTCTCCACTAACCTCAGCTAACACTCGGAAGCAAGCATGGCTTCTCCCCAACCATGTCTCTGAACACTCCAAAGGCATCAGATAGGACTGATACATGACCTCCCTTAGGAGCCCTTTCTTGGTAACATAGTAGTAACACCTTCTGTCTATAAACCCACTCCAGAGCTTTTAAGTGGTATATTAGACAAGAACCCTTTAGATAAATGTCACAATGGCTACAACCTTAAAATCTACAATGTACCTGGACCTGTGGACATTTCCAAGTAAAAAGACAAAGTCAAGCCTTCGGTTCAACAAGAGTGTAGTGTAAGTCTTCAGCCCAGCACACCAGATTTGACTTTAAAACTGAAAGGTGAGGGCTGGGCTTTGGAGCACTACCTACGGCAATGTGAGTTGGGATTTCATGCCAACACCTGTGAGAGCACTATTAAATATGCATGTCGCCAGACAAGGGGCAGAAACAGAAAGAGGTGAAAGAGGAATTGATGGTAAAGCGGTATTTGGAGCAATAGTAGCTCAGCTAAGAAACAGGGTAGATTCCTACACACAAATTCCCACCCAAGTCCCACGACTACCCTACACCAACACACAAAAACATGTACCTTCAGGAAAAAGAAATATTCTTACAACCTAAACGTGTCGCCATTAACTTCAAACACTGCGCCTTGTTTTGAAAGTGGTATTACTCATCTATTTTGAATTCTGAAAGTAGGAGACAGTTTTCTGAGAGCTTTTACAAAGGCCTAGCCTCTAGGCTGCTTCAAAGCAAACGACTAATGGGGGGGGGGGGTAGAGCTAACACTAAAAACCACGTGTCTCCGGGTAGGAAACACTCGATTTCCTGAAAGTCAACTTTTTGTGTTACCGAAACACTGTAAATATTTCTAAATATCCGATTTGAAATCTCTGTATCTACTTGCTTCACACTCACTTTCAACTTACTGGGGATTCCTTCTTTAAGGACCGATGAGTAAAAACAGATGTCCCCTAAACATTAATTTATGGGACACGGAGTAAAAAAAACAAAAAAATCAGAGGACCCGAAACACTCCCGAAGCCCTGCAGCGGATTGCTGTGACAACAAAGTGGACCGGAGGAGGCGAGGTTCCGCGTGCCCTAGGGCCTGCAGGTGGGGCAGTGGTGAGTCTGAATTTCAGACAATTTCGGAGAAAGGACCCTCCCTTAGCCGCCCCGGTAGGTGGGCCTCGCCCGGTCCTCAAAGGGTCACAGCGGGAGTCGGGAGCAGGCCTCGGGCGGTAGCTCCCTCAACTCCGCCCGCAGCGCACCGCCAGCCGGGTCCCCAGACCGCCCGAAAAGCAGCTCAGGCGTCGCCGCGCATCTTTCCGGTTGTTCCAGAGCAGCCCGGGGCGTCACCCGAGACTCAGGCAGGGGTTCCCCCGCAGCTCCCAGCCCGAGGGGCGCACCTCAAGGTGACACCTCACCGCGACCGGCATCCCCGGGGCAGGGCCCGGCTTCCCTCACCTGGCAGCGGCACACGATGTCGGCGTCCTGCGCCAGCAGATCCACCACCTTCCCTTTTCCCTCGTCGCCCCACTGCGCGCCCAGCACCACCGTCACCCGGTTCCCTCCGGGCCGCGCTCTGGGGCGGCCGCAGTCGCCGTTGGGCAGGGAGGCGGCCGCCGGGTTGCTCTCGGAGATCGACATGGCTCCGGTCAGGCCAGAAGAGCCTTGAGGAGACGCGGCGGGCGAACAGAGCGTGAACTCAACTGCTGCGCCGCCACCGCCGCCAGCCACATGCAGAGGAAGAAGGAGGCAGAGGCCGGCCCCGCCCCCGCCCCGCGGGCCGCCACCCTCCCGCCAGGCCCCGCCCCGCGCTCCGCCCGCCGGCTCAGGGCGGGACCACTCTGCGCAGGCAGGAGTCGCAGCACCGCCGGCGGGCGCCACGGCCTCAACGGCCAGCACCCCAAGACCGTGACCACACCTCTTCCCCCCCGGCCTGGCGCGCAGCTCCGGGCAGAACCGCGCGAGAGCCGAGGGGAGGGCGTGGCTAACGGAGAGCTCCGCCCCCCCATGACCCGCCCACCAGCCTCTGGGGCTTTCAAACTCCGGAGGCGCGGAAGGGCGTGAGAGCTGTGGGACTACAACTCCCAGCATGCAATGCTCTGCGAGACGGCCAAGGCGGGCCGCCATAGTGTCGTGGTTGGCTGGCTTTGGTCTCTAAAAGCCAATTTTGTTTTCTGTGTTTAAAGACTTGGCTTTGTTAAGGAATGAAATATCCTTACAAAACGCAAACGGGAATTTAAAAATACATGGAATCTGATATGGAGCCGAATGCATTTGAAAATGGAAAAGGACTAAAAGTGCAAACTCAAAAGCAGCAAAAATCAGAGGACACTATGAAATCTAGAGATCGTAACTCCTCCTGTTTTTACAGTACCTGAGGCGCAGAGATTGCCTATGTCATATCCGTAATGCACCTGGGTTATTCGATCCCCACAGTCTTACCATATTTTATAAAATGCATTGTTTCTTCTGCCCCCCTCTTGATGTACCGGAGATCAAATCCAGAACCTTGTAGTTTAAGGCGAATACACTGCCCCGGAGTTATTCTCCCTAAACCTTCAGACTCTTAAATAGAGCTTTGCTTGCTCTCATGAGGGTTGAAATGGTACCTTGGGCAGTCTGCAGATTGAATAAGCCTATGTGTTTCCTGTATGTTCTCTCACTGTTTCAGTTTTAACTGATTCCACAGTATGCCTATTGCCTATCTATTGTAGGTTTATCTATTTACTTGTTTATTTTACTTATTTATGTTATGGGGGTACTCGTAGCACGTGTGTGTGTGTGTGTGTGTGTGTGTGTGTGTGTGTATGAAGGCCAGCAGGGGGCATCACATCCCTGGGAGCTGGAGTAACAGACAATTGTGAGCCATCTGATAGTACAGCTGTTTTCAGCCTGTGTGTGGAGACCCCTTTGGAGGTCAATCAACTCTTCCACAGGGGTCAAATATCAGATTTCGTACCTGTCAGATATTTGCATTACTATTCATAACGGTAGCAAAATTGCAATTATGAAGTAGCAGCGAAATTATTTTATGATGGGGGGGAGGGGTCACAACAGCACGAGGAACTGCATTAAAGGGTCACAGCTCTAGGAAGGTTGAGCCCCCCCTATGATAATAGGTGCTGAGAAGGGAATCCAGATCCTCTGAACGGGCAGCAAGTGCTCTTAACTGCTGTGGGCCACTTCTCCAGCCCTGATCTGATGCTTTCACTGCAACCCAAATTAGCTGCGACGTTAAATTTTGATTTTTTTTTAATTGCTTTGGAAAAATACTAATTGTAAAGGGCTGAGGATGTAGCTCGTGGAGTAGAGTGGTGATGTGCACACGCATGACTCAGGATTTAATGCCCACAGCTACAGGCAAATTCATCCAGATAGAGCCATAGTCTGCGTACTTTTTCCCCAGTGTGGATGTACTGCCGTGGTCTCTGAGGGTCCAGAAAGCCTGGCTTAGCACTTGCTAGCTCTTCTGGTCATACACTAACTAGGTGGTCTCTGTATAGATTCTAACCTGAGCAGTGATTTTTTTTTTGGATATGACCAGAGTAAGTGGTGCTTACTCTTCCTGTCCACCGTGTGTCATCTTTAAACTTTGAGACCCTACTTCATACTAAGACTGCTGGGCACAGGTGACACTGTAAGACGAGATCATTAGTGAGGACATGAAAAATGATGTCCCACTTCTGTTCTCCTGGTTCTGAGTTCTGCCCCTTGGTGGCTATTTTAGCGATGGCCCTGCCATTCGAAAAGTTTCTCCATTTTCGTTAAATGGCGTCAATATCCTTGAAACCGCAGCAGTTAGCATTAGAAACTGAGGCCGTTAGTTTTCCTAGATTCTTGCCAAACACCCCCTAGGGGCCCGATGATGACTGGCCAGACGGGATATTTCTTAATCACCCAATACTTTGGCTACTCATTTGGTAGTCCTAGCAAAGGCTGGTCTGAAAGGAAACCTTTCAACAGTCTCCTGCCAGCCCCTCCCACTCACTCTCTGCCTGTACCAACTTCAGCTTGTAAGCCAATGGCAGACTCCGACCCTCACAGGAGCCCCTCTCTGCAGGTTTTCCACCCAAGGACAGGCGTGATACTGTCTGAAGCTGTTCATGGCCTTTCTTGTCTGTCTTCACTTCTCACTCACCTTTCAGCTGTCACCCAGGAATCTCAACTTTAACCAGAGCTCCTGGTACTTCTGTTTCTGAGCGCTACAAATGAGGTGGTTAAATGGCTAATGGGCTGTGCCTTAAGTCCTGTTTGTGACAGAGTCAGGATCCCTTTGGCCAATCTTTTACGGCTACTAACGATCCTTCCTTCACCTGCAAGTCTGCACAATGTGCCTGTGATGAGCCAGCCTGCTTCCAGTGTAGGCTTAAAGACCATCGTAAAGACAAACTAGGCTCGTTCCTGTTTATGATTAAACTTCTGTTTCTCAAAGATAGGGCTAGGCCCCACCTATAACCTTAACGACAGAACTAATGGTTCTGTACCGCCTGTTCCAGGAAACCGCAACCATGTCTTTGTTTCGAAAAGTATAATATCCACCTTTAAACCCTAACTTTGCTTCAAAAGGTATTTTTGACTACTTTGTTATGACTACCTGTTACGACTACTTGTTACGCCCACTTTGCAACCATGTCTTTGTTTCAGGAAGCCATTAAGACTAACTTATTATGCTTATGTTTTTCCTCTGTGACCCTGTTTGTTTTTCCTACCAAACCTTCCATTTAGAACCCCCCCCCGACACACACACACACACACACACACACACACTCCGAGCTCTATAAAAGCCTTGTCTTCCTCATGTCTAATACTGACCCCTCAAACCTTGACTTAGGGGAAGGCTACCCAAACGCATGAATAAAGAAAGCTTGCAGGGCTGGAGAGATGGCTCAGCGGATAAGAGCACTGTCTGCTCTTCCAGGGGTCCTGAGTTCAATCCCCAGTAACCACATGGTGGCTTACAACCATCCATAACGTGATCTAATGCGCACTGTATACATAATAAATAAATCTTAAAAAAAGAAAGCTTGCTTTAATTAATTTGGCAATGATGATTTGTTGGTGGTCTTTCTCCTCCCATCTTTGGGGTTAATACCTTTCAAAACAGTCTCTTCAGAGATAGAATGCAGTGGATAAGAAAAATACACCTGCCACACCAGCCCTAAACTTTAGCTGCGAATTAAATTGGCAGAGGTGTACTTGCATTGCTAGCAACATTGTGTTTCCTGCTTATAGTGACAATAGAAAGAATGAAGATTCAATTGCTGCCCTTAATAAGCATACTATAATGCTATATGAGAGCTGAATTTGCTTCAATTTTATTACAACCCCTTTGAAAGCAAGAGCGCCATCATACGTGTTCAGTTTTCAACTGCAGGAACACCCGTGACTATTCGTTTCTGTTCATCCCCCACCCCTCCGCGCCTTGAAAACATAAAAAATGATTTTGTCCTGTTTTTAAATTTTGATGTAATATTTTATTAATTACGTACTGCCCCGGTTAGCTTTTGTTTCATACAGTTTCATACATACTACCCTGGTTAGCTTTTGTCAACTTGGCACCAAACTAAAGTCACCTGGGAAGAGGACTCCCAAGCTGAGGAATCGCCTCCGTCAGGTGACCTATGTGCAAGTCCACGGACGCGTTTCCTTGACTGATAATTGATGAGAGAGGGCCCAGCTCACTGTCGGTGCCATCTCTGGGCAGGTGGTCCTGAGCCGTATAAGATAGAAAGCTGGGCCGGGCGTAGTGGCGCAGGCCTTTAATACCAGCTCTTGGGAGGCAGAGAGGTAGGTGGATCGCTGTGAGTTCGAGGCCAGCCTGGTCTACAAAGCGAGTCCAGGACAGCCAAAGCTATACAGAGAAACCCTGTCTCGAAAAACAAAAGCAAAAAGGAGGAGGAGGAGGAGGAGGAGGAGGAGGAGGAGGAGGAGGAGGAGGAGGAGGAAGGCAGCTGAGCAAGCCATGGGCCCCAGGCAACATGGTTTCTGCTTCAGTTCCTGAGTGCAAGGCCATCCGGGCTACAAAGAGTTTGAAGGCCAGCAGGTAACAAAACAAAACAACAAGAAAATCATTTATAATTTGTCTTTTATTGAGCCAACTCGGATTTTTCAAGGTGGAGTTTTTGGATTGAAAATTGTTAGTCACCCAGTGGCTAACTTTCGGTACCCTGGGACGACTCCCAATACGCACGCGCATTAACTCCTGTCAGCCTTGCGCGTGCACCAGCCAACCGGACCCCGGGAGCGTGCTAGTCCCAGAGGCGCTGCAGAGGCGGTTGCTCCGAGGTGGAGTTGGCGCCATGTCGGCCCGGGAGGTGGCGACGCTGCTGTTGTGCCTGACCTGCTGCGTCTCTGCAGTGTGGAGGTAGAAAGATGCATACTGGGCTACTGGTCCTCAAGTTTCCCACCTGGTCCCCTGATCCTCAGCAGATGGC